>NC_135665.1:54559714-54873907 GCF_964188315.1 Podarcis muralis
TAACTGTTAAGCTCTCTGCAACTTTTGTTTAGCTTCAATGGAAATTTCCATGCCATGCTACACAGTATACATGCAGACACATACAGAGTTATTTTCCATTTCAATGTACAATTAAACAATTATACTTAAAAATCTCAGCCACCTGTGCTCGGCTAACATGGGAATGTTATGGAAGGCAATCCTGTACGGCTCAAACCTCCACCAATTTCCTGGATCAAGGAGCAAAAACTCAGGTCCTTGCTCCCATTTCAGCCTGTGGTGGGCTCTTGCATACCTATGGAGAGAGCCTGAACAAGCCTAGACATTTCAGCAAGGACATTTGATGCATGCCACAAAAGAAGTGCACACAGGTAATGCCCGGAGTTCAGCCTGATGCAAGATAACAACCTTATCTCCCCATCTTTGAATGTAGCATTAAGTGATCACAACACCTGCTGGGGAATCTCAGCCATTGCATTTGATATGTTCCACTTGCAAAAGGCAACTTTTTCATGTCTGATGGGAGGAAATGGGATGTATTTTTTTTCATCATAAGCATTTTTGCTGGATTCCATTAGCAAATTGCTGCTGATACAAGTGCACAACAGCAGGAGGGGTGGCAGGTGAGGATACAGAATTGCTGGCAGAGCTGAGCTGAGGAAGCTCAAAAGAGCATCTGGCCACCCTGTCTCTGGCTTGAGCCCCGAGCTAATGGTCTCTCGCTTTCATGAGCACAGACAAATTAAAAGGGAACGGAGGGAACTGCCAATGCTACAAACCAATTAGCTTTGTACAAACTGTGTGCGATCAAAGTGCCTGCTAACAACATGCATAACCGAGAATATATGAACTTAAGCAGCGTAAGCCTGCAAAAAAATTCACAGATCTCCTCCTCCCAACATCACAGCATCCATTCTGTTAGTTTTGGCATGCGCTATCTGAGGAAACGGAGCGAGTCTAAACTTAGAAGCCCAAACAAAGCCCTCTGCCAGCTCCAGTGCACCAAGACCTTTTCACATCTGCCTTATGTCAAATCAGATCATCCTAGCCCATCTAGTTCACCTCTGACCACTCAGGATGCTTACAGCTTTCTCCTAGGTTAGGTGTCTCCCTGCCCTCAGCTTTCCCTGTAACCAGAGATCTTTACCACTGAATATGCCAGGGACTAAACCTGGGATTTTGTGTATGCAAAGTGCAAGCTTTGCCACCGGCTCATCAGTCTTCCCTTCACAAAATCAATAACCATTTAGTGCGGTGTAATGTCCTGATTAGACATGCAAGCAGGGAAGTTCCCGGTTTGAATATCAGCCACAAACTCACTTGGCAAGCCAGCACAGGCTCAGCCACATGACAATTCTGGTGCGTGCATGCATGTCACACTGATTGTTTTGCAGCATGTTGCAGAGGACACTTGTGTTAAGGTTAAACTTTCTTCTCTTGAAAAGGATCATTTAAGGAGCTTCCAAACAGTTGCTATCTTCAGGTGTGATTCAATTACATACTGGCATACTCAGGTCATGCACCGGAAGTTAATTTGGAGGTCTTGTGCAACAAACCAGCTTTCCCCAAAGTTTGGACTTTTTGCAGTAAGGAAAGTGATGGGGAAGTGCACTGCAAAGTGACAAATAGTAACTGCTTAACGTAACGTCATCTAACCTCCTCATGAACAAATCAGGGTGAATTCTCAACAAGCAGGTAACCTGGAAGGTCAATTCATACACACTGTCACCTCTGCTCCTGGGCAATGTTGGTGGGTCTGGAGTGAGGTGATGAGACCAGTCAATGTGCAATGGTCCTTTCAAACCAGTGGCCTCTTCAAGTGGAGGATCTTCCATGTGGTCAGTGTGCTGGGAAATAACTGGTGAATACCAATTAATATTTAAGCCACACATCAGTGGGGAACTACAAAGGAAACACAGCTGAATTCAAAAAGTGCACAGTGCTTGACTCAATCTCTAGTCAAAAAAGCCCCCAGCATTTGTGAAGTTTGGGAAATATAGGTTGTTAGACCTTTAAATGTCCCATGACAATGTGCTGACAATGTGCTCCCCTGCCTCTACCCCTCTCAGAGTGAATAGACCACAACCTTGAGTAAGTTTAAATGCTTTCCTTATAGTAATCAGAGGTCTCACTAATGTATCTCAATGCCACAGCAAAGATAACACAGGTCGAAAAATTTCTTGGGTGCAAAAATACAAAAGGATGTCTTCAAACATAAAGTCTGTTTTAGGGAGCTCCAGTCTCATGCATGTGGTCAGTTACATGGTTCAAACAGAAGAGGGAGAGAGGAATAGGAAACAAGCAATACTTCTTCCTTCCCTGAAGGTGAGGCATGTGTGTGTGAACTAGCTGTGCCTTCTCTGGAAATTTACAGCTCTGTGGTCCTTAACTCCTTAAAGGTAAAGGTAAAGGGACCCCTGACCATTAGGTCCAGTCGTGACTGACTCTGGGGTTGCGGCGCTCATCTCGCTTTATTGGCCGAGGGAGCCGGCGTACAGCTTCCGGGTCATGTGGCCAGCATGACTAAGCCGCTTCTGATGAACCAGAGCAGCGCACGGAAATGCCATTTACTTTCCCGCCGGAGCGGTACCTATTTATCTACTTGCACTTTGATGTGCTTTCGAACTGCTAGGTTGGCAGGAGTAGGGACCGAGCAACGGGAGCTCACCCTGTCACGGGGATTTGAACCGCCAACCTTCTGATCGGCAAGCCCTAGGCTCTGTGGTTTAACCCACAGTGCCACCCATGTCCCCCTTAACTCCTTACTTACTAGCAATCATGCAAAGTTCTGTTTGGATGCATAAAATCTCCCACAGTCAGGAGGGTCACTGGTCTCCACTAATACTCCTGAGACTGTTACCTGGAGAACAGTGAGAGGGCCCTAGTTTTCCTTTGAGGTCTTGTGCAGTTCATGGCTGATCCTGACAGAAAGTTGGTGGGGTAGACCACATTGGGGGGAGGACCAAAGGGATTGTTTTAGTGGACCTTTTGCCACAGCACATTCCATTGCCTCTCTCAGGACCCAATCCATATTACCTCACAGAAAGAGAGAGGTGATGTTCCTTCTCTGAAGTTTTTCACTGTTTACTTGTCTGCTGACATGTCACCAGAAACAAGAGCAGCAGACTCAGGAAGGTACAGGGAATGGCAGCATGTCCTCTATTCAAAGCACAGGCATAATCTTTGATCCTTGACACTGACCCTAGTTCCATAGATCAGTGGTAAAACATTTGCTTTGATGCAGAAGGTTCCAGGTTCAATTTATGGCATTTCCAGAGAGGACTTTGCATGTCATCTTGAAGAACCCATCAGTATGAAGAGCTAGATGGACCAATATTGAGCTAGATGGACCAATGACTTGGTATAAGGTACCCTTCTAACTCCCTATCTCTGATCCTCCTAAATCAGGCATGGCCAAACTTGGCCCTCCAGATGTTTTGGGACTACAATTACCATCATCCCTGACCACTGGTCCTGTTGGCTAGGGATGATGGGAGTTGTAGTCCCAAAACATCTGGAGGGTCAAGTTTGGCCATGCCTGTCCTAAATGGAAGGACTAGGTTCCAGCTGGCAATGTTAGCCAAGCTATCCCTGTAACTGCAAATAGGATGCTGGCCTGTTGTTTGGGGAGCTAATATATAGGTACATTTCTGAGTGAAAGAATGAAGCTGTGCCTGCAATTTTAATTTAAAATACAGTGTAGCCAAGTCTGGGAGAAAGTGGCCTAAGGGCTGCTTCACATGAGACTAATGCGCTACATTTGCTGCCTAGGACTCTTATGTTATATTCATTTTGTTTCGTCCTGGTAGTGAAAACTCCAAACAAGTTCCAGAAGCTTACACTTTGTTTGCAACAGATCGTGGCCAGTGTTTCTCTTTGTTGCTGTGCCAAAATCTCTGGCAAGTGTCTCTGTCCCCTTTCGTTTTCAAAAATCCATGCACGAGTGAAAAAATTGCCAGTAAGGCTGTAAAGCTTAAATAGAAAGCTCATTGGCCTGCAAATGGCACTTGTGCTCTAAATCCATTATGTGTAAGCAAGCAAAAAAGAAGTAACTCCCTGCAATGATTAATGAAAGTAATAAAAACTCATTATGTGATCATAAATTGTGGGTGTGCATCGACCGCTATCTCATTTCCTATCACTTTAGGTAGAAAAAAATGTTAATTTTCTAGAGTTTGGGAAATAATGATGTGTTGCCAAAAATTATTTTAAAGGAAAACTTCTGCCATCCCCACCAAAAGAAAATTACTGTGTGTGTGTGTGTGTGTGTGTGTGTGTGTGTGTGTGTACACACACACACACACACAAGAAAATGCAGCATGGATGTAACATACATTAACATTGATAGTCACTGCAAAATATAAGAAGGTGGATTACACTATACAACTTCAGACATACAGTTCTATGAAAAGACCATAACTCAATGGCAGAGCATCTGCCTTCCATGCAGTGTTAGGGAAAGTGAAAAAGGGTTAATTCTCCATGAGTCAGCAGAAAAGTGACACACAGACCCGCAGCTGCAGGCATCTTGTGACTTTCTTATCTGAGTTGCTGTGCATGTTTAGCATGTAGCACTGAATATGTACAGTGAAACCTTGGTTCCTGAACACCTCCTTTTTGGAACATTTTGGCTCCTGAATGCTGAAAACCAGATTACATTCGAAAACCAAGGTTCCACTGCTCTATAGGACTTGGGTTACAGCATTCGTTGCTGGGGGTTATTAGAGATTGTTGAAGAAATCTGTGGAACTGTGGGAAACTTTGAGAAGAGATCATCTGAAGGAAGCTGAATAACTTGCAAGATTTCTGAGAACTCTGGCAGCTGCAGAACTTTGTTAGCAACTGAATTTTTGAACTTGTCTTGTGGACTTTGTCACAGTAAGGACTTTGTAAGCAGAGAACCCTCTCTGGGCTCAGAGAGTGAAGATGTCTTATAGCAATTGCAAACAGTGTATGCATATAGTGTTTGTGTATGTCACGTAAAAGCTATCTTGAGTACACAGTTGTTTTCTGTGGTGAGCTTAACCACTTGAATCAACTTCCACGGCACATATGCAACACCCAACATGCAGAAGGGTCCCAGGTTCACTCCTCAGGCATCTCCAGGTATGATTCAGAAGCACTTCTGCCTGAAACCCTGAGACCTGATGCTAGTCAGTGTGGACAATACTGAGCTAGACTGATCAATGGTCAACTCAGTATAAGGCAGCTTGCTATGTTCCTTGCTATGGATAACATACCTTATTTAAGTTGGTTGGTATTTCTGATTCCCTTTAGACAAAATTCCATGGTGATCCTACATTATCCTGAGTTCTGGCTGCAAAATCACATATGCACCCTATACAGTGGTACCTCGGCTTACATACGCTTCAGGTTACATACGCTTCAGGTTACACACTCCACTAAGCCAGAAATAGTGCTTCAGGTTAAGAACTTTGCTTCAGGATAAGAACAGAAATCGGGCTCCGGTGGTGTGGCAGCAGCGGGAGGCCCCATTAGCTAAAGTGGTGCTTCAGGTTAAGAACAGTTTCAGGTTAAGTACAGACCTCCAGAACAAACTAAGTACTTAACCCGAGGTACCACTGTATTGTGTTGCTTATATTAGGCCAGGGGTGGAGAAACTGTGGCACTCTAGATATTGTTGGATTCCAAATCCCATCAGTCTCAGTCAGTATGTTCAATGGTCAGGAATGATGGGACTTGTCGTCTAACATTTGGAGGGCCCACATATCCCCTGTCTCTGTATTTGGCAGCAGTTTGGAATTCCTGTCAAGTTTTGTTCTTAAAAAAGAAAGTATTATTTCACTTCTCTCCTTCATTGGACGGGCAAATTGTTGTTCATGTTTGTGAGAAAAATCAATTGGAAATACAGCCATAATGGCCACTTTCATTTATGCGCCGAACAGGTCTCAGTAATTAACTGACACCAAACACTAGGAAATCAATTGGCAAAAATAACAGTGATCAGGCCTTCAGACTCAGAGTCACCCTATTATTGCCTCAATCAAGGGTTGCTGGGGCAGTGTTCACTTCATAGCTCAGGTGACACCTGTCATAAGCAATTAGTCAACTAGAAAGATGTGGGTTACGTGAGAGAAGGAACAATAGCTTGGAGATTTCAAAGAAATTCAATCACCCGCAAATGGTCCCTTAGGAAACAGAGGTCAGTTAATCTAGTCAGGCATTTTAGGTTCACTGAATTATAGTCGCCTGCATTTTATTATTATTTATTATACTAAAAATGAATATTAAACTAATGCTTTGTACCTCCATAGATAGGGCTGCCATATTTTGAAGAGCAAAAACTAGGATGCTATGACGGCCATTCAGAGCAAATAAATGTGGTTTGTCTCAAATGTTACCCCTGAAAAGGAGAACATGTCCTGGAAAAAGAGGACACATGGCAACCTGGCATAGGAACATAGAAACCTGTCTTACTCTGGGTTAGAGCACTGGTCTATCTAGCTCAATATTGTCTACACCAGCTGACAGCGGCTCTCCAGGGGTTCAGGTAGGAGTCTTTCCCAGCCCTACCTGGTGATTCTGGATCAGGCCAATGGCCCATCTAGTCCAGCATCCTGCTCTCACAGTGGCCACCCAGATACCTATGGGAAGCCCACAAGCAAGACATAAGCACATCAACACTCACCTCTCCTGCAGTTTCCTCTGACAGTGGACATGGAACATAGGCACCAGAGTTAGTAGCCATTGATAGCCTAATCTTGCATTAATTTCTTGAAACCTCTTTTAAAGCCTGTTATTGCTACAGTAATAGCACCATTTTGGTCACACTGGGCCTGGAGCCTCAGAGGTGCCTCTGGGGATGCCACAACTATGATTTGCAATGGAGTGTGAGAGGTGGAGGGGCCTTGAATTTTGACATCACACAGGAATTTGAGACCCCAAGATCTGTCACTGGTAGCATATGTCCGGATTCTCCTACTCTCGTGTAGGACCCCGGCAGAGACACATGGCCAACTGGCATGTTCTCTCCCTCCTGGTTGGTCGTTTGGGAGCTTCAATAGCTTTCTCCAACCCGAACATCACAGCGACTAATACCAAAAGGTATTAGCACGCTTAGAGATCCTGCAGAGTATTTGCAGTTTGCGTAACAGAACTCAGTAGCACAGCATTTTGGCTAATCTACTTTATTTACATATAATACACTCGGAGGATTCTGACTTAGCTCCTTCCTCTTTCTCATCGGACAGCAAAGAGAGAAAGAACAAAGGACAACAGTCCCACTTCACAGAACGCAGTAACACAAAACATCCTGTCTCTGTCACTTCCCACACTGTGGAATGAAAGCATACATTGTCATATGATAGACAACAATCCCATGACTGCAAACACGGAGCAACAATCCTAACAGCATATTACTTTTCTGGCATTCAAGCACCACTTAAAACCAGGGTGTTGTTTTTGGCATCCATCTGTCTTGAGAGACAATGGAGTGTGCCTGTGGGGATGAAGTCAAACTGCTGTGTTAGCAGCACCAAAGTGACCTACTTCTCCAGGGTGCAAGCCTGGGCAGTTTGCATAGAGGTCCTGGGCTGCCCAGACAACAAGACCCCTCTCTCAGCCTCACTGATGTGGTCCAGAGGAGAGCAGAGCAATACATTTGGCACCAGCTTGGTTGCAGGAGTTGCCAGAAGGAGGAACACAAGGCACCATCCAACTGTCTTAGGGTTTACTCCTTAGCTTTTTCTTCTCCCGAAGATGTCCTGTAAGGCAGCGGTTATGTATTTTTCCTCAGGGAATGAGTATAAGCACAAGGCAGTGGAGGTTTGGGATGAGAGTGAATTAAGAGTTAGGTTTAGGTTGGAGAGACTTGGGTTTACTCTCCACCCTCCTTACTGGGTGACCTCGTTGCCAGTCAGCATCTCTCAGGCTAACCGGCTTCACAGGGTTGTGGTGAGGACAGAATGAGGGAGACCATACAGACTACTCTGAAGTTTCACACATCTCCTTTATGCATTTGTCCAATTCTCTCTTAAAGGCATATAAAGTTAGAGGCTCCCAATACATTTTGTAGCAATATATTCCACAAATGAATTGCATATTGGACAAGGAACTCTGGTGTCTAATTCCCACCAATTCCATGGGGCAATTCCACATTATATAGAATTATAGGAAAAGGAAACATCTTGATTGGACTCACAGGGAAAACGAATTGGGGGGAGGGCTCTAATGGAGTCCTCAAACCCTAGCAAATGCTTGTGTCTTTTCAATGAGGTCTGCCTTGTTCATCAGAAACCACAGACTTATGTCTAGAGGGTTACAGACTGTTTGCTCACCCAACGTCTTGCAAAATGGAACTATTTGCATCCCTGAAGGTAGCTATACGGTTTTTAATGAACACAGCAGTTTCCAGTAATCCAAATGAGAGCCTGTGAGGAATATACATAATTAACATATGTGAATAATTAATGCCAGCAACAGGGGGAAGCAGAGAAGATTAAAACAAATAAACAACGAGAGAGAAATAGCATAAGTAGAAATAGCGTAAGTATCTGTATTGTTAAGTGTATGTGAGTGTGTATGCATAGAGAGACAGAAAACAGATGTATAGACAGACAGATGGAGCAGGGCTCATAGCAGATTTAATGTATGTGGTTCAGATCTCAAGACAGAGGGTTGCTTCTAACACTGCAAAATGATGTTCCGCTCATGTAATGGTACTTATCTTTCCTTTCCTCTCACCTCTTGCCCTCCAAATCATCTTGGGAGGGTCCCCCAACCAAATTCTGAGGGTTCATGGAGGCTGCAGTAAAGAAGAATGGAGGAGGTATTCCCTTCTTCAAGTGGAAGTCTGTTACATGAGCAGAATAGCAACATCAGTGTTTGATGCAACCCAGAGTTGGGGATAAGGTAAACCTCGTCCTCCTCATCCTCCCCAACACCTACTGCCAATTCTCTAGTCAGAATCAGATACCTCCAACAGCAGAAATCTTATCAAGGAACTGTCGTGGAACCATGCCATGGCAATTTGAGCCCTAAGTAATCTTTGTGGGCACACATTTCTTCTCCAGCAAATATCTCAAATGGGCTCCATTTGGTTTCTGCTCAGTTGTGACACCAGAAAATTTTGGCTTCTCTTCTGCTTGAACTGTTCACCATTTCAGCTAGCAATTATCAGGCCTCTGTAGCTAAGAACTAGTGCCTGTGTTTGACTTTTCCTTCTCTGTTCCCAGTTCTTTTCCTTCTGTGTCTTTAAGATTGTAAGACCAAAGGCATGGGCTTTCTTAATGCTGAGGTTTTAAGGTCACTCTAGAATGCTTTCCCCCCATTTCCCCCCTTTTTGTCTGAAGAGTAAAAATGCATAGCTGTCAACTTACAGATTTGAAAATAAGGGACCAGCAGCCTTGAAAATAAGGGACCAGCAGCCAAAATAAGGGACCTGCAGCCTCACCTGTTCCAGGCACTCCAGTCTTCCTGTCCTCCTGCAGTCTGGTCAAACTCATGCTGGTAGCTTCGAGAACACTGTCCAAGCAACTTTGTAACCAGAGGCTCAACTGACTAGAATCTGAATCACATGCACCACAAGGCCTATGCAGACTCAACTTAAGATGACTCCCCGGCCTGGCTTTGCACTGCAAAGTTTGCAGCAGCACGTGCAACAAAATGGCGTCCAGCATTCAAAAAACCCCTCAGCTTGCATTAACTAGCCACACAGAAGGCATGCAAGCTCCACCCCCCAGTCGTTCTTAGACTTCTTATTGGGTGAGCAACACAGCCAAGCAACACAGTTGGAGCCTCCCTCCTCTCTGGCCGGTGGGGAGGGAGGGAGAGGAGCTGCTTCCTTTGGAATTTAAGGGACATCATTTAAGGGACATTTAAGGGACATCCATCAATAAGGGACAGCAGCGGGACATGGCACTGGAATAAGGGACTGTCCCTTCAAATAAGGGACACTTGACAGCTATGTAAAAATGCCCCAGATACATAAAAAACAGATGAGATGTGCTGATTTGCTACATGTTGGCTGATTCCACCTTAACACAACCAGAAGGATAGGATTGAATTTAGCACCCCTTATTCTCAATTCTGTGATCAATTCAATTCCAGAAAGGGGAACAATACCCAGGAGAACACAACATTTCCTTGGACAGGTGAGCAGGAAAATGTCAGTGTATTTGTCAAGAAAACACACTCCTTTACGTCCCTCATGCTTGTAAGACAATATCTGTTTATATATAGAGCAACCTTGAAGATTTATTATGAAGGGTTCATACAGATCCAATCCCTTCAACCATGCTATATATTTCAGTAAAGTTTTCAGCCTTGCCTCCTGTGGTTATAAACTGGGAACAGCAAACCAATAAACAAAATGAATCAAATCCCTCACTCAAAAACACTGTTCTTTTAAGGACATATTTTGGCTTCCAAACACCCTCTCTCTGGGCTGCAGAGGACTGCTTGTACCTACATCATTCACTGTAGTACAGAGTATTTATGCCTCATGGTGCCCTTCTAAGAAGCCTGGTCAGGAACAAAAACTTCTTGCTGGCTTTTGTTAAATGCCACCCAAGCCCTGCCCACATAGCAACAAGGGAAGAGAAGACTTTCAAGAATCTTAACCGCATCCACTTCATGCTGAGTGGATAGGGAGCAAGGGAATAAGGAGGGGGGATAAGACTGTAATGATGATGATGATGATGATGATGATCATCATCATCATCATCATCAGTACCCACCCAACTGACTGGGTTGTTTTAGTGTCATGAGATCAATCAACAATTAAGGAAAAAGGAGAAAAAGCTGTTCTAATAATTCATTGTACTTTTTAAAAGTGTGGGATGGAGATATTGGAAGGGACCGTGGGTTAATTATAGAATGTGTCTTCTACATGCAGGAAGTCCCAGGTTGACCACAACCAAATATCCTCTAAACCAGAGGGCATAACAAGCTGTGGTCTATGGACAAACAGTAGCCCATAAGCTTCATTCAGGTGGTCCATGGCATGTCTGTGAAGAACAACAGGTGCAGTGGCTGTGAACGGCTGTCACAGTGCATCCCTGTTGATTTTAATTATATGTTTATTGCTTTTTTATTTCCTATAGTTTATTATTTATTGTTGTGCTTTATATTGTATTCCATGGAATTCAAAATACAGTACATTAAAATGCAATCTAAGAAATCAAATAAGCAATTAAAATACATTTAAAAATTCATGCAGCACCTAGCACACCACATTACAATGGCTACAACAGGCAGATTAATTATGTGGTTCCCCAAAACTCTTAGCAATTTTCACGTGGTCCATGTAGGGGGGAGTTGGGAACCACTGCCCTAAAGTTGAGGACCACTGCCCATTGGGCCATCCCTCCCCTACAAAAATGAGTGTGTTTGTGTGTGTGGGGGGGAGTTCTTCAACGTGTGTGTGTGTGTGTGTGTGTGAGAGAGAGAGAGAGAGAGAGAGAGAGAGAGAGAGAGAAGCTCAGATGCTGACAGGAGGAGAAGCAGGCACAGGGAGAGGACAGTTAGCAGTGGAAGGCAGAGAGCAGCTGTAATCCGAGCTCTGAACAAAGGGGAGAACAAAAAACAGGGCCAGACTGACAGGAAGCTGTGCGAGAGCTCCGATAGTGAGCCAGACATTGGAATGCAGGAAACATCATCTCCCAAATCTCCTGGATCTCAAAAGTGGCCAAGAAGTGTGAAAGATACTGGAAGAGAAGGTGGGGGCTTCTGTGCTGGGCAAGGGGGAGGAGCTCAGTCTGGGCAACTCCATCTTCTGGGGAGGACTATGAGTAGAGGAGCTCCATCCTAGTTTGTTGTTTTAGCAATAAATCTGAAATAATTAACAGCCAGAGTCATCTCGCATTTGTGGGAGAGACCAAGCCATAATAGTGTGTGAAATTCTACCCAGTTCTACTACTTCTAGAGGGAGGGACTTAATGACAAGATGATCAAAGGTTTCTATTCCCCCCCCCCTCACAATAAAAATGTGTCATGACTTTGATAAGGTCGGGGATTCAGAGAGTGAAAGAGGAAACTGCCCTCAGACCATTGCCAGAACACAGGAAGCTGTCTTTACAAAGTTGGCCGCTTGTTTTTCTAGCTCTACACTGACTGGCAGAGATCTCTGGGATGGAGGACATTCCCAAACCCACCTAGAAATGCCAGGAATTGAACATGGGACCTTCTGCATAAAAAGCAGGTGCCCCAAACACTAAGCTATATGCCAATATATTTTTGTCCTGTGGTCACAAGGTTGCCTTTGTCCGGCTCTGAGGACTCCAAGTCAGAAGACCTGGTGGACCAACATTCACCCCCACTTTGTTAGAATCAATGACTCCTAAAGCAGGCTGGGCCTGTTTAAATGAAGAGGCTCCCCCATGGAAGTCAGAGCTATCTACAGGTGAAACTCGGAAAATTAGAATATCATGGAAAAGTTCATTTATTTCAGTAATTCAACTTAAAAGGTGAAACTAATATATGAGATAGACTCATGACATGCAAAGCGAGATATGTCAAGCCCTTATTTGCCAAGCCTTCCACAGATTGTGGAAACTTCACACTGAACTTCAAGCATCTGACATTGTGTGCCTCCCCATTCTTCCTCCAGACTCTGGGTCCTTGGTTTCCAAATGAGATGCAAAAGCTGCTCTCATCACAAAAGAGATTTGGGGAGCTATGTCATCAGCTGGTGTTGGTCCACTGTGCTTCATTAAGTTCAGGGTCAACACAGCCGTCTACCAGGAGATTTTGGAGCACTTCATGCTTCCTTCCACAGACAAGCTTTATGGGGATGCTGACTTCATTTTCCAGCAGGACTTTGGCACCTGCCCACACTGCCAAAAGTACCAAAACCTGGTTCAATGCCCGTGGGATTACTGTGTTTGATTGGCCAGCAAACTTGCCTGACCTGAACACCATAGAGAATCTATGGGGCATTGCCAAGAGAAAGATGAGAGACATGAGACCGAGCAATGCAGAAGAGCTGAAGGCTGCTATTGAAGCATCCTGGTCTTCCATAACACCTCAGCAGTGCCACAGGCTGATAGCATCCGTGCCATGCCGCATTGAGGCAGTAATTGATGCAAAAGGGGCCCAAACCAAGTACTGAGTACATATGCATGCTTCTACTTCTCAGAGGTACAATATTGCTCTATTTGCAATCCTTGTTTTGCTGATTTCATTTAATATTCTAATTTTCTGAGATTGTTAATTTGGGGTTTTCATCAGCTGTACACCATGATCATCACAATTATAACAAATAAAGGCTTAACATATCTCGCTTTGCATGTCATGAGTCTATCTCATATATTAGTTTCACCTTTTATGTTGAATTACTGAAATAAATGAACTTTCCCATGATATTCTAATTTTCCGAGTTTCATCTGTACCTAGGCAGATCTGCATGTCTTATTGAAAGCTCCTTCTGAGGCTGACTGCTGCTGAAACCCAACTCTGAGCTCTGCTCTTGTGATCTGCTGCATGAGTTCTCCATGGAGCTGTCCAGGGTGCTACTTAAGCCTTGCCGTGGTCCTGCTGAGGCCGTTTCTCTAAAGAGAACAAAACACTTTGCTGACACTTCAATCAATAGCGGAGCAGCCCAACACTGCTTCTTCTTCGTTTAAAAGAGAACAGTGTTACATCACAGCAAACATTTTGAGAGAGGGTCCCAGTGGAAGCTCAGGTGGCAAAAACAGACAGCCAAATGGATGAGTCACTCAGCTGTCTCGTAACACCTCCTGATTTGAAGAGAAGTTTGGGCAAAGCATGCAGGTAGAGGAAGTGATACACACAACTGATTCCCCTCTTTTCTTTTTGGAAACTAACCAATAGCTTCAATTACCCTTCGCTGACCACTGCTAATGGAAAGTCACCTTGGCTTTTACAACCCTTTCATTTGGCTACCAGGAATAAATTTTGCCAGCTAGCTTCAGAACAAACAGTACCGAAAGAGACATCTGAATTCAAGGAGCAAGTCAAAGAGCAAGATCTTTTAATGAACAGGCCAGCTCTGCAGTGGCTTCCTTGACAGCTCATAATGCATGAAACATTTTGGGCTAAACACCTGGAACAAGCAGCTGGGGGTGGCGAGGTCAACAGTGAAATCTGCAAGCAGCTCAGAAAATATGTTCCCTAAAGTGCAGTTCCAAAGTTCTCCCTTCTCCAGCTGTTACACATACTTCAGAGTCAAGGCACTGGGCCATTGATACACATTGCACTCAACAGGAAGCCCTCTAGCAAGCCACAAAACTAGCTGTCTCACAACACAATGCAGCTATTCCATGCACATATTGCAGCAAACATTTGCCATGAAATGATAATTTAAAAGGCACCTTTCAAAGCATTCACACAGAGATTACCTCACAAATTCCTGCAACAATCCTGTAAGGTAAGCCAATATTATTTCCTCCATATTGCAGATGGGAGACTGAGGCTAAGAGAACAGCAGTTCTCCCTAAGGCTACTGAGTGTTCATGACAGTAATGTGGTTTGAATAACTTGTGACTTAGCCCCAAGGATAACAAAGACACCTTGGGGTGAATGGAAGTCATCTCTCTTCCAGCACACAGCTGACAGCAGGCTTCCCCAATCTGATGTCCACTGAATGTTTTGGACTGGAACGCCCCAGCATGAACATTGGCCACACTGGCTGGGGATGATGGGAGTTGGAGACCAACAACATCTGAAGAAAAATAGAAGCCTCTTTCATAGAGGTGCTGTTGAGAGACTGGGGGACAGATTTTGGCTCAACGCTACTCTTAGCAGCAATAGATAGATTCTGGGTGGAGTAAGAAAACCACACAGTAAACACAGTCTTGCCAAAATTAAAAGGAAGTGGGAGAAAATAGATAGTGTGGGGAAGAGCTGAACCTTCTGGGGCAGAGAATTCCACATTCTGAGCCCCATAACAGAGAAGGCACTTTCCCTTTTCTTCCAACCAACAGAATTTGTGATAGTGGCAGGACATACAAGAAAGCTTCTCCCACTGATCTTGGGAAAAGGGCATGATTCCATCATGGAGGAGAAGACTGTGCTTGATGGTAACTTTCTCTAAAGATTTTCAAATGGATAATTAATCTGCCCAGGAGCAGAGTGCTTGTCAGTGAAGTTGAGACAAACACACACCCCTGGCAACATAGGGCAACAGAGATTCCAGTCAAGGTGGAAGAGGGCCTTCTCGGTGGTTGCTCCCAGACTTTAGAACTCTCTTCCTAGAGGAGCAAGACTGACTCTCCTCCTTGTTGTTCTTCCACCAGCAAGAAAGGTGAATACTTTCTTGCTCCAACAGGCTTTGGGGGGGGGGGGGGAGGCCTGACTGCTTTTAAGGAAAAGGCTGGTGCCATGATTTTTTATTATTATAATTATCTAGATGACCCTGGTGGTCTGTTTCAACTCTACAATTCTATGAATGTTAAATGAAAATCACTATTGTTTTTTCTGTGTTTATAGTGGTTCTTATTTTTATCTATAAGACTTCCCGAGTTCTGTCAGGAGGAAAGATAAAGGTAAAGGGACCCCTGACCATTAGGTCCAGTCGTGGCCGACTCTGGGGTTGCGGCACTCATCTCACTTTATTGGCTGAGGGAGCTGGCGTGCAGCTTCCAGGTTATATGGCCAGCATGACTAAGCCACTTCTCGCGAACCAGAGCAGTGCACGGAAATGCAGTTTACCTTCCCGCCGGAGCGGTACCTATTTATCTACTTGCACTTTTACGTGCTTTTGAACTGCTAGGTTGGCAGGAGCAGGGACGGAGCAACGGGAGCTCACCCTGTCGCAGGGATTCGAACCGCCAACCTTCTGAACGGCAAGTCCTAGGCTCTGTGGTTTAACCCACAGCGCCACCCGCGTATAAGCACCCTGCAAATGAATCAAAATGAATGCTTAACAAAGACTGAACTCAGTCTAACCTCAATGTAAGCTTTGTGCGAGCAGATCAGGACTGATGCTCAACAGAAGCTCTGGAGGAACCCCAAATTTATCCAGCTTGTAATTCTCAGTTCTCTTTTGTCTCAGAATGTAGAATGAGATTCTTCACATGTACACAGGGTCCTCTAAGGTTATGTCTAGTCATTGTAGGGATGCTTGAAGAATTTGGTGTTTGCAAATTCTAATGTAAATTGACCTGAGCTGTAACCCCCTGACTAATGTTTGCTTTTGCACTTCCCAGCACACATCTAGGCTCAAAAGAAGCAGCACAGAAAGTTTTTTAAAAATATATATATATATCATGTTTTGATTTTTTGTTTGTTTAAAAAATGGCTTCAAAATGTAAATCTATGTAATAATACTAATACTAATGGTGATGATGATATTATTTATACCCTGCCCATCTGGGTTACCCTAAACTTATAGATGGACACATTTGAGAGTGACACAGACCAGAAATAGACTGGTTTCCCAAATTCTTTGTCCAAGTCCTGGCTGCTAATTGGAATTCAGTGCAAGCTCTAATTAGTGTCAGGAACCTGGACATACAGTAGATGGAAATTTATGGCAATGTGTTACCAAGCAAGCAGCATTTTTAGCCCGTTTAAATTTGGGGGAATGGGGCACACATTCCCCTCCTCCAACGCTTGCAGTTGATGATCCAAATCTGGATTGAGCTGTGGGGTGTTTATCCATCCCTATTTGCATGTGCAAACACTTTATAAACTAAGCAAATTGTTCTTTTCCAGATAGCGCCCAGTATCCTTTTTGTATATTATGACACTCCAATGAAGGTTTTTGTAAAAAAATAAATAATTGGAAACTCGGGAGAACCACAGAAAGTGTAGCATATGGCCCAACACAGATAATTATTTCAGTGTGAGCTTAAGCTGGGGCGATACCAGTAAAACTTAGAGTCCTGCTGCTACATATAAAAGGCATGTTGGTATATTTGTGGGTGGGCAGCTATCTCTGCTGTATTTCTGCATTTTGGATCTGCTCCTGGTTATTATGCCCCCCCCAAGTGATAGGTGTTAAATTTTGCATTGATGTTTAAGAGGGTAGCTTAGCTAAGTATTATCCATGCAGTTCTAAAATGTGATGGTTTGCTTTTTTTTTTTTTACTGCATTTCTTGTACTTGACTTTCATTTGCAATATTTTTAGGGTGCTGCAAACCACTTGGAGTTTTTCTTTGCCATGTGGAGCTGCATATGAATTACCTAAATAAACAAATAATAACAATCTTAACTGAATCCAAGAGGATTTCTTCTAATACAGACTACTGTTAAAGGTAAAAGGTAAAGGGACCCCTGACCATTAGGTCCAGTCGTGACCAACTCTGGGATTGCGGCGCTCATCTCGCTTTATTGGCAGAGGGAGCTGGCGTTTGTCCACAGACAGTTCCGGGTCATGTGGCCAGCATGACTAAGCTGCTTCTGGCGAACCAGAGCAGCAAACGGAAATGCTTCCCACGGGAGCGGTACCTATTTATCTACTTGCACTTTGATGTGCTTTCAAACTGCTAGGTTGGCAGGAGCAGGGACTGAGCAACGGGAGCTCACCCCGTCGCGGGGATTCGAACCGCCAACCTTCTGATCAGCAAGTCCTAGGCTCTGTGGTTTAACCCGCAGAGCCACTAACTACAGTCAATAGGCTGTGTTCTGCACATTGCCATCTTGTTAACAGAAGCACATCTGAACACTCAGCCATTTCCACTGCTGGGGCAACCAGCAATGATTTAACTAAAGCAAATGTTATGGTGCTAGTACTAATAACAACAGTACTTCTTGCAAATCACACGCCAAAGGGCCATGGTTAAAATTACAACAGAAGGCTAAAATGGACAAAGTTAATTCTGAAAAGCTGGAAAGCTCAGGAAAGAAGTCAATGTTTTTAAATGCTCCAAAGTAGACGATGCAGGTGATTATGAACTCTGATTCTCAGTTTGGATAAGGACCTAAATTGCAATGTCACTTTCAACTCCATCAAAAGTGGCAGTGTTTTGCGGTCAGCATTTGACTCCTGGTCAGTAATGACATTGCTTCACCTCTCCATTACCTCTTCTGTAAGCCATTTCGTTTAACTCCTTAGTCCCTGGTTCCCAGCTTGCTCACATTCATCTCTTCCTACCCTTGTAATCTACTCCGATAGCACTCAGTATATTCACTCATCCCCCTGGGAAGGTATCCCATCTAGGGTAAGGAAAGCTCTTGTCCTAAACCTCCTCTGCCTTGTGGGATATATGAGGGAGAAGAAAAAGCTAAGGAGTAAACCCTACACAAAAACCAGAGATCAGTCCCTAAGACAGTTGGATGGTGCCTTGTATGTGTCCTTCTGGCAACTCCTGCAGCCAAGCTGGTGCGAAACATATTGCTCTGCTTTCTTTTGGACCACATCAGCAAAGCCGAGACAGGAGTCTTGTCATCTGGGCAGCCCAGGACCTCCATATACACTGCCCAAGTTAGCTTCCCGAGGTCACTCCCGTGCTGCTAATGCAGTGGTTGGTCTTCTGGAGAGCCAGTGTGGTGTCGTGGTTAAGAGCAGTGGACTCATAATCTGGTGAACCGGGTTCAATTCCCTGCTCCTCCACATGCAGCTGCTGGGTGACCTTGGGCCAGTCACACTTCTCTGAAGTCTCTCAGCCCCACTCACCTCACAGAGTGTTTGTTGTGGGGGAGGAAGGGAAAGGAGAATGTTAGCCACTTTGAGACTCCTTCGGGTAGTGATAAAGCGGGATATCAAATCCAAACTCCTCCTCCTCCTCCTCTTCTTCTTCTTCTTCTTCTTCTTCTTCTTCTTCTTCTTCTTCTTCCCCAGAGGTGCACTCCAACATCAGTGCGATTTTATTTTTAAGATGGCGTTAGGAATTATTAGTTCCCTTTCCCCCATCTGTCCACTTTGAGGCCTATAGTGCGTATGGGTTTGGTTTGATGAAGATTCATGAAAGTAAAATACAAAAGGAAAGGAAAGGAAAGGAAATGTGTGGATTTGTGGTGGGTTGGAATCATTTCATTCTTAAATATACTCTGTTTGAAATGTTATGTCAAAATGTTCTTTATATCTGAGGTTCCTAATCATTTACTGAGACAGGCTTCAAAACAAGCAAATAATTATCAAGAATCCTTAAATAATTGAGTAACAAGACATAGTATGCAAATGTATCTTTACTGTGTTCTAACTCCCCAAGATTCATTATTTATAATCATTATACAGTGATTAATCTTGTGCATTTTACACCACACCCCTTATAAATAACAAGATTGATTCTTTTTAACAGGATGCAGGGTGCAGATTTGAACAACTCTGGGCAGATACGCCTCTAGATTATTGTAATTTCCACCATTTAAAATCACAGGAGAAATTATTTTCTGGCAGGTTTGCACACACATTTATGGGAGGGGAAAGGATGCAAAGTGGAAACAAAATTGTTTAATGTCATTATTTATTGGCAGAGCATTTTGGAAGGCAGGTGTTCTAGTTGGAATCCTGTGCCTTGTACCACTGGAATCAATGAAAAAGGAAATATATATACAGTGGTACCTTGGGTTAAGATATTAATTCATTCTGGAGGTCCGTTCTAAACCTGAAACTGTCCTTAACCTGAAGCACCACTTTAGCTAATGGGGCCTCCCGCTGCCGCTGCGCCGCTGGAGCACGATTTCTGTTCTCATCCTGAAGCAAAGTTCTTAACCTGAGGTACTATTTCTGGGTTAGCGGAGTCTGTAACCTGAAGCGTCTGTAACCCAAGGTACCACTGTATAGGTCAGTGCAGAGGAAGCTGCTTTATATTGAGTCAAAGCATTGGTCCATCAAGCTTAGCTTTGCCTATACACAATGGAAGTGCCTCTCCAGGCAAAATTCCTTCCCAGCTCTACCTGGAGATGTAACGGATTGAATCTGGGACCTTCCTCATGCAAATAATATGCTCTACCATTGGGCCACTGCGCTCCCCTCAAGTGCAATCTGGGAATGGCAAGTAAGCATGTACCGTAGTTCTGACCATTTAGAAATAGATGAAGGTCTTCTTCTTATGCAGTAGGAGTGAGCATCCTTTTTTCCCTGTCCAGGGCCTTATTCCATCAGGGGTAATCTGTTGGGGGCAACATATCAGTAGTGGGTGGAGCCCAGGGTTGGACGTGGGTGCAAGGCAGGAAGTTAGACTAGACGGGTCTTTGGTCTGGTGCAGCAGGCTCTTCTTCTGTCTCATCCTGTGATTCTATGGCAGGGAAAAGAAGAATAGCTCCTTATTTGCCCCTGCCTGCCTTCCAATCTTCTCTAGACCCTTCTGACTGCCATCCATTCTAGCAAACTTTTCCAGTGTCTCCTGTCTACTTGGTGGAAGGGGTGACAGGAAAGATGGCTATGCTCCTTCCTGGATCCAGTATTCCCCCCTTGCGAACAGCTTAGTAACAAGGCACAGGGAACCAGCAGTGGAGAGTTAAGAAACTCCCTGAGGATATGCAAACATTCATCCCTTCAATGAATGTTTTGTGGGTGCTCAAAGGGTTTGCAAGCCATCAAGTGTGGTGTTTAGCTATTCCTACATAGACGAAGAGTCCCAATATCAAGAGTCCCAATAACAAGAGTAATACTTCCTGTCTTCTATTGAACTTCCGTTCTTTTCTATGTTCTTTCTTCTTCCTACACGGTTTGAAGAAGAATGTATAAAATTAGCTTTGCCTTTTTTTGTTTTGGATTATTGATTTGGGAGGGATGGATTGTCCAGCATCTTATTGATCCAGGAACCCTGCTGTTTGCTGATGCAAGCAAATGCAGATGAATGTAACTTAGCACAAGCCAGCCCTTAGGTTTTGAAAATGTCTCAAAGTCCAATTGCCTCTCCACCATTCCATGCTACCATCTGCTTAATACTACCCAATTTAAAAACTGTAAAGCGCTACCACCACCCAAAATCCCCTTTCCATACCATCTATGGTAGCCCTGATACAGAATACACACACAGACATCATTTCTGAGCGTTCTCCGTTTCATCATCTTATAGTTGTACCATTAATCCCACTAATGCAGACTGTTTCAAACGGATCTCACAAATTACCACACATTTTGTTCACGGCATTTAAGTCCTATATATGCAGGTTAGTGCATTTCATGTATAATGGAACAAGGAAAAAATATTGTCATAACCAACAATTAAACCTCCCTCTCTGCAATAATTTTTTTCTTTCCCCTTGGGCAACTAAACGAATCCTCTTATATTTCCTTTCCATTGTCGCACTTCCACTACCCTGCAATCTAACATGATTCCTCCCCCCCTCCCCAGCCTGGCCAACTATAATGCTATTTTTTATTTTATTTTTGCAGCTGATATATTATTTTTCTTATCAGTCTCTGACAATTTGTATTCTAACATCCCGCTGTCTGCCATCACACCAGACTGGTAGAATTATTCTAGTGTGACCACTGTTTGAATGTACTCTTTGGTGTACTCTCAAGTTCTGCCTGAGGCAGTTTCTCAGAGTGCCATTTTTTTATACCACCCTGATGACCTGAGAAAGAAAATAGTCTGTAAAGTAGGGGGGGGGGGAGAGCACACAGTTGAAGCTGCTGTTCTGCATTATAAGGCTTCTATTTGGCTTAGTAAAAATAGATACCATGGTATGGTTTGTTTCTTTTGCAAATATCCTTTTAAAAAAGAAAGCAGCAGCTACTACTACTGTTTCAAATAGAGTTCATGCTAGAACAGGGGTCAGCAAACTTTTTCAGCAGGGGGCCAGTCCACTGTCCCTCAGACCTTGTGGGGGACCATTTTTGGGGGGAGGGAATGCCTATGCCCCATAAAAAAAACCATTTTAAATAAAAGCACACATTCTACTCATGTAAAAACACCAGGCAGGCCCCACAAATAACCCAGAGATGCACTTTAAATAAAAGAACACATTCTACTCATGTAAAAACACACTGATTCCCAGACCATCCGCAGGTCAGATTCAGAAGGCAATTGGGCCGGATCTGGCCCCCGGGCCTTAGTTTGCCTACCCATGCTCTAGAATGTGCAAAGATAAATCTTCCCAAAACTGGGAGGTCATCATCGGAAAATGATCAGCATGCTCTGCAGATGAGGGAGAATATATGGGTTGTTCTGCATGAACTGCAGACTTCCTTTTCTTTCAAATACCATCTGGGGCTAAAAGTTCAGCTCTGACTTTCAATGCAGGATTTTATTTTTTATTTTTTTAATCCCTTCAACAGAGAGTGAAGTGTTTTAAGCTTTATAATAGTTATAGCGTTTATCAGTGGCTGCAGCCAGGCATAACACCAAACCATGGTTTGTAAAGGGAAGCCATGGTTTGGTGTTGTGTTTGAACTGATGGTGGCTGTCCCCTCTATCAAGCATGGATTGTGTTAGCTGCCCTACAAAGCTTCTGGTGGACTGTCTCGCCAGAGTGGTGCATGCTCTGGTTAGCTCCTGCTTGGATTGCTGCATGGCGCTCCACGTGGGGCTACCTTTGAAGGTGACCCGGAAACAACAACTAATCCAGAATGTGGCAGCTAGACTGGTGACTGGGAGTGGCTGTCGAGACCATATAACACTGGTCTTGAAAGACCTACATTGGCTCCCAGTACATTTCTGAGCACAATTCAAAGTGTTGGTGCTGACCTTTAAAGCCCTAAACAGCCTTGGCCCAGTATACCTGAAGGAGCCTCTCCACCCCCATCGTTCAGCCCGGACACTGAGGTCCAGCACCGAGCGCCTTCTGGTGGCTCCCTCACTGTGAGAAGTGAGGCTACAGGGAACCAGGCAGAGGGCCATCTCGGCAGTGGCGCTCGCCCAGTGGAACACCCTCTCATCAGATGTCAAGGAAATAAATCTGACTTTTAGGAGACATTTGAAGGCAGCCCCATTTAGTTTTTAATGTTTGATGATTTATCACATCAAGATATCAACACAAATGCAAATGCAACATGTTGGCTAATAACTGGGAGTGGATATATAATTCAAAATATACTAATACGCGACTTCAAAATAATGTATGTATCAAACAGTACATCTCACAAAAGATACAAGTAACTGTAAGTTGTTGTACGTATAAGAGTCAAATGAGGAGTCAAACAAGTCAATGAATAGTGAGGAACGCCAAACCGTCTCTCAAAGGAAGACGTCGTATAAAAGTCTCAAAGGAATCACGATATCTGACTGCTCTCCTGGCCCCACCCTCTGCCCACGTCCCACGATAACTCTCATTTTCATTCTCGGCTCTCCTCCTATCAGATGCACCCTCTGCCCATGCAGTTTTGAGTAGGAGGAGGGGGATGAGCTTGAAAATGTTGAAGGGGACACTTCTCTCCCAAAAAAGAGGGGGGGGGGGACGGCCACATTTTTCTAGGGATGGATGGCAACCTTACCCTGCCTCCTCTACAAGGTCTCACCAGACTACCTGAGACCAGCCCTTTCCTCACCCAGGAGGCAGCCATGCTATCCTACAACTCAACCGGGGTCATGATACGTTCACACCGAGTCATGAGTTTCAGTGGTGGGCATGTGGGGAGGAGAAAACAATTGCCTTCCTCTTGTAAGGATTAGTAAAAGAATCTATGTGAAATGAGTTGAACATTCACAAAGTGCTATCTAAATGGGACATACTATGCTCCTTGAATGAAACTAATTCAGGAAGATAAGCCATTTTCTGCACCTCTAGGCAAGCACAGCGAACCTTCAGCATTTAACTAAGACAACAAATCTTCAAGTATCACATCATCCCTCATGGCAAGACTATGACTGCCCCCCATGCATCAAGCCCTTCCAAAAAAGTAATTCTGCGGTGAAAATAAGAATGCCAGATCTTCATACTGTCTTCCCAAATATCTCTTTCATATGCTGTTATTTATGTGTCACTCAGACTCTGTTTCATCATCAAGGCAAGAACATTGTGTTACATCTCTTTAAAAAGGAAAACAAAAAAAGGACAACTAGGTCCTTGCTTGATTTGTCTTGTTGGGTTTTCTCCCTAATAAGTGATTTATGGGATCCTTCAAAGTAGAATGTGTTTCTTAAGTGGTTTTGTTTACTCAATTTCACGGGGGACCCAAAATTCACAGGGTAATAAAGCTCAAGATGAACTTTAGGTTCAGATTAGAATAAGAACTTGTGCATATTTTATTGTATTGGCTTAAAAATCTGCTATATATTTTGGAAGGTTGGCTTATTTGCTATGCATTTTGGAAACCTCTTAAGGTACTGTAATCAAAATGTTACATGGCGGTTCCTGAGCTGAAGGAACAGGTTTTAGTTTCTGTTTGGTCTAAATGGACACCATTTTGAATTAAGATGGTGAACGGAACCTTTCAAAACTGCACATATTTTTGCTTCTTTGTTTCTTAGAATTCCTGAGTAAGGTCAGGGACAGCGCTGATAGTATTTCCATAATATGAAACATCATTTGAATCCTGGACTTGTTCTGCAAAGGGGCCATGTCACAGATAGACAGATAACACATTGGGAATGTTAGCTGATATTAAGGGTCACAAGTGGGGGCTGCAACAAAATGTTGCAGTGTATCTGCACAACCTAATAGGTATAAATATAAACATCCAGAGACTTGCTGGTTTATTGCTGGAACATTTGACTCAAAGACAGTGCATGTGCCTGACTTTTGGGGTGCAGGTCAAATCCACATGCAGAGAAAGAGGGAGAGTCAGAGAGCCGATGGGGTAGTGCATTTGAGGTACACCACCTTATATTGGATCTAAGGTAAGAACATGAATTTAGTGTGTGTGCATTTTATTTCTTTAGGACGTGGACTTCCAACCTGGTGGGTTATATGCTGGCGAGTATAGGACCCTGGGATAACAGGTCAGCCCTACTGTGTTAAAAACAAAAGCCTCTTCTCTCTCTCTCTTTTATATATTTGTGTGACTTTATTGTGTGCATGTATGTTTTTAAAAAACATAAACTTGTTTAAATCATTGCATGTCCATCAAGCAACCAAGCTTAAAACATAATAGGATAGTTTTGTAGGAGATTCTGCATCAAACTCTGGATCAAAAATAAAGTCTCCTAAACTCCTACACCCTGTTTCAGCTCTAGTCATGACTAGTCATGACCTGCATTCAAGATTACAGGGGTCAAATAGCCACATAATGCTACAGCACATCATTTGTCTGAAAAGGTCCATTGTTGTCCACGATTCCAGCCAATCATTACTTCCAGATCAGGCGTTCCACTCTCCTCTTGTGTTCCATTTTTGTTTTCCAAACGCTGCGACATTCCATTCTTCAGTCCTCACTGGGCTGTTTTTCAGGAGAATTACTTAGCCACTGTCCCCAGCAGCAAAGAAGCAAATATTTCAGTCTATCAACAGGGCATGAAACTGATGACCTCTTTGCTCCTCTGAGCATCTGGTACTCAGGCATCTATTGCTTCTGAAAGTGGAGGTTCTGTTTAGCTATCACTATTTATTGATTACATCTTTTAGCCAAGTCTTTTTCTAAGGCGCTCAGGGCAACCCATATGACCCTCCATTTTATCGTCCCAACAACCTTAGTTAAGGCACTTTGAGGTTTTCAAGCTGGTTTCATGGTTCAGTGGAGAATCTGAACCTCAGCTTTTTCAGAGATGGAATTTCAGACATTAGATATAAATATTTTGAATAAATGGGAGCTGGTAGTTCCTGAGATCTTTAAACCAACGAATCTCAGTGGCTTAACAGAAGGGGTGCTGAGATCTGTACCCCAGCAACATCCAGAGAACCGCAGGTTCTCTCTCCCTGCCTTATATGTTATGGGGGCCTCTCTGAAATTCCAGAGCTCACACAGATTGTAGAATCATAGAATCACAGAACTGTACAGTTGGAAGGGACCCAACAATCATCTAGTCCAACCTCCTGCAATGCAAGAATCTCAGCTAAAGAATCCATGATGCTATAGCTATTGCTATATTGGTATAGCAAGAGAAGATCAGAAAATATTCCTCTATGCCACAGGAGCGGCAAGGATCCTAATTGCTAAAAACTGGGGGGAAAGAAACTGTGCCAACAAAAAAGGAATGGCAAGACAAACTGTTAGAGTATATTAAACTAGCTAGATTAAGAGAGGCAATTAGAGATCACACTAGACAAGAGTTTCAAAAAGCATGGGGGAAATGCAGAGAATACTTCACAAAACAGTGCCCTAGAATACATACCTGGACTTGTTTCGATTAATGTCTGCAAGAGACTTTGTGGATATTTAAGTTATCATTAGAAAAATCATTAGGAAAAACAACAACATTTTCTCTCTCTCAGATAGATGGTTTAATCGTATTGTTTCTTCTGCACCTGGAATAAAGGGACACCTGTCCAATGTGGGGTGAAGTCAAAGTTCTCCATCCCTTCAGACTGAAGTCCTGGGCTATTTACATGGAGATCAGCTCCAGTGTGTTGAAATGCTTCAATACAGAATAACTTTGGCCTTCAAATTACTCTGAATAGACAAGACTAGAGCTATAGATTCCGGCAGGCTTCTCAGCTTGATTACGTTAATGGCTGATTCACACACAAAAAATTATTTAACACCAAATGGAATAAACAAAAAGGTTTTGTTTTTTTTCATATCCCAGATGACGAAAGAAATATGTAACCAAACACAATTATTATCTTGAACTTGGAATGCTCAGAGCCATTGTGATAATCAGTAGCAGCAGCAGAAGAGGCACCGCTGGCAAGATGAAGACTCTCGTCGGAAATCAACCCTGCAATTCACATTTAGCACAAGTGTTGTCTGCATTTCCCAAACCTCCACAATGAGGGGGGGGGGGGACTTTCAAAGCTTTGCTCATTTAGAACCAGACATGGTTTTGTGTCAGGATGAATATTGAGAGATGGGAAACCTGGAACCCACTGCCCAGAAGGGAGCCTGAAAGATGTTGAATCAATGACACATCAACAGTTGAACATCAAACTACCATTGCTCAAATTGCCAGCCCTTAAAGTCCAAGAGAAACTAATTAGTAGTTTAAGCAGAATCTATTAAAAAGAAGCCTGTTACTCTTTCTAGCTTTTACTAAAAGTGAAGTTAGTGGAATTAGGGGTTATACCTAGACAGTTTCCTAAACCTGTAGGAATAGTTACCAAAATCTGTACTTCTCTTCTGCAGTTCCTTAACTCAGAGAGTATCCTCTGCGTCCTCACCATATCCTGCAGAAGGACTACCTGTAGGTGGAGGTCCACAAGCCTCCAAAACCCATGATGCAGTGCGACTGTGAGCTAATGTCCACATGTACAAAAATATCTAAGAGATGTATGGTGAGCGAAAAGAGGACTAATTGGAATCTAGAAAGATTTTTCGCAGGGATTCATTGCTCTGGGCTGGGAAAGTATGTCTCAGGATCAGACTAAGACAGAAGTATTCTGCCTTTAAGGTTTCAGTACACATTCTAAATGGGGTTTCAGTAGAAATCTTAAGGCCAAATATATTGGTGAAAAAAAGCGGGGGAACCCAGCAATTTTCTTATCTGTTCTCACTTACTATATTTAAAATGCCTGCCAGGGGCAGTGTTTGGATATCCATGCTCATGGATGAGTGGAGATATATAAATGCTTATGTGTCACAAATGTTCCCTCCTTCATACACTGTAGGTTGGAATAAAGTTTCCCTCCCTCCAGTTGAAAGTGTGGGAAGACACTCAGTCATTTATACCTTGCTGTTTTGGCATTGCCATAGCAATGACTCAGCTGTCACCTCACCTCCCTTTTTGAGGAGTTTGACGCACCTGAATCAAGCTGCAGTTTGCCTAACACTTTGTGAGTTAAATTGGAGAAGCAGGCTGAGAAGAAATTTCCCCACGAAAGCTTTCTGATTATTCTATGAGGCCCATTCTTTTGTTTCTTTGCTTGCTCTACTGTGCACAACTCATTCATTTGAGCCTTTGTTGGCCAATGAAACTTGCTCTGCAAAGGGTGTCTGAATTAGCGCCATTTTGGCTGTTTCAGTCTTAGTTTTGTTAGAGTTTGCCATAACTTTAGAAAGCATGAGTATGAGTACACATGTTGTTACACGGTGGAACAAACTGCCCAAGATTGTGGGAGATGCTTCATGGAGGTTTTAATAATAATAATAATAATAATAATAATAATAATAATAATAATAATAGTTTATTACTTAGACCCTGCCCATCTGCTGGGCCTCCCTAGCCACTCTGGACGGCTTCCAACAGGATAATAAAAACACAATAAAGGATCAAACATCAAAAACTAGTTGTTTATCTCCTTGACATCTGATGGGAGCGCGTTCCACAGAGTGGGCGTCACTACCGAGAAGGCCCTGTAACCTCACTTCTCGGAGTGAGGGAACCACCAGAAGACCCTTAGAGCTGGACCTCAGTGTCCAGGCTGAATGGGGGGGGGGTGATCATGGAGATAATCCAGCATCACATTATGTTCCATCAGCACAAGCTTTTCGATTTTTCACACGGAATTATTCCCCCTGCCATTTTTCGGAGTTCTTCTGTCTTTGACAGAGCCAATCTCAGAGGTGCAGGGGTATGCCGGAGGGAGAGAGTGGGGAAGTCCTGTTTCACAAACAGAAGACCTTGTGCAGGGCTCCTGCTGACAAGACCAATTACTTCAATCCCACTCTCATATGTTTAACTTTATGGGAAACCAGGGGCAACAGAGCTACTCAGAAGTGAGGCATTCCTTGATTTGCCTCAGCAAGTCAAGTTAGAAGCGAGATCCAACTCGGTAATGTGGAAGACTACCTTGAACTTTTCCTATTCACCTCGTTACTCAGCGTACACACAGTGCCAGCACACAGCCCTATAATTTATTAAGAACATTATTCTGGTTTATTTATTATTTAGTTAAGAAGATGCACTTCTCACCCTTCTCAAGGTGGCTTACGGAAATATAAAATGATCCGCATAAAATAACACAGTCAAACAACTCAAAAACTGTTGAAAACATACTGGAAATATGAAACCCAGAAGAACTCTGGTTCCTGACATTAATCATTTCTACATTGGTAACCTTACTCCACAAAGCAGAACCTCAAACTCCAGGGAGGAATCTGGCAAGGACTGATTCTGTAAGCACCCCTAATAAAACCTAACTGGGCAACAAATAGTTTGCAGGCTAAATAAGTCATAGCATGCAAAAAAACAAACAAACCGAAAAATGCAAAACTGGTATAACCAAGGCAACATGCAAGGTTACATTTTCAGTCAGATTAGCCACATGCCTCATGTTTTCGGATTATGGTGCTCTAGTTCCAAATGCACTGGAAATAGAGAGAACTGGGACAGATGACTGGGTCTCCCACATCCAGAGTTGATATCCCCACTTATGCAGGTTTAACTTGTGCACAACCGCATAGACATGTGGCACCAGGAAATAATTTAATAAATCAATTTAAACCTCTAAAAGGTGTGCAAAGGGCCCCCAGAGAGCAAGAAAACTACAAAAAAATGGCACAGAAGATCAGGAAAATGGCTAGCAATCACAGGAGCCTTTGCACCAATCTTTGAGGCCTGTGGAGAGGTCATTTTAGATGTTGTTCTCCACTAAACATTATTTCATGTACATGCGAGTTACCCAGAAATGTAACAACAACAACAACAACTCTATTATTGATATGCTGCCCCATCTGACTGAGTTTTCCCAGCCACTCTGGGTGGCTCCCAACAGAATGTATACACAATAAAACATCAAACATTAAAAACTTCCCTAAACAGGGAATGTAACACCCACATAAGTGGGGAGACTGTGTACCAGATGCTGCAGGCAAACCACTGAGGAAGGCCATTAAAATAAAATAAATAAAATAAAATAAAATAAAACCTTTCCAACATAATTCTGCACCTGTTTCAGAAATAAGGCTCTCTGAATTCTGTGGGACTATGAAATTAAGTATGCATAGGATCACAATAATGAGGCACTACATAGGAAACAAGTGTGCAAGAGGCGCAAATGCAAAAAGCATATACTTGTTTCATTGTAATTTGTAGAATTGATTTCCATGGATATAGATGTTAAAGGCAGAGACCTGAAGCATCTCCATTTAATTCCCCATGTTGTCTGAGGAAGTCAGACAATGTCCTCTAACCTTGACAGCATCCCAGGGGCAGGCCCAGGGATATATAAGCAGCAAGCACTGTGGAGTAATTTCTTCAGCATTATTAGTCACACTCTAGCTTTCCCTAATATCAGATATTCATGGAAATTTGTTCCAGTAATTCACTTTCATTATAGGCACCTTGAACAAAATGATGCCCTGTGTATGACACCCATGGATATTTCTAGGAATTTGTGGGTATGTACAAAGTTATATTGATTCTGCCATCCACTTACTCCCTTTTTGCCCTGAGGGGTTTATTTATTTCAAGTCTTTATATTCACTTTTCACAACAAAAGGTTGCAACTTAGTTAACAGTACAGTGGTACCTTGGTTTTCAAACTTAATCCGTTCTGGAAGTCGGTTCCAAAACCAAGGCACACTTTCCCATAGAAAGTAATGCAAAAAGGATTAATCCATTCCAGACTTTTAAAAACAACCCCTAAAACAGCAATTTCCCATGAATTTTACTATCTAATGAGACCACTGATCCATAAAATGAAGGCAATAAACAATGTACTCTAGTCACACCATCAATCAATCAGTAGCTGAACTGGGTTCCACACAGTCACAAAAACAAAAGAGCCGCAAAAAGGAAAACGCAAAATAAACAGCAAAAACAGACAGACCTCAGCGTAACACTCAAAACAGAAGTGTGGCAATCAAATCGGAAGTGTAACACTCAAAATGGAGCATGTTCGGCTTCCAAAAAACTGGAACACTTACTTACGGGTTTGCCCTGTTTGGGTTCCAAGTTGTTTGAGTACCAAGGCGTTTGAGAACCAAGGTACCACTGTATATAAAATGATAAAATGTCATTATCTACTGACTATATTGACTGGTTGGAGTCCTTTTTATAGATGCTGGTGTTTTATCAACACACTTCAAAGGTGTGCAGATCACTACTGCCTGTTTCACTCCAGAGAGAGGTTTGGAATGGGCGAGTAGTATCAGCATTCCTAGTTGCAAACTGGAGAAAGACACCCACCTTTAAATGCAGCAATGACACAGGGCAATGACCCTTCCACCTACAAGGGCAAGGTTTTGCTCTAATTAACAATGACTTGTCCAGTGACTGGGGTGACCTTTTGCTCACTCCCCCAGTGATTGAGAAAGAACAGTAAAGACTCACTACACTTGAATACTGCTGCCTGCTTCTCCATCTCCCAAATTCCGAAGAAGGATGTTTTCATCCAAACTCATGTGTAGGTGGGAACAACTGCACAATGTTCCAAGAGGCTGGTGTTTCTTTGACAGTCATTCACTGCCAGAACAAGGGCACAAGCATTTGATCGGTAAGCCTTTTTTTACTACCAGAATAACTGCAGCGCAAAGTAACAATGCCTTTCTGAAAGTGAATTATCTGTAGCCCTCAGCAACTGCAAAGTGGGATAACTTGGAAGTGTACAAACAGCTTTTCCAGTGAAGTATTAACCTGCTCTTGGGAGAAGTGGTGAGTCCCAGGAGCGCTATCCCTGGCCTTTGGATAATCCCATATTTGGATGTGAGAGCAGAGTCTGGTTTCCCAGTGCCATATGTTTATCTGAACATAAGAATCGCCCTGTTGGATGGGCCAGTGGCCCATCTAGTCCAGCATTCTGTCATCACTGTAGCCAACCAGATATCCATGGGAAGCCCACAAGCAAGACCTGAGCACAACTCCCTCCTGATGTTTCCAGCAACTGGTATTCAGCAACATACCATTTCTAACTGTGGAGGCAGAGCAGAGCCATCATGGCTAACATCCACTGATAGTCTTGTCCTCCTTTGATGCCATCCAAGTTGGTGGCATTCACTGCTCTCTGTGTTAGTGGATGGCATAGTTTAACTATGTGCTGTGTAAAGAAGTTATTTCTTTTATCTATACTGAATCATCTATCATTCAACCTTATTGGATGCACAGGAGTTCTAGCATTAGGAAGAAAAAACTTTTCAAGATCACACTGTCGAAATAAACCCCACCCATTTCAAGCAATCCTGGATTGCCAAACCCCAGACGATGAGATGAAGAAATAAACCCTGATGGGTGTGCCAAAGGGACCATCTTGGTTTCCTAGGAGCTGCCCCCAGTTGCTCCCCAGAAATTTACAATCAGAAGGGAGAGGAAGCAAAGCTCATCTGGTCCACCACAAACATCACTCCATAAAGGATCCCTGATCAACCAACTAACCACTGCTTAGAGGCAGATTAGAAGTAAGATTACAGGGACCCAGGCAGAGGGCCTTCTCAGCAGTGGCGCCCGCCCTGTGGAACACCTTCCCACCAGATGTCAAGGAAATAAACAACTATCTGACTTTTGATGACAATGAACCAAAAAGAGGGTGTCTCAAAGGGTAGAGCTCAAAAGAAAGTAGCTAAGAGATCAGAGATCTCAGCAGGAAACATCTAGCACCAAATGAAGGGTCACCAACTCCAAGACAATGATGTCTAAACAAGTACAGTGGTACCTTGGGTTACATACGCTTCAGGTTACAGACTCCGCTAACCCAGAAATATTACCTCAGGTTAAGAACTTTGCTTCAGGATGAGAACAGAAATCTTGCTCCGGCAGCGCGGCGGCAGCAGGAGGCCCCATTAGCTAAAGTGGTGCTTCGGGTTAAGAACAGTTTCAGGTTAAGAACGGACCTCCAGAACGAATTAAATACTTAACCCGAGGTACCACTGTACCCCAAACTGCTTCAGAAAGGCTTGAGAAGGGCATTCCAGTTGACACAAGATGATAATGAGGATGATTATGCAAGACTAATTAAACTACATCTCATTTCACTGAGACGTTTATCTCCTTAAGCATAGCATAGTGGCACTGGAGCAATTTCCCTATTTCTTTTAACTTGCCAGGTACGTGAACTGACCCTGAATGCCAACCTGCCGTTCTTTCATGCTACTCACCTGTTTTATCTCAAGCTGGCTATTTCTCTCTGTATCGCGGCACTCTCCTCTCGGAGCATTAACGAGGGACATTTTCTTTCAAACTGAGTTTCAGCTTTGCACTTAACTCCTTCAAAATCTCATCTCTTTCTAATAAAACTTTCCCTCCCCCTGTTCTGCCTCTGGAACTTAGAGCAGTCATTTAGTACGAAATGACTGCCAGTCACAGGTGATCTCTGCAATGGGAGGGGATGTTCAGGAGTATTGCCATCAAGGGCCAGCCCTGTCACTGGAAGGACAAGTTGGCAGTTGCTGCAGCGACAGCTCACACAGCCCTTCTTAGGGAGCCCGCTGGCAACTCCCCTCTGCTGGAGAGCAGAGCTTTGTATACTGCACATGTCATGCACCCCCTAAAGTAGCCTGCTGCCCTCAGATGCACCTCATGACCAATGGACTAGGTACAAAAGGCCAAAGGTAAAGGACCCCTGGACGGTTAAGTCCGGTCAAAGGTGACTATGGGGTTGCGGTGCTGATCTTTCTTTCAGGCCAAGGGAGCCGGCATTTGTCCACACACAGCTTTCCGGGTCATGTGGCCAGAATGACTAAACTGCTTCTGGCGCAATGGAACACCATGACAGAAACTAGAGTGAAAGGAAATGGTGTTTACCTTCCCACCACAGCAGTACCTAATCATCTACTTGCACTGGCTTGCTTTCGAACTGCTAGGTTGGCAGGAGCTGGGACAGAGCAACAGGATCCACTGTTGAGTGGATTCGAACCGCCAACCTTCTGATTGGCAAGCTCAAGAGGCTCAGAGGTTTAGACCACAGCGCCACCTGCAATGCAGTTTAGGTGGGGATGAATGACCACTGACAGATTTGAGGAAGGCAGATCATATACAGTAACACCAATACTGTTACAACTATACCAACTGCCTCTATGCTTCCGATCTGAATACAAAGTGCTGGTTTTAAGCTACAGTGTTACCTCAGGTTACAGATGCTTCAGGTTATGGACACTTCAAGTTACAGACTCCGCTAACCCAGAAATAGTACCTCGGGTTAAGAACTTTGCTTCAGGATGAGAACAGACATCGTGCTTCAGCGGCATGGTGGCAGCGGGAGGCCCCATTAGCTAAAGTGGTACCTCAGGTTAATAACAGTTTCAGGTTAAGAATGGACCTCCAGAATGAATTAAGTTCTTAACCCGAGGTACCACTGTATAAAGCTTTTTACACACACACACACACACACACACACACACACACCTGTACAGTGGTACCTCGGAAGTCGAACGGAATCCGTTCCAGAAGTCTGTTCAACTTCCAAAATGTTTGGAAACCAAGATGCAGCTTCCGATTGTCTCCAGCAAGCTCCTGCAGCCAATTGGAAGCCATGGAAGCCGCGTTGGACGTTCGGGTTCCAAAGAACATTCACAAACCGGAACCTCACTTCTGGGTTTGCGGCGTTCAGGAGCCAAAACGTTCAAGTCGCAAGGCGTTAGACTTCCGAGGTACGACTGTATTTGTATTCTGCCTTTCCACAGTTCAAACCATGCTCAAAAGCACCTTACAACATGAAAATATACATAACTACAACATAACAAAAACCACCATAAACCATAAAGAAAGCATTAGAAAATGCACAAACAGAATAATTTCCATATAAATCACAAGAACTAAAACAAAGATACAAAACAACAGCAAAAGCAGCAACAACAACCCCCAACAACCCCCAAACAATACCTCAGCCCAAGAGACTGAGTTAGAGCTACTGCTCAGGACTCCAGAATCTTCTGGACTCCATCTCCTGATATGATCCTACCTGGACCCTTAGGTCATCTTCTGCAGCCCTTCTCCAGGTGTCCCATTTGAGGGAGAATCAGAGGGTGGTGGCAAGGAAAAGGGCCTTTTCAGTTGTGGCCCCTCGTCTGTGGATTGCACTCTCCAACAAAGTCTGCCTGGTGCTTTCATTGATATTGTTTTGGCACTATCTCTCCCCCCTCCCCCTCTGGTGCCTTTTGGTAGACTGAAATGATATTGTTTTGTTATTAATGTGCTGCCAAGTTTCCCGTGGCTGCTATGTAAGTTTTTTGTTCTGTTTTCACAGTATTGTATATTTATATTCATGTTTTAAATGTCTTGTAAGTTGCTTGGAGATCTTAAGGAAACAAGCAACTAATAATGACGATGACGATATTCAGATTCACTGGAGGATGCTATTCCATTGATATTCTTGAAGCCAGATTCAGCGGCCAGCCCAATCTGCTTCTGCAAATGGAATGGAAGGGGTACCAAGCATGTCCTTTGCCTCAGGCAGCAAAAAGTCTCAGATTCTGGGCTATGATGTCAGTGTGTACATAGGAAGCTCCCTTGCACTGAGTCATATCAAGGTTTCAGATAAGAGCCTTCCTTTTCCAACTCAACTTGGGAGACGCCAGGGATTGAACATGCAACTAGCAATGAACATCGCCAGAGTCCCAGCTTAGAATCATAGAATCATAGAGTTGGAAGAGACCACAAGGGCCATCGAGTCCAACCCCCTGCCAAGCAGGAAACACCATCAGAGCACTCCTGACATATGGTTGTCAAGCCTCTGCTTAAAGACCTCCAAAGAAGGAGACTCCACCACCCTCCTTGGCAGCAAATTCCACTGTCGAACAGCTCTTACTGTCAGGAAGTTCTTCCTAATGTTTAGGTGGAATCTTCTTTCTTGTAGTTTGGATCCATTGCTCCGTGTCCGCTTCTCTGGAGCAGCAGAAAACAACCTTTCTCCCTCCTCTATATGACATCCTTTTATATATTTGAGCATGGCTATCATATCACCCCTTAACCTCCTCTTCTCCAGGCTAAACATGCCCAGCTCCCTTAGCCGTTCCTCATAAGGCATCGTTTCCAGGCCTTTGACCATTTTGGTTGCACTCCTCTGGACACGTTCCAGTTTGTCAGTGTCCTTCTTGAACTGTGGTGCCCAGAACTGGACACAGTACTCCAGGTGAGGTCTGACCAGAGCAGAATACAGTGGCACTATTACTTCCCTTGATCTAGATGCTATACTCCTATTGATGCAGCCCAGAATTCATTGGCTTTTTTAGCTGCCGCGTCACACTGTTGGCTCATGTCAAGTTTATGGTCAACCAAGACTCCTAGATCCTTTTCACATGTACTGCTCTCAAGCCAGGTGTCCCCCATCTTGTATTTGTGCCTCTCATTTTTTTCCCCAAGCGCAATACTTTACATTTCTCCCTGTTAAAGTTCATCTTGTTTGTTTTGGCCCAGTTCTCTAATCTGTCAAGGTCGTTTTGAAGTGTGATCCTGTCCTCTGGGGTGTTAGCCACCCCTCCCAGTTTGGTGTCATCTGCAAATTTGATCAGGATCCCTTGAGTCCATCATCCAAGTCATTGATAAAGATGATGAATAAGACAGAACCCAAGACAGAACCCTGTGGCACCCCACTAGTCACTCTTCTGCAGGATGAAGAGGAACCATTGATGAGCACCCTTTGGGTTCGGTCAGTCAGCCAGTTACAAATCCACTGAGTGGTAGCATAGTCAAGACCGCATTTTACCAGCTTCTTTACAAGAATATCATGGAGCAGCTTTTCACGGCTGTTTCACTTTTCTCCTCGGTTTCAATGCAAAGCTGGCTCTCCCCTGTGGCAGACGGCGTTACTGCTCTGCCTAGTCAGAGAAACCACAACACAAGACACTGAAACTGTTGTCGAAAGAGTTCAGCTGCTCTTGAGTGGCAGGCAAGCAGTCTCATGAAAGAGCCACCATGTATGTGGTGCAATGGCTAGTTTAGCTGCCTTGAAAATCATTTTGAAACTCACTGTGGGAGAAGCATTTCTGCCTGTTAGTCAGCAAGAGTTTGTTGGGCTAAGTGATGAGCAACATGTGAGGTTTCTGCATTAGGGGACTGTTTTCAGCTTCTCCTTTACTCTTGGGAGAACATCTGCAGTGATACTATTGTGAAATAAAACAGAAAGCTGTTTTATGCTGGCTTTTGTTAAGGAAAGGGCTTTTAATTGTGCTCTGCTTTTTTATTCCTTTTTAAAAAAAAACCCACTAGATTTGTTTCTCAATATTAATTCCATTCGAGTTTAAGAAGAGGTTGGATGGCCATCTGTCACGTACAATCTATTTGAGATTCCTGCATTGCAGGTGGCTACACAAGATGACCCCCAATGTCCTTTCCATCACTACATCCTATGATTTTATAATGATTTTAAAGACAATTATCTTTTATTTATTTTTAGCTTTCTGTGTTTTAGCCGTGCTTGTTTTAATTTCTGTAAAACACCTTGAGTCCTGCTTCTGGGAAAAGAGAAGGTATAAATAAATAAAATAATAATAAATAATTGGTGTGTTAAATACTATCGTAGAGGATCCACTCCATTTAAAGAGATGCTATTGGACTGGATCCAGATCAGTGATTGATCTTAGTTCTCATTTAAACCAATGGAAGTTAAGTTTCTAGTGGAACCAGGGCCGGCTTACCCATAGGCGCTAGGGGTGCAGGGCACCCGGGCACCGGACTCTCAGGGGTGCCAGGCTGAGAGTCTGGGGCTGAGATTTGGAATCTGGGCATTGAAGAGCCAGGCCAGGTGACAGCCGCTGCCGAGCGGAACAGAGCCTGTTGGAGCACCACAGGCTTTTCTGCTGCAGGTGCTGAGGCAGCCGGCTGGCTCCACCCTCCTGCACGCCTGGGATTGGCAGGCCATCAAGAGGCCCACCCAGCACATGCACTCTGCTCACACAAGGCACGCAGCTTCCCTCCCAAGCCTCTGCGGGAAATGCTCTTCTCCCACAGCAGCATGGAAGAGAGTTGTGCACCCCTCCCCCCCCCCAAAAGGACGCGGGTGGCACTGTGGGTTAAACCACAGAGCCTAGGACTTGCTGATCAGAAGGTCGGCGGTACGAATGCCCGCCATGGGGTGAGCTCCTGTTGCTCGGTCCCTGCTCCTGCCAACCTAGCAGTTCGAAAGCACGTCAAAGCGCAAGTAGATAAATAGGTACTGCTCCGGCGGGAAGGTAAACGAAGTTTCCGTGCTCTGCTCTGATCCGCCAGAAGCGGCTTAGTCATGCTGGCCACATGACCTGGAAGCCGTACGCTGGCTCCCTTGGCCAATAAAGCGAGATGAGCGCCGCAACCCCAGAGTCGTCCGCAACTGGACCTAATGGTCAGGGGTCCCTTTACCTTTACCCCCCCAAAAAAGCTCAAGAACTTTGGCCTGCCCCCCCCAAAATTGCGGGCACTGGGCAGTTTTTTGCACCCTGGCGCCACATATGCTAAAGACGGTCCTGAGTGGAACTCACATTCAGCAAATTGAGTCTGGATCCAACCTACTTTCTGTCATAGTATTATTCATATTTGATGTGGGCGCTGAACTATACCTTTTATCTATGCGATCAGAAACCTTTTTTCAAGTCACTGGCATTATTTCTTTTCATAGCAAGTCTTCTTAAAAATAGGGGCAGTTCCTAATCTAAAGGTACATACAGCAAAATCACTAATGGTCCAAAGAGAAAGTAATCAACTCTACCTATCTGTAGCTGCCCTGGATAAATACAGTCAGCTAGAAAGCTGCTGATATTCTTCTAGAGGCTAAGGATTTGCACAATTAAAAACCTTATGAATTTTAAATGATTCATCATTCAGTTCATTCCTCTGGAAAATCTGCCTGCCTTTGCGGACTCCCCCCCCCCCCCAATTTCATCTAGTTTAAATAATTATTATTTTCACATTTTAGTTTTGTAGCTTTTAGCTGCCTTTTATTCCCAGTGTTATTATGTACACAGCTTAGAAAGCTCATCGATCAAGCTCTTTTACCATTTTGTCCAAACAAATAAATAAATTTTTGAGAGTGTATACCGGTAATTGTGCACGAGAGAGAGAGAGAGAGAGAGAGAGAGAGAGAGAAAGTTAACTTGATAAACACCTTGTTCTGGAATTAAGGGTGGTCAGGGAATTGCGACACACAAACAGAGGGCATCTCATCCCACAGGGCAGCAGAAAACAGACCTTTGGGTTTTCATTTCTTCTCACATAGCAGAGTGATAGCTCCTCCCCAGACAAAGCAAATCTGAGATCTTCATTGGCTCTACAAAAATACAGTGCACACGGCAACATTCAATCTAAGCAGCTGCGAGACTAAAACAACCTCAACTTTACTTTCTTCTCCAGCTCTGAAGGGTTAAAGAGCTCGGCTGAGAAGTCACACACACAGAGAGAAAATGTGATGGATGTCTCCTAGGTCTGAAATTTCCACTTAACTGACAGACTTCTGTGCATACATTTTCCTCCAGTTTCCCATCATAAATAAGGTGATTATCGAATCTCTATGGGCCCTTTTTATAACATGAACCTCATGGAAATGAAGCCTTAAAAGTTATGGCCATTTAGCTGGGAGGTGTTTTTATGGTGAATGCAGGGCTCAGTTCACTGGAAACATCTGATGTACCCAAACAAACCCCATTAAAACAAATTGGTCACCTACAAAAACCGACCCACCAAATGCTCCCATTAAATACTATGGGAACTACACAGCAAACCAAGCTGTGCTCTTGAGCAAAGCTCATTCACTTCAATGGAACTTGCATGGAGGACAATTCTGTCTTCCTATTTTCCAAGTTTTCACACTCTTCTGAATGCTCCCATCTGAAAACTGCTCATACTCATGAGATAATGTTGGAGAAGCACTTCTTCCAATGTATTCTTCCTTAAGACGGAGATCTCCTCTTATTAGTTATTCTCTTAGCCAAGTTGCTTAGTCCATGTTTCCAAGGCAACAGACAGGAAGCGGGAGTTAAGCAAAATCTTTCATCTAAGGAGGGGGGGGGGGATGCTAGGAATGGATGAGGAGCCTGAGCAAGGTCAGGCGTTTACCGCTAAATACAAATCTGTCACGCCTAATAGATGACGCTCTTTAGTTTCCAAGCTACTCGGCCTGCTCCCAGCAGCCAAGGAGAAAATAAAAAAGACACTCATGCATGAATGCCAATCAGCATGCGCTGGAAACATTGATGTATCCGCACATGTGCCATAACAGCTGCACCAGAGCAGGGCTATGAATGGTAAGGAGGATATAAAGAAGAGTCAATAATTGCGGAGAAGGTCAAGATGTAAAGATCTGAATATCAGATACATTTCCATCATCTTGATGTGGGCAGAGGAAAAGCTTGTGTTGTTGCCAGTGTACTCACAGGTGGGAAGCGCATGAGAATGAAGGTGGAGGAATATGCGCTCAGCAGTTCAGCATCGGTACAGAAAACTCACAGAATTTGGTACCGGCTACAGAAGCCCGTAATGGGATGCGGGTGGCGCTGTGGGTTAAACAACAGAGGCTAGGACTTGCCGATCAGAAGGTCGGCAGTTCGAATCCCCGTGACGGGGTGAGCTCCCGTTGCTCGGTCCCTGCTCCTGCCACCTAGCAGTTCGAAAGCACGTCAAAGTGCAAGTAGATAAATAGGTACCACTCCGGCGGGAAGGTAAATGGCATTTCCGTGCGCTGCTCTGGTTTGCCAGAAGCAGCTTAGTCATTCTGGCCACATGACCTGGAAGCACCACGAAGGGGACCCTCTTAGTATTTCCACCTCCCTCATAAGTTTGGAGGTGGCCCAGGAGAGGACATTCTCTGTGGCAGGGCCTACATTGCGGAATTTCCACACCATGGAGATGAAATACTCACCAACTGCCCTGATTTGAGCAGCACATCCTGGAGTTACAGAAACCATCCCAGCTTCTGATTGGATCCCAAGATGTTGCATTTTGGTTCCTGCAAGAGTGCAGCCCTCAAAAGACAGATATTTTGGGAGCAGTGCTCTCTAGCAAGTAACCTGGCTCCCACAAGAGCAAGTCCCCAAAAGGCACCGATTTTGGGGTGCCATGTGACTTGCATGAATCATGTGACTTGCACAGGAGCTCGGCCCTAAAATATGCATGTCCCAATGATCCTCTGTGGCATGCTGGAGGGTAGGAAAAGAGTGTGAGTTCTTCACTGTACAGCTTTTGTTGATTGCTGAAGACACACCTCTTTACACTGGCTTCTGACACCTGAGATGTGTGTTCCCAGGGACCACGCTATTCCTGTGATTGTCATCCATTTTATTTTTTTAATTTATTTTTTTAAAAAAATAATTGTTGTAACCTGCCCTGGGAGCTGCTGGTGCAGGGCAGATCATAAATTTAATACTGCTGCTGCTAAAAACAACCATGAAAACTGTTTTGTAGCCACATCTATCATGGGATTCAAGGAACTGGAAGTCTATAAAACATTTTTTTAAAAAGAAAGTGTGATGGGATGATGAGCTGCTTGTGCGTAAAATGCAAGTCCCTCAGAGTTTGATCAGGTTTTCAAACCTCTGCCTGTGACGGAGCCCCTCCGGCATGGCTGCGTCAGTCGCTAGCAGAATCCGAAAGTGGTTGCTTTCGGAATCGTTTCCAACATAAAAGCTCCTTAACGGAAACACGTCTTCTGGACTCTCGGCGTGACAGTTTCCGGCGAGGAGTGGGTGTCCCTATAGGAGGTCCTGAGACCTCCCCACTGTTTTCGCTGGAAGCGTCTCTGAGCCATCCCTCCGACTCACTTTCCCTTGGAGTTCCTCCTCTCCCCCTACTGGTTCCCTCTTCAGCTGCTATGTCTCTCTCAACCTCAGTGAGCCTTTGCACCTCCTGTCCTTCCGATGGCAGTTCCCTGACAGAAAGGTATAGTTCCACATCTCATAAAAGGAAAGACTATGCATAAGCCATATCCCATCACATACAGTTTGGCATTTCTGCAAAACAGACTGGATCGAAATTAGATGCCGTTAAGCACGGTCTGCACATTACACAAACCCACCATAATGTTTATGATGTGTAATAGGCAGGTTTTTTTTTGCTTTATGTTCCTCTCTGATGTTTTACAAAGTAAGACACATCTGAAGGTTTTGCAAAACAACGGCAACAACAACTCTGTCATTTAGAACTGCAGCAGAATGGCTTGAAGGTCTGGGTACCCATGAAAAGTGAAGCAACAAATGAAGTGAAGATGGATAGGAAGATATTGCGTATTGAGTCTAAATACTGGGCCATTGAGCTGAATACTGTCTGTCCTGGTTGGCGGAGACTGCTGAGGTACCCAAGGGCGATTGCATCGTTCCAATAAGGTCAACAAGAAGGTGGGGCTTCCTTTCCCCTCCATCCCTCCAACCTAGCAGTTCGAAAGCATGCCAGTGCAAGTAGATAAATAGGTACCACTGTAGCGGGAAGGTAAACGGCGTTTCCATGCGCTCTAGTTTCCGTCACAGTGTTTTGTTGCACCAGAAGCAGTTTAGTCACGCTGGCCACATGACCCAGAAAGCTGTATGTGGACAAATGTCTTGCTCCCTTGGCCTGAAAGTGAGATGAGTGCTGCAACCCCATAGTCGCCTTTGACTGGACTTAACCATCCAGGGGTCCTTTCCCTTTCCCTGCTACATATAGGGCTGGGGAAGGGCTGTAGTTCAGTGGTTCAGCATCTGCATGCAGAAGGTCCCTGGCATCTTCAGGTAGGACTGGGGAAGACCCTCGTCTGAAATCCTAGAGCACCTCTGCTAATCCACGTAGTCAACACTGAGATTGATGGACCAATCATTTCGGTTCAGTATAAGACGGCTTTTTTACATTTCTGTTTTCCTGCACTGTCTTAAGTAACAGACAGAGCAAGAAGCCTTATTCAACTGCGGCTGAAACTCTGTAGTTTGGGTGACCTGTCTTTTTAATGAGCCTCAGAACCCCTCCATGTTTAAGATCTTATTTAATGCCTAGTTCTGCATCGGTAGGTGAGCAGCTGTCTCGATTTTTATCTATCAGTACTTCACAGGGAGTTACATTAATTTAAATCTGGAACAAATCTGTTTCACTTAATGAAATTACACCAGATTTGTACTGGCGAATGGAAGATTAAAGTGGCCGTCATTCCTACTGACAGACGCTTTAGCAGCAGAAAGCAAGAGAGCTCTGCGAGGCTGCCAAAGAATGGTTAACTCAGTGCAAACGGGGAGTGGCAGCGGTGGGAGGAGAGATGAAGAATCAAAAGCTCCATCTGCACCACCAACAGCCAGGAAAACTGTGTGTGTCAAGCAAGAGTAAACTCCTGCGCAAAAGTGATTGTCTGCAGCAGTATTTGCTTATTTGAATAAAGAAACCATTTGTACACACAAACAAATGCACACACAGTTTGCAACAAAGGAGGTCAACAACAGGGTATTTTTAATATATATAAAACCCACCCTCATCCAGAGGGCAGCCACCAGGGGGCGGGGGGAGGAAGCCAGCCTTTAATGTCAGCTTTGTGGGCAGAAATCAGAAGGTGAAAGTTTTCACAGTCTGAATACAGTGGTACCTCGGGTTACACGCTTCAGGTTACATACGCTTCAGGTTACAGACTCCGCTAACCCAGAAATAGTGCTTCAGGTTAAGAACTTTGCTTCAGGATGAGAACAGAAATCGTGCTCCGGCGGCGCGGCGGCAGCAGGAGGCCCCATTAGCTAAAGTGGTGCTTCAAGTTAAGAACAGTTTCAGGTTAAGAACGGACCTCGGGAACGAATTAAGTACTTAAGCCGAGATATCACTGTATTGAAAAGAAATACAAAGTCAAAACCGCCAATATCGATAGAGAAAGGTGACCAATTTATCTTCAAAGCTATGTTATTAGCGGGAAAGGCAACGGTAGCTTTAGGATGGAAAGATAGAGAAAAATGGACAGTAGAGGTATGGAATAGTTATTTGTTTGAACTTATACAGTCGGACATTGTCGCAGTCATGTCACAGGAAACAACGTGGAAGGTCAAGTCCACCACAATAAGGAACAGATGGAACCCCTATCCGCAATGGATAAAAACTACTGGAACAAAAGACGTTCGGTGGAAACTAAAAACGCTATGCCCGTGGCTGAGGATAATAGTTTGAACCCTTCCAATGGATAGGGGGGGGGGGAGGAAAAAATTGTACTGGGAATTTAAAATTGGAAGGAGATAATATAATGTATGTAAATATCCCAAACTCGAATAAAACTTCAAAAGAAAAAAAAAATGGCCAATATCTGCAGTGTGCATCAAATATAGGAAGCTACAGGGCTTTTTTCCCCCAGCTGGAACTTGCCGGAACTCAATTCCACTCTCAGGTGGGTGCCATTGCTATTAAAAGAGAGCAAGGTGAGTTATGACGCCTCTTTTTCTAGAAAAATAGCACTGGGAGGCTGCCTTCTACTGAGTGAGGCCATAGGCCCATGTAACTCAGTTTTGCCAACATGAACTGTCAATGGCTTCCCAGGGTTTCAGATGGAGGGTACTACCTCCTAGTGGTGCAGCAATAAAAGTGCAAGGACATTTGCAAAGCTAAGCAGGGCCTGGGATGGTTTCAAACTGGATGGGGGACTGCATGTTGAGATTCCTGCATTGCAGGGGGGTGGGCTGAATGACCCTCAGGATCACCCTAGTCTTGCCTCTGCTTCTCCCCCACCACTCTCCTTATTGTCACTACCAACATTGGCATTAAAAGTTCCTGGGTGGCTGATCAGTCCCCCAAACAGAGGGTTTGTCATCTGATATGGAAAACTACAAGCTAGGTTAGGGATAGCCAACCTGGTGCCCCCCAGCTGTTGCTGGGCACCACCTCCAATCAGCCGTAGCATGATGGCAGCTGTTATGTAACAATATCTGCAGGGCATTGGGTCAGATACCCAAGACCTAAATGGTCCAACAGCGTGGCTTTTTATAAGACAGTTTTACAAACTTTTACTATGGAACACTAAACATAATCATACATAAATACCACTTGACATCTATGCAACTGGGAGGCATGGGCAAATCTAACAATTTTAGATTCTTTCAGTTTCTCATTTTTCCAGTCTTGAATTCAGTTCTACGTATCTCCACAGTGGTCTGCAACTTTTTAAAATTTGTCATTATATTTCAACAGCATTTAATGGACATTTCTCCTAATATACATGTCTGCATGCAATTTTGCCTAATATAATGCAGTCTTCTATGGCATTTTCACTAAAACGTGGATTTTTATGCAGACTTCACTACACTAGAAGTACTTTTGCACACATTACCTGGCTGGAGAACCACAATGCAAAATTCAGAAAAGTTTGAATTTCGGGGAATGGCTGTGTTCTGTTTCTCATATGGTTTCAGAAAGTGCAGATTAGTTAGCTTCACCTTGAAATGAAAACTGAATGGAATTTCTACCCCTTCCCTAGCAGTGGTACAGCCATTCTGTACTCTGCATTTTTGGAGTACATTGGTACCTTGGGTTACAAACATCTCGGGTTACAAACACTTCGGGTTACAGACTCCACTAACCTGGAAGTAGTACCTCAGGTTAAGAATTTTACCTCGGGATGAGAACAGAAATTGTGTGGCGGTGGCAGCGGTGGGAGGCCCCATTAGCTAAAGTGGTACCTCAGGTTAAGAAAGGTTTCAGATTAAGAACAGACCTCGGAAATGAATTAAGTTCATAACCAGAGGTACCACTGTAATTTAGTCTACATGTTGACTTTAAAACAATCAACATCATCAATATGTCACTCACCTTCTAAAGAGCCATCTCAAGGCAATTTACACAAAGGTAAGTTTAAATTTAAATTTAAAAACAGGTAAAAAGCACAAAAAACAACCAATACGTTTAAAGCAAGACTAGAACTCTAACGGGACGCGGGTGGCGCTGTGGGTTAAAGCCTCAGCGCCTAGGACTTGCCGATCGAAAGGTCGGCGGTTCGAATCCCCGCGGCGGGGTGCGCTCCTGTCGTTCGGTCCCAGCGCCTGCCAACCTAGCAGTTCGAAAGCACCTTCGGGTGCAAGTAGATAAATAGGGACCGCTTACTAGTGGGAAGGTAAACGGCGTTCCGTGTGCTGCGCTGGCTCGCCAGATGCAGCTTTGTCACGCTGGCCACGTGACCCAGAAGTGTCTCCGGACAGCACTGGCCCCCAGCCTCTTGAGTGAGATGAGCGCACAACCCTAGAGTCTGGCAAGACTGGCCCGTATGGGCAGGGGTACCTTTACCTTTACCTAGAACTCTAACAAATAGGCACTTGTGGTAAATACCCTTTTATACAGCTGCAAAGTCCTGTAGGAACAAAAATGCCTTCAGTTCTTCCCACAAAATGTTGATAATGGGCAACTCTCATATCTAAACACCACGGAGAATCACAGAGTTGGAAGGTAAGCTGAGGATCAACCTGTACCTGTGGTTGTCATAAAGTGTGAGCGGCCCTACAAGGATTATATCACACTCAGTGCCGGATTTACGTATAAGCTAAACAAGCTATAGCTTAGGGCCCCACTCTCTTGGGGGCCCCCAAAAAATTTAAAGCTAAAAAAACTGGATGTACATTTCCAAAATATAAGATAAAAAACAAACCTACATACAGCAACAGTGTTTTGTGTTGTGTAGGCTCCTAGACAGCATCTTAAAAAGCAGAGACTTCACCTTGCCAACAAAGGTCCATATAGTTAAAGCTATGGTTTTCCCAGTAGTGATGTATGGAAGTGAGAGCTGGACCATAAAGAAGGCTGATCACCAAAGAATTGACACTTTTGAATTATGGTGCTGAATTATGGTGCTGGAGGAAACTCTTGAGAGTCCCATGGACTGCAAGAAGATCAAACCTATCCATTCTGAAGGAAATCAGCCACCTCATGAGAAGAGAAGACTCCCTGGAAAAGACCCTGATGTTGGGAAAGATGGAGGGCACAAGGAGAAGGGGGCGACAGAGGACGAGATGGTTGGACAGTGTTCTCGAAGCTACCAACATGAGTTTGACCAAACTGCAGGAGGCAGTGGAAGACAGGAGTGCCTGGCGTGCTCTGGTCCATGGAGTCACGAAGAGTCGGACATGACTAAATGACTAAACAACAACAACAGGCTCCTATTTGTTAGGTGTGAATGTCTTTAGATACCTATTAGGTCCATAAATTACCATATAGCATATATTCAACACAAAAAACAGTGACCATTTGTTGTTGACAAAGGACAGCTGGACATATAAAGGGCCCCATTACCTTCAGTAGCTTAGGGCCTCATCAAACCTAAATCTGGCCCTGATCACACTACACATTTTTTTCCTGTACTAAATATCATGAGCCAGGGGGAGAGGAAGAGGAAACACGAGGTCACTGCATACCGTCGTGTGTGAGACCGAGTCTTCCAGAAACGTTTTCCTCATCCAAGGATTATTTTTAAGTCATGTCGCCTGCTCATGTCACCAGCAAAAGACCTTGTCTACAAGAACAGGGAGAGCAAAGCGAAAAATCCTTTAAGATGATTTTTTAAAAAAGAAAAAAGGGGGGGGAGGATGTAAAATAAGAGACTACAAGGGAAAATTCCATGCTCGTAAAATGTTTTAATCTGCTCAAAGAATACGAGAGAAAGGCTCTGAAAAGAAGAAAGGGATTCAGTCTGGGCTTGTGCAGGAATATAGCCTAATTTAAAGACTAGGGGTTTTCAAAGTCTCTGGTCTGAAATCAAGAGGAAATGGAAGAAGTCCTTTGAAGTGGAAGTCACATAGTTCAGCCTTCAGTGTATTTAAAACAGAACCAGGAACAAGAGGAACCAGCGTGACTATATTGGATGCATGCCACTCTTGTTTTCACAAACAAATTTCCCCGGGAATTGGCACTGAAAGATCTCTGTTGGCAATTTTAAGTAGCATGTCTTTGCTTTCGTGAATTTTCAGTGGAACATAATATATGTGTGTGCAGAATGAAAGCAGGATTTACTAGTATATGACAAGGACGTATGCATGCATGCTGTGCACCTCACTTTGATTCTCACCTCATGGCAATCCCGCCCCCCAAACACCCTGAGAATGACGGCTCAGTCAGCAGTGACTTGGCAAACATCTAGGGGGCAGAACCATTGGCCTATATTAAGAGTGTTTTCCTTGCAGGCAAAGGGTGCCCTGGCACGTTCAGTTAAATGGCTCAGGAAGCACGCAATGGAAAATACCTGCCTTTGCCTGAGACACTAGGCAGCTACTGCTAGTTGGGGTTGTCAATACTGGGCTAGATGGACAAACAGTCGGACCTGTTTAGGGAAGCTTATAATGTTTAATAGACTATTGTATTTTAATATTCTGTTGGAAGCCACACAGAGTGGCTGGGGAAACCCAGCCAGATGGGTGGGGTATAAATATTATTTAGTCATTTAGTCATGTCCGACTCTTCGTGACCCCATGGACCAGAGCACGCCAGGCACTCCTGTCTTCCACTGCCTCCCGCAGTTTGGTCAAACTCATGCTGGTAGCTTCGAGAACACTGTCCAACCATCTCGTCCTCTGTCGCCCCCTTCTCCTTCGGCCTCCATCTTTCCCAGCATCAGGGTCTTTTCCAGGGAGTCTTCTCTTCTCATGAGGTGGCCAAAGTATTGGAGCTTCAACTTCAGGATCTGTCCTTCCAGTGAGCACTCAGGGCTGATTTCCTTCAGAATGGAGAGGTTTGACCTTCTTGCAGTCCATGGGACTCTCAAGAGTCTCCTCCAACACCATAATTCAAAAGCATCAATTCTTTGGCAATCAGCCTTCTTTATGGTCCAGCTCTCACTTCCATACATCACTACTGGGAAAACCATAGCTTTAACCATAGCATAATTCCACATATACTAGCCCTTAGGGACATAGGAAGCTGCCTTATACTGAGTCAGATAATAATAATAATAATAATAATAATAATAATAATAATAATAATACCCCACCCATCTGGCTGGGCATCCCCAGCCACTCTGGGTGGCTTCCCACAATATATTAATATACAGTAATGCATCAAACATTAAAAGCTTCCCTAAACAGGGCTGCCTTCAGATGTCTTCTAAAAGTCTGGTAGTTGTTGTTCTCTTTGACATCTGGTGGGAGGCCGTTCCACAGGGCGGGTGCCACTACTGAGAAGGCCCTCTGCCTGGTTCCCTGTAACTTGGCTTCTCACAGCGAAGGAACCACCAGAAGGCCCTCGGCACTGGTCCTCAGTGTCAGGCTCAGTTATTGCCAACACTGACTGACAGCAGCTCTTCGGGACTTAAGATGGGGCACATTTTTAGCCCTACCTGAAGAATTGGGGAATAACCTGCATGGAAAGATTAAGCTCTCCCACTGGGCCTTGAGGTAACTAGCCCCTGCCCAGAGATGCAGACCCTCCAAATGTCCCTATTTTCCAGTGACAGTCCCGGATTTACAGAAGCTGTCCCGGTTTCTGATTTGATCCCAGAATGCCCCGCTTTTCCTAAGGAAGAGGCATCTTGGCCTCTCACAACACTGAAGGAAACTCATGTATTCTGAGGGGCAAGAGGGCTGAGCAACAGTTTTGCTGCTCCAAAGTCTCCAGTCTCTTCTAACTGCTGTGCCGTTCCAGGGGATGGAACAGGGAGGCGAGGAGGCTTCTGAATATAAATAGGAATAAAGTCTATTATAATTACAAATCCAGCTACCCAGTGCTCTGCTCTAAACCCTGAAATGATAGGCTTGACACCGCCATTCCCACCTAGACACCAATTACAAATACATCTAACAGAGGCCAAGGAACCTGACAGAGGAGAGGGCTGGGTGGAGAGACAGACCCTTCTCAGGGATTCATCCTTCCACGAACTTGGGGGGGGGGGATCTTATCCCATAAATTATTAGCAGATCATCCCTTCTAAATAATTGATGTTTAAATCAGGTGTGTGTTATTATTCCTGAACAGCAGAGAGACGGAGAGTTGGGAGGGGAAGGGGGAGGGGAGAGAGATATGAAGCCTATTTTCTCTTGTCACTCAGAGCGACGCAATATTTCCATTTTACCCATAAGAGATTCTCAGGTGTCCCGGGGGAGCAAAGAAGGTTGTGTTCTTATTTTTTCCCCCAAAGAAAGAAAGAAGGCGGGGAGTTGGGGGTTGGGAGGTTTTCTCCACAGCATTCTGAAAATTGTTTACAGGAGAAAAGCGAGTTACATTCAGGATATATTTTATATATACATTAGTACATTTCTACCTGCTTTAAAAGGAAAAGAAACAACTTCCAACAGATTTTTTAAGGTGTTTTGAGGACCTATTCTGTTTAAAATAGCAGATTTCTGGGGGGTGGGGGAATAGCAATGGGCTAAGACCTACATCAGAAAACACACACTAAACTTAAATGAAATGTGTTCATGCAAAAACTAGAATAGTTTCTGGAAGTTTTCATTCTTTTTGTATGTATATGCAATGTGATGTGTACAAGGTTTGGTGTATTGCAGGCAAACGGTAGCCACCTAATTGTGTAAAATACGACTGAGGAAAAGCTCTGGCTGCAGAATCTAATGCTCCTTTTATCAGCCCTGCAGAGAAACCTTCCCTCGCCCCCACTGTTGACATTCTGAAGTCTCATTTCCATCTTGTGGTAGGTTATTCAATAAACAACTCAAAACACTAAAGAAAACACACACGCGCACACTCCTGCCATTGTAACATGGACACAACAAAAGGAAGACATTGCTTAGCATCACAATCCAAGAGGGTGCTCTTTTGATCTCATTAAGAGACTGTCTGCTCCTAAACTCTAAACTGGGCTTGCACTGCAAAAAATCAATTTGTGAGCTCATTACATAAATCCATATTAAACTATTTAGTCTATATTTAACACTATAGCAGGGATAGGCAGGGTGAATTAAATGGATTGTATTTCTAGATGGCAGAAAGCCAGCATTAACCCTTCTTCCTTTCTTTTCTTTTAGTATTATGTGTGTGCACTTCTTTTGTAGGCCTTCTAAACCTTTTTGTAACTGTGGAGGGGAGAGAGGGAGGGAAATTGGCATTTAGAAGTAGCTATGGGAAAGAAAGAGGTGTTCGCATGCAAAAGGAAGGGGGTGAAAAATCGACAGTCCTTCATTATTACGTCTTTAAATCCTAATGAGATCAATATATTCAATCCTCCGGGTGCTATTGACAATGCATTTGTGCGGCCTCATTCGAATTCTGCCCATATTGCCTTGTTCTAAGCAAAGATTTTGCAATTACATAGATGGAAAGTGCCAGAATGGATCATACTATACATGCACCGGCAAGTAAGTGTGGTTATTTGTTTGTTTCCCATTCTTTTCATGGATGGAGCAAGAGTGACTTTGTGCTCATGTCCTCCGTGCGCAGGATATTATTGTCGGTTCGAATCCGCACAACGGGGTGAGCTTCCATTGCTCGGTCACTGCTCCTGCCAACCTAGCAGTTTGAAAGCACGCCAGTGCCAGTAGATAAATAAGTACCACTGTGGTGGGAAGGTACGCTGGCTCCCTCGGCCTGAAAGTGAGATGAGCGCCACAACCCCATAGTCACCTTTCACTATACTTAACCGTTCAGGGGTCCTTTACTTTTACCTTTTACCTATTACACTAGATAGGCTTTTGGTTTGATCTTGTAGGGAGCCCCTTGCAGTCTTACCCAGTTCAAAAAACCTCCAAACTCACATTGGATTTCTCCCTGGACAAGATCCTGAGATAGTATGGGAATCAGTAGGTATTCCCCATCACCACCACTTCACACTGAGAAATCTTACTCACCCCCAAAACATTGTATTTTCCTGACAAATCCCTCAGCTGTTTTGTCCTACAAAGTTTGCTTGAAACTTTTAGTTTTGTGGAAGCTCTTGGTGGAGCTCCCCAACAGCAAAATCCTCCAGAAAAACCCATGTGCCAAGTCTAGAAGTACCCAAGCACCATAATAATTGGGAATAGTGAGAGTCTGTGCCAACAATAGGATTTACAGGCCCCAGAACCTATGTGAATAGTTAGCTTTGGCCTCTGCTTCCCACAGCGCCCTTCACTGATGGTTTGGGCCACAACTTTCATCAACCCCATTCATCACGGCCGGTTGTTGTTACTGTTATTTATTCTTTATTCATCACTTTTCACAAAGAACGTGTCCGAAAGTGACTCACAAGTCATAAAACACACATAGCAAAACCAGCACTGAAGGCAAGTATATAAAAACGACAAAAGAACGAAATGTCCCAAAAGTGCTCATCCATCAATAACTATAAAAAAGGGACGAATCGCAAGATGAACACCATAAAACAGGCCAGAAATCACACCTCTCCAAAATTCAATTTAACAACCTGAAGTCTGGGAGGACAAAAAATGCCCTAGCCTGGTGCCTAAGAGCTGAGAAACATTGTGCCAAGGTGGCACAGGGGAGTCCGACACTAGATTCCTGGGAACAAGTTCTAAAGGGCATTTGTTACTCATGGATGATTAATATGCATACATACTATACTGCCGTGACTGACTATAAATGGGGGGGGGGAGCATTCAAAGGGACCTTGAAATAGAGAAAGGGCACAAATCCATCCTCATTTTTATTTTCTTTTTACAGAACAGTCAAAGGTCTATGGCAGAAGGCTGTAAGGGGTGCAAGAGGAGTCCATGCTAAAAAAACCCAAAAAACGATTTGGTACCATCCAGATAGAGTTTTTAACATCTGAAACCAGATCATCCTTTTCATGATATCTTTCTTCATATCATGGGAGGCACAGCAAAGCAAAGCAAAGCAAAGGAAAACAAACACAAAAGCAGACTCCATACAAATTTCCTCTTATGTGGCATATGGAGACTTATTTACAGCAGAATGAGAATGCCACCTGCTCCTCACTTTTTTCTAATTGAAATTCCATCATTAACAGAGTCAAATATTTTTCTTTAATTAATACCATTGTTGTTTAACAACAGAGCCATTAGGAAGCAACATGAATCCACTTTGTATTATGCAACATCTTTCATATGCCTCAGGGAAAGTGTAAAAACATTTTATTAAAAATAAAACTGCACTCTGAAGCACGTTTACTTTGAAGTAAGTCCTATTAAATGCAGTGGGGCTTGTTCTTAGGTAAGTGTCCTTATGCCCACCTACTTGAGAGTAAGCTCCAATTAAGTTAATGAGACTTACGATTGTGTAAACACACACAGGATTTCACTGCATGCCAGCTTTCTTGGGCTTCTCATACTCGAACTGGCATTTCCAGATAAGGCTGGGAACATTCCCTCTCTGAAAACCTACAGAACTACTGTGATTAAAGGTAAAGGGACCATTAAGTCCAGTTGCAGACGACTCCGGGGTTGCGGCCCTCATCTCACTTTATTGGCCGAGGGAGCCGGCGTACAGATTCCGGGTCATGTGGCCAGCATGACTAAGCCGCTTCTGGCGAACCAGAGCAGTGCACGGAAATGCCGTTTATGTTCCCGCTGGAGCGGTACCTATTTATCTACTTGCACTTTGATGTGCTTTCGAAATGCTAGGTTGGCAGGAGCAGGGACCGAGCAACGGGAGCTCACCCCGTCATGGGGATTCGAACCGCGACCTTCTGATTGGCAAGTCTGAGGCTCTGTGGTTTAACCCACAGCGCCACCTGCGTCCCTATTAGGCAGTGCTAAAGGTGTCAGGTCTGTCTCCAGACTTCTGCCACTGATATGCCCCATTGATGCTGATTGGCAAACCCCACTACCCCCAGCACTGCTGCCTGTGCCTGATACCAGGCCCTGGCATGCTGCTGCAGATATCAATTTCCCCTGCCATAAGTGGGTTGGCTTACCCAGTTGAGTGTCTCCTGGGTAAGCTGGCAGGAGGCTGCTGGAAGCTACAGCACTCTCAGGGCCAGCATCACCAGGAGTCCAAGAGGCAGGGAGGGATGGTAGCAGTGCCAGGGGTGGCAGCAGCAAGGGCCAGGCAAGGTGTGAGTCCCAACATGCCCTGCCAGCGCAGAGGTACCCAGCATCTGCCAACGGGCCCTAGCAGCTATCGATGTGTGCCAAGTGCCAATGTCAGGCCTGCTCATTGTCTCCATTTGTATTTCTGCCTTCCAACACACTGGCATCACTTATTTTGGGCATTTATCCCCAAAATAGTGTGTGTGTGCATTTTTGCAATGCAGTCCTGAGTCATGGTTGCTGTGGACCTGAACATTATGATCTGCAATTGGCCTCAGCTGCACACCCTGTTCTCCATTCCGTAGCACAGACCTCTCTCCAAGTCGTCCAATAAAAACCAGACTCATAACTGTGTTCAGATGCTCAATTGGTTTAACTGCCTATCCATCCTACATAGGTGGGTGGGGGAGGGGGTACGCAATAATAACGTTATTAAATCTGTTGCCTCTTGGGCATCTGATGCCTCAGCAGCATTCTGAGTGTGTCAGTCCAATGAAGTGTGCCTTCTGGGTCACCCAGTGGCTTTCTAGGTCAGCATCCTGCCCCCCAGCAATGACATGGGATAGAAGCTACAGAAGAAGGGAAAGTGATCGTGCAATTGCAATACAGGACTGCTATGGCTGTCATGCAGTGCTGTCTTCATTGAGTCTGCAGTTTACGGAAGGAGATATAAAAACAGTCCCATCAACCTGCTTTTTATGTGCAAAATGCTTTGGGGAATTATAATATTTAAATGGAGAGGAGGCAGATGGATAATTGTTTAAGGCAGGTAGCATTAAACTGAAGCGGTCTGAACTTTTCACACTTATCTGACATTAGAACGCCTATTAAGGTTTCGTGAAAACTTGACACAGCAACTTTTAGGGGTGGTTATTTTCTCCCCCTTAAGAGCTTCTAATCACTGCCTAATGTGCTGCAGCACTGTAAGGAGGACATAAAAATTGCTGAGTTTGTGCCAGATAGATACATCTATATTAATCTCAAAGATAAGATGAGCTTTCAGAAGAAAACTCTTGCCGTTCCACTTAAAAATCTTTCCATGGGAAATGAAGCCTAGAAGTTATAGGAGTCTAATCTACTCGATAATGTTCACTTCTCTCCAAACCTAGTTGTCTTGCAATGCTTGGAAATAACTAGTTCAGTTTAATGAAGTTCAGTGAATTAGTTCAAAAATCTCTGAACTACACCTGAAAGTAGTTTCCATAACTGCTGAGTGAACTGAACATTAATTAATATGTTTTTGGTGCAGAATTTTGAACTATTTCAAGCTCATCTTCAAGTTCATTTTCTTAAATGTGTTCTTAAAAAAACTCTTTAGGCCTTTAAGCTAAAGGTCATAATTGTTGGGAAACATAAATGAAACAATTAACATTCTACTATGTGTGCACTTTGATGTTTTCATAGTCTTTTGAAATATATTTTACACTTCAGCACGGAAGCATCTAACATTCTAAATGCTGATGATTGATTGATTGATTACCGCAGATCATTTGGATGAAGTTGAATTATAACTCTGAACTGAACATGAACTTCTTCATTTTGTAAAGGGGCAACTATGAACTGCAGTTAGTTCTGTTTGAGGCATGCCAGATTTGAACTAGTTCCTTTATTAAAAAAAATCGAACCTTCAAAGCTCTGTGCTTTTGAGGTCGAGATTCAACCTATGTAGCAAAATACAAAAGTTCAAAATACAGTACTTCTAAAAACAACAACACCTTACATTGCAGATTTGAATCACTGTTCTGTGCTGCATACATAGGATGACCCACAACTGGCTCAAAATCATAACACAGGTGTGAATCAATGTCATTGAAGCCATATTCATTCAAAGAGCAACTGGCTTAAATTGCAGAACAGCTTGCACAGTGGGCCCTGTAATTAATGGGTTCAAATTAAATACATTTTCCCCCAACACAATGCAACACAGTAATCTGTAGCTCTAGAAATTCTTCTGTATATTAAAGGGTGTTAATCATTGTACTTAATTGTCCACAACTGGCTAAGAGGGGACTAAGTAGTACATTACTTCTGCTACTTGTGTGCAAGTACTTTAGCACTGCAAATCCAGGCACAAATTAAATTTTAAAAGATCCTGGAGTGTTAGGGCAAATTGTGTAATTAGTCTTTCTATCCCGCCAGCCCTCTGAAGTTTCCCAGTAATGATGTCCCTGTGATTCTGCTGAAACCCACATTGTAGCCTTCAAACAAGCCACTTATTTCTAGTCTAGTCCCACTCTCTCAGATGTGGTTGAACATGTTCTCAAACACATGCTTATAGCTCCATTGGTGGGGGAGTAGCTGAGGGGAGGGATTGGGCATTGGGAATGTCAGACAATTGTGTTAAAGTATAGGAGAGCGTTAGGAGAGGGTTGGTACCTCTGGTGGGGGACACATTGCTCTCCTTCTGTGGCAGTTTGTTCCTGCACTCAGCTCTCACTTGTGGCTCTTACAAGTTGCCATCATGTGACAGTGGCCACACCATGGGAAACAGCCTTGATTGGCGGGCTAACTAGGTGAGTGTAGCCAATGAGTTGGGGACTTCTACGGTGGAGTGATCAGACAAGACCAATAGTGGGCCCAACAGTCAAGAAGGCAGTTTCTGCATGTGCCACAGAGGGAAGTGAGGGGCAGGCGTAGCTCATCAACCTGGGAAGATAGCCCATCCAGGAGCAGGAAAATTTTAGTCCTAAACCTTTGCTGCTAAGGAGTAACCATACACAAATCTGGAGTGGTTGAATGGTGCCTTGCAGACCTCCTTCTAGCATTTCCTGCAGCCAAGCTGGTTCCAAGCATATTGCTCTCCTTTCCTTTGGACCACATCAGCAAAGCCGAGATGGTGGGTCTTGTCATCTGGGCAGTCCAGGACCTCCATACACACTGCCCAGGCTTGTGCCCCAGGGAGGTTGCTTCCGTGCTGCTAAGGCTGTTTGACTTCACTCCTGGCAGTACTCCATTGTCTCTTGAGACAGATGGATGCCAATGAAAGATGTACTTAAAGTACAGTAGAGTTAGTTCTGCCAAATTCCGTTCTTTTCCCCCTGATCATTATTTACATTTCTCAATTCCAACACAGCTGAGTTCATGGTCTCCTGTGGTTTGGGCACAAAACTTGCATCTACCAGGAGCCTTGTGTTCATCATTATCGTTTGTACCCATTATGTGGAATCAGACAAGCTCCCTTTTCTGTTGCACTTCCAGCGCTTAGTGAGAACCTTTCTATTGCATTAGACATTTTAAGTAGGCTTTCTGATTGCATGGTTAGTTTTGACTGGTTTTACATCTATTGCATCTTTTTAACCTTACTGTACATCGCTTACAGACCAAGTGTGGTAGAAGTTGTTGCAATAAAGTAACAAGTAAACATACGATAAGCCAAACCTGCTCCTCTTTATAAATAATACATAGCATCATGTTGTGTCACAAAGTAAGAAGTGACACACTAATAGGCAAGATTCAGAGACTGACATATTCCATTTATTCCTCCTCCTCTTGCAACCAGCAGAGCCAAGAGGAAAAACACCCAAATGGTGCTTGAGTTAGATGACGGGTTTTATTTTTAGAAGCTTGTTGAAGGAGGTTTTGAGTTGAATGCTATTTTTCCCCCATTGCATCTTCTTCTTTGCAACTCATTGCACAGGAAACAGGGACTTTTTTGGGGAGAGGGGGTTACTACACAGATGAGACATGGAAGTTCAGATTACCCAACATGTTCTTCAAACTTAAAAGCAGCCATTGCAATTTGAAAGGGAGCAGTAGCACTAGGGAGGTGAGCAGGAAGGACTCTAAGAGTTTGTCCTACTCAATCATCCTCCTCCTAAAATTACGGTATTAGACTTCTGTCTGAAAAAAGAAAGGTCAGAGAACTAGGCATCTTTTTGAACTACATGTCTAAGAGCTTTATTTTTATTTTTAAAAGGGGACAATTCAGATCAAGGAAATGGGACAAGGGGAAAAGTTAATCACCCTTCTGTCAGTGTTTCTCATCAGAGTAAGAAACACCATCCGCAAGGCTGCCCTTTAAGTTACAAAACTTAGCCTAGTTTTCCGAACAGTAAATAATGAAACAAGAGCCTGTTCTCTCAGGAATTGCTCCTGGACCAGCACTCTAAGAATGGGGAAAAAAATCTAATTCCAGTCCATTATCAATTTCATCTCTATTCAAATCTGTTCTGTCCCATTTTGCATTTAGCTGCTATTTTTTTAAAAAAATCTGCATGACAAATTTATATATGTATCCAAACATTAGTGCTGTGCAACCATTCCAGCTGAATCCCAGATCCTGAACCTAATTAGGTCAGTTACAGATAGGTAGCCGTGTTGGTCTGCCATAGTCAAAACAAAAAAAATTCCTTCCAGTAGCACCTTAAAGACCAACTAAGTTAGTTCTTGGTATGAGCTTTCGTGTGCATGCACACTTCTTCAGATACCTTAATTAGGTCATTTTGCATTGACACAGGGCTTGCATGAGTGAGCTGAAGGAATCCTAGATTAGCCCAGGTCATATCTGACCCGCCTGGAGCCATCCAGGACTGCCAAAAGGAGAGATGGGGAGAGATGCAGTCAGCCTGCTTGTGACTCCTTTCCTTCTCGCTTCTGACTGCATGCTTAATTGGGTTTTAAGACTGTAATTAAACACTATGCAAGGCCTCAAATTCAGTTCATGGCCCAGATCTGGGTTGGGAGAGTCCTGGATTATTCTGGATCAGAATGGAGCCACACTGAAGCCCCTCTTCAGGCCCTGAATCAGATGGGAGGGGCATGCATAACCCTATCAAATATGTTCTAGTTGCAAGTAGGTAGCCGTGTTGGTCTGCCGTAGTTGAAACAAAACAAAACAAAACAAAACAAAATAAAATAATTCCTTCCAGTAGCACCTTAGAGACCAACTAAGTTAGTCACACCAATAACTAACTTATTTGGTCTCTAAGGTGCTACTGGAAGGAATTCTTTAAATTTTATTTTATTTTATTTCGACTATCAAATATGTGTCACTGAACACATTTTTTTCACTAAATACGCATTTTGAAATGCAGCACGTTCTCTAGAAAACAAGCTTTTTAAATGTATTTTATCTATTACTCTGTCTATATATCAGTATTCCACCCCATACTTTAGTTAGGAAGGGTAGAGCTGCTCATTTCCTATTGGAATTCACAAATATCCAAGTTTCCCTACCCAACCCATTCATGTTTGAAAGGCACCACTGATATTTTCCTTTGCATTGGAAAATTCAGTCTAGCAGCTGCTAACAAAATTAATAACTAAACATTCTCTCACCTTGTTAACTTGCATCTACTTCATTAAGATCATATATACCAGGTCAACCTGATGATCTCAGGGTGTACCAGTTCATAGTTTCTTCAATCATTTCCTGTCCATAACAGATATCACCACATATTATAAAAGTCTCCCTTGGTGTCATTACAACACCAACCTCACCCATTGCTGGCTTTATAGATCTTATCTAACTTCCAAGGTGTAATATACTGTTGCTGCAGTTAATATCTTATAACAATTTTCTTTGTTATAGGCACCTCTCTTTATTGCAAAATTCTGAAATACGAGCCGCTGGCTCAGTTCAGATGACACAGTGATGGCTCACTCAAGCTGCTCCTGGTTCTGAGTTTGCAGTTTGAATCACAGATTAACAAATCGAATTTATTAGCTTGGAAAGACACAAAGCCACTGAGGTCAACAAAAATACCTAGAATATAGCAAGTTGCAGAAGCCCACGCTTTAACAGGTGCACGTCTATGCACCAAGTTGTAGCACAACAACCTGTGACCCAGCATTTCTTCCACTGAAGCATGTCATGGTCCCTGAATTTGTGGGCACATGCTCTAAATATTGGAGCTATGAATAATGGAGCCTGCACTCTTCATTGCTTTGAGAAGAGATGTGGATGTGGATGAGAAAAGCATCATGGAACATCTTCCTAGGGCCATTTGCAACTCCATTTCCAAAGTGCAGTGGAGCTGTGCCGCAAATGGGTGCTCAGCTGAGCCATGGCTATGCTTTCAAAGGTTAGGAGGAAAAGAGAAAAAGAAAGCTGCTCTTGGATCACAATTTGTAAGTACTATCTTCACCACCTCCTTGAAAACCTGAAGAATTGCACCTCCAAGAATGTCCCTGAATGTCCCTCAGCCTTCAGTGGAAAGGTCCAATGAAGGCTGAGGGGCATTTTCCATCACCATAGTTTGGTTGACCTTGTCTTCCCTCCTCCCTACCACCTTTTCTAACTTGTCAATCAGAAATGGTGGCCCATTTTCCTACAAAAAGAGGTGCCAGAACTTACCATGAATGCCTTGCTTGTTCTCTTATGATGGCAATGACACCCAACTGAGAGGTGCTGGTATGGCGTTGCGGCTGAAATAAGCCCTGCTCCCATGCATATCAGGACAACCCAGTGCACATTTTGCCCCCAGAGGGAAACTAGGGATTCAAGGAAGGGATCAATGTCTGAGGCGATTCCATACCCCAGGTGTACAGAGAAAAAACAAGGTATGTCTTGTAAGGACGGAATAAGTAGTCCCAGAATAATCAGAATAATCAGAACAGCATTTGCTGCAAGGCAATTTGTGGGTCAGAGTTGAATCCAGATAAACATTTGGCTAATTTGGTTTTAAAGCAAGTTTGTTACAACTCACACATTCAGTGTAAGGTTATACGATGTTAAACTAAAGGGCGCCATAAAATATGCATAAGCAATAATTCACAGTTAGCATCGTCACTGTTATTATTATTGGTGCTTATGTGGACTCATAAGGGCATAACAAACTGGTTATGCATGCTAAAATATGGGTAATCAAATTTTCCTACTATGGGACATAAAGAGAATATGGCAGGAAGTCAAAAAGCCACTCTCCCCCCTCCCTGCCCATCTGCATTGTTCTGTATGTTGATATGCTTTGGAGCTTTTGGTTTTATATTTTGATTGTGTATTAGATAGATGGGAGGAATTCCTCCTCTTAATGTGTTGGGATGGTTAAAGGTAAAGGTAAAGGTACCCCTGTCCATACGGGCCAGTCTTGACAGACTCTGGGGTTGTGCGCCCATCTCACTCAAGAGGCCGGGGGCCAGCGCTGTCCGGAGACACTTCCGGGTCACGTGGCCAGCGTGACATCGCTGCTCTGGCGAGCCAGAACCGCACACGGAAATGCCATTTACCTTCCCGCTAGTAAGCGGTCCCTATTTATCTACTTGCACCCGGGAGTGCTTTCGAACTGCTAGGTTGGCAGGCACTGGGACCGAACAACGGGAGCGCACCCCGCCGTGGGGATTCGAACCGCTGACCTTTCGATCGGCAAGCTCTAGGCGCTGAGGCTTTTACCCACAGCGCCACCTGCATCCCATGTTGGGATGGTTACAGGATGACAAATGGAGAATCACAGAGTTGGAAGAGACTTCAAGGTTTATCCAGCGGCTCCCGGATGAGGAAAGATTGCAGCATTTCAAACTTTCTTTTTAAGGAAAAGTCAAGTATGAGGTGACATGGTAGACGTTTATAATATTATGAATGGTATGGAGAGGGGGGACAGAGAAATGTTTTTCTCCCTCTCTTTTACTAGTAGAACTTGTGGACAATCAGCGAAGCTGAATGTCCGCTAGATGGAACAATCCCTTATCATTTCCCAGTGTGCTTGTTCTGACCTCCCCACAAGAGTGGATTTGGGGGGCATATGGGGGAAGGGGAGGGGAGGGGAGGGGAACTGGGTGAATGAGGAGCCCCCAAGGAGGACCGGGAAGACAAAGACTTAGACCCCTGCTCCTGGTGGTGTGACAATGGGGAGGAGGCTGGGGAAGGAATGAGATGGGAGGTGCTGGAAGCAGTAAGCTGGAGAGAGGGGTCAGAAGAAGGCTTCCAGGACAGGGCTGGAGGCTGAGCACCTCAGTGTGAGCACAGACATAGACGGGGGGAATCAGAGGGTACACTTGTCATCCCACAGCAGGACAGCTCAGTGCTGCTGGTTCTCCTCCTCTCACACCCTGCTCTAGGAGAAACCTACATGTCGCCAAGCAATGGGCCAGACAGGCCCAGAGGAGGAGCTCACCCCCCCCCCAATGTCACAGTCTTTGTCTGTTGGAGAGGGCTCCAGAATGAGAGGCTCAAGGGGGAAGGTGGGGCTGGAGCTCAGTTTCCAGAAACATCTCAAGCTGAAGGAGTCGAGCCAGGGACTCGCTGTGTTACTTTCTGTGAGTAAAAGTCAATTGCATCTCAAGCCTCTGGCCTTTTCCTGACCTGCAGTGGTCAAGGCACTTTCCTGTCAGCCTTCATGAACAATGGGAGCCCTTGCAACTGCCTTCTGCTAGCACACTGGTTTAGCTGAATCCATGCCATTGTGGTTATTTCTGATGGTTCCTAATATATTTTTGAATTCTTTTTGTTCAATTGCTATGCTGTGAGACACTTCAGGCACAACTTTGTGGGGGGAAACGGCGCACAGATAAATAATAATGATGATCCTATGCATGTCTACTCAGAAAAAAGCCCTGTTTATTTTTATTTATTAACAGACATTTTCCCCAGGCAAGTGGGGGGGGGGGGGAGGGAGGACATATAGCCTTAAATTAAAACCACAGTTGCTCCTGGAGAATGAAGTGCATTGAAATGACCTCCATAGCACTATTGCTTTGAGCAAAATGTCCCTGTTAACACATAGTAGCCTGAATAAAAAGGACACGGGTAATACAATGTAAGGATAAGGTGAGTGAGATGAGGTCAGTGCTGTAACAATGAAAACCCAAGGCCTTATTGATCAGCGTTCTGGGGGGGGGGGGGAGAACAAATATGAGAAAAGGGAGGCAGAAACTGCACATAGCCCTAAAACTTAAGTAGAAGTTATTGACATTGAACCTGAAGCATTGAACTGCAACATAAATTTATAGCATATGATTGTTTTTAGGCACAGAAAATGTGGGGATTCTAATTGTGGACACACTGAAGGTGGAGGAAATAAAAATATGGGTGTCAGAGATGCATGTACTTAGATTCTAAAAGAGAAAGTTTGTTAGGTGTGGGTTACATCATCGTAAGTTGTCAACCCTTCATCCAGACATGGCGGAACTGCAGAAAAGTGTTCTAAACCTAGCTTAGGGCGGCGGCAAGGAGGTTTTGAGTACCACCCTCTTTACGATCTTTAGGATGAGGGTCCTTTGTGCCAAAGGACTGCTTTTAGGCCAAGATCCCTATCAAGGTCTCAGATGATCACTCACAACAGAAGTGCTGCAATTTTAGGGATCTTCTATACCTGCTGATGCAAAACCAATGGATTCTACCCCAACTTCCTTGACTGCCTGACCATGCTTTCTTTCTGCTCCTCCAATTCTGCTTCTCCTGAATCCTCTTTGGATAGGGTTACCAGACGTCCCCAGTTCCCGGGGACAGCCCCCAGATTTGCAAATCTGTGCCCAGGAAACGTGGCAGTGGCAGCCTCAGCAGCCCAGAGCCAGCCTGGTAGTGCAGTTAGCTCTGGCTGGCTTCAGGAGCTGCTCGCTGCCGCCGCCACTGCCGAAGAGGAACCGGGGATGTCCGGCGGTACAGATCTCCTGCCCCCTTCCCCCTTTGTTTTGACAGATTGGGGGAGGCTTGGGAGTCACAGGCGGGTGGCCATTGCCCAGGAGGGGACAAGGCGTGAGATTTCTCTGCAAGGCAAGGTGCAAAACCCTTCTTTTGCATCCTGTGAAACATAAATGTGCAGAAGTTTTAAAAAACTGGGCAACGGCTGGCCACCTGTGACTTCTGAGCCTCCCTCGATCTGTCAAAACAAAGGCGGAAGGGGGCAGGAGATTGGGGAAGGCTCAGGAGTCATGGGCAGGTGTCACACCGTTGCCCAGTTTTTTTTACAAACTCTGCGCATTTATGTTCCACAGGGTATGAAAAAAAGGATTTGCACCTTTATACAATATGCATGTGTGCTTGGGCCCAGGGTCTTTTGCCTCACCATCCCCACTACTGACTCCCTGCTGCTACTCAGCTTCAAAAAAAGAAAAAAGAAAGAAAAGTGTCCCTGGATTCATTGGGAAAAAAATCTGGTAACCAAGACTTTGGAGTCCCTGCAAGTAGAAGCCTGGGCAAAGCAGGATTCCTTATTTATTGTGGTCTGCAAGTGCCCTAAGAACACAAGAACAGCCCTTTTGTTTCAGACCAAAGGCCTACAATGGCCAAACAGACATCTATAGGAATTCCACAATTTCCCCTTTAGCTCTTGGGTCTCCTAGATTATCAAGGGTGGCTTTCAGATGTTGCCAGAATATAACTCCCATTACCCTTGACCATTGGCCATGCTGTCAAGGGCTGATAGATGCTGTAGTCTGACAACATCTGGAGGACCAGAGGTTCCCCATCCCTGTCAACAGTTTGTGAGCTGACACTGCACACAGCTTTAAGCAGCATGGTGTCCTCCACATGTTGTCGAGCTACAGCTCCCATAGTCCCTGACCACTGACTACGATAGCTTGGGCTGCTGGGAGATGGAGTCCAACAACATCTGGAGTGGATCACACCAGTTACCTCTGCTTTTACACCTTGCCAGTAGATCTGACTCAACCCACTGGGAGCATCTCCCTGCAAGCTGTACTGAAATGAAGTTTTTGTAAGAGGTGGGAAGATTTGCCTACGATTCATAACAAGGTATTTTTTTGCAAGTAATTCCTGTGCAGCCTATGATCCTTTCTCCGTCTGATAAAGCCAGTACAGCGTGGGGTCTGTCTAGCACAATATTTTGGTAAGACGTGGTTTTCTTTATCATGGCACTTGTAAGTTAGCTCCTGCAAACAATGCCTGGAGCTACTAATTAATATTTTTCTCACATGCCCAGGATTGAGCATGCATCCTCCAGCTAAGTTTCTAGCTAGCGAGGAAAGTGTTATGAAATACTGTTGACAATTATCCTACTGGTTATACATCAGGTGTGGGAAAAGCTGATTATTTCAAATTTGCCTTGGCTGACTTTCTCTTCTCCCCCCACTGCCCAATGTGTTACTCTATGGAATAATAAAAAAAAAATGCTTCTCTGAGCCTATATCTGAATAGCAAAACAAAACAGAGCTAAAGCAAATGATTTTCACTATGATTATTTGCTAGTTCACTTCTGGGGAAGGAAGTTTCCTCAGGGACATGCTTCTCATTGCCTGTTGTTTTAATAGCCTCAGAGCCACTCAAGTTTACTGCTACAAGTCGGCAAAAGCCATTTAAGAAGAGGCTGAAAGACTTGAGCTGTGTTCAGTCATAGAAACACAATGGGGGATATTGAGTTTTTTGCAGCCTCATTCTGTGCATTCTCTGCCCCACTCCATACATCAGGGGTGGGTCTCCTGGTGCCCTATCAGATGTTAATGACTACAGCACTCATCATTTCTGACCGCTGGCCATGCTGGCTAGGGCTGATGGGAGTTGGGAGTCCAACATCCTTTAGAGGGCCACAGTTTTCCATCCCCATGCATCCTACATCCTCATATGCTGTAGATCAACAAAAGAAGCACCTACAGTTGTCAGGAGTTCAGCCTACACTCGAGTAGGACCCTGGTAGAGACACATGCCCAACTGGCATGTTCCCTCCCTCCTGGTCGATCATTCGGGAGCTCAAGAGCTTTCTTCTGCCCGAACATCATTGCCACCGATTCCAACTGACACCGGCACACTTAGGGATCCGCAGAGTTTGCACATCATGCGTGACAGACCTCAGCAACTCAGCATTTTGGCTAATCTACTTTATTTACATTTAAACACACAGAGAGCACTTCAACATGGCTCCCTCTCTCTCTAGCATCCGACAGCAAAGATAAAAAGAACAAAGGACAATAGTCCCACTTCACGGAACACAGTAACACAAACATCCTGTCTCCGTCACTTCCCACTCTGTGGAGTCAAAACATACACCGTCATGTGAAAGACAACAATCCTATGACTGCAATCATAGATCAGGAATTCTAACACAGTACTCTTCACTCAACTGAGAACCTTAAATGGCCAGCTTTCCTGTTTCGGTGGAGGGACTATACCAGGGATGGGAATGCACAGCCTCCACACAGTCATTGCTGGACTCCCATTAGACCCAGCCACTATGGCCAATGATCAGGGAAGATGGAAGCTGTAGCTCAGCAACACCAATTCAATAAATGCATGAGGGAAGTGTGCTCAGTTGCCTCAAAAGGCTTTTCCCCGCATGTGCCTGTTCCTGCTTCTCCATGAACCAGTCATCTACCATTAGCACCTTTTCTTCAACACAACTATTGCAAAAGGATGAGTTGGTCTCCACTCACAAGCAGGGATGGGGGAGACATTCGATTCAGCACACATAATGCAGAATCTATCACATTCTCACCTTCTGAACTGAATATGTGAACTGAACCTCAGGGAACCTTTTGGAACTCACACTTATCTGAATTCTGTGAAGCTGTTTTCCAATCAAGCAGTTTTTCTAAAAATGCATATATTATGGGAGAGCGTGCATAAAAAAATACAAGATTTTGGTGAAATCTATCATACAAAAATGCATTGTATTAAGGGAAATTGCTTGCAAAACTGGGTACGTTAGTCAAAATAAAATTGAGGTCATTAGGAAAAATTCGCACTTAAAATGCTGATGAGATTTCATGAGGTTTTTTGAGGGGTTAATTCACGATTTGCTGCAAAATGGGGAGAACTGAATTTAAGAGCAGGATAATGAGAAACTGTAAGCTGAAACTGACAGATCCTTCTATCCTAATTCACAAGACTATATCAAAAGTTCATTAAGCTCTTTAAATTACTGTTTGACCTACTGCTACCAGGGACAGTCTGCCATACTTAATCTGCAATGCTTTGAGGGAAACCGTGTCTGATGGAATATAATATACAGAAATATCTAAAAGACAATGGACTGTTGGTTTAAATGGAAACCGTGAGAATCTGTCTGGATTAGACCATTCACAGACACTGAAACTGACTGGCTCTTGAATGGATATTGGTATGAATTTTGAAAAGAGTAGATTTTGAACTATGGTAAACTTCATCTCTAGGGATCTGTGAGCTTTTATCACCAATCATCAGTTCTGAACTTTGGATTTGGGGATGATTATCTGAGTGGCTATCTGGACTTACAGTGAATTTACTGCTTGGAAAATAAACTTGTGAGTGGAGGCCCCACTCCCCGCTTTGTGATGAAATAAGACATATGGACACAAGCATTTTAGGTTAATGGGCTAAAAAAGGCCACAACTTTATTGGTTACAGAATGTGAGTGGTATTGATTTACGCACTGGCTCAGAACAGACTATACTTGACTCCTGCCAGCTCTGCAGGGTTAACAACCTGTAGGGGGACCTTGTTGATTCAAATCAACTGGAAGCTTTCCCTTAGAGTCACTGGAGGGTCATGACATGGCCCTAGCCACCACCTGGGCATCGGACAGAAACCATGACCACCAGATTTCTTTAATGGAATATCCTTCAAGGGGAGGGGTAGGTGATGGCCACAACCTCCTCTCCAACACACAACACATTTTCCAGTGCCTAACTGCCAAACCTTACAAAGTTGTGACAATTTGCTACGAGGTAGGCAAGAAACCAAGTGGCTGGTGCCAATCTGCCAAATAGAAAGAATTCCTACCAGACCCCTTGGACAACCAAGGTGACCAACTGAAGTCCATAGCAAGGTTAGGTGCAGAAGCAAAACCTAGAGGGAGGGAGGGAGGGTGATCCGAGGAAGCTGGAACAAAAAGGCAGTGCTCGTGTGCCCGCGACCATTTTTAAACAGCTACCCCCCCCCCAGGCAGCCAGATTGGCTGGCTAGGGTGTGTGATGCGGGCACAGGATTCCAGTGATGCAGGGGCTCTGCCACGTCCCCCCGCAAGTGCAGGAAGTGATTCCCACTCACAACCCCTCCCCTCGTGGAAGAGGAGAGGCTTTGTGAACCTAAACTCTAGCCAATTAGTCTAGACTTGGAATTGGAAGACAGAATATCTGCAAAAGGAGGAACTGGCCACCACTCAGAAGACTATATCAAAAGTTCATTAGGCTCCCATAAATATCCTCCAACAGCCAGGGGTGGCTTTAATAGGCCATTGTCTGTATTTCAGCACCAAACAGATTTGTCGCAGTTGCTAGGGGTAACACCCCGTCTGTGGCCTGTGGACGGGCTCAAACAGAACAGCTGGGGAATGCAGCCCTCATGCCGTGTGAGACAGGGATGGTGTCCATTTATTGACAAGGTTTTAAAACAGAGAGGGCTATGTTCTTCTCAGTGTGATGAAGTCCAGGGCTCAATTTGTATTTATACCAGGTTCCCCCTACCATCTGTGCATCCCGCCGTTCTCAACATCTCAGAGGAATCAGAGTGGCATTGTTTGAAGATCAGATTAAATAGCCAGGGAAAAGCAATCCATCATTTATAAGGGGGAGAATGGAGACAGTTTACAATGGCATCCCCATAGCTCTTTAGGATTTTGTCTTCATTTGTGTTTGCTTTCATTCTAGTCCAACACCAAACTTTTTTTTTTTTTAAATGCACACCCAAAGAACAGCAATTTGCTGTCAAGCACTCAAACATCTAGGTGGCAACTGCAATGAATTATACAACTTCCTCTAGGCTGTTCCCAGTGATGAATTAAATGACTCTATCACAAAAGATGGCCTCTATCGCTCCCCCACTGGGTTGGCATCTGTGTAAAAGAGCAGAAGCTGAATGTGGGAACCAGACTTCCATGTAAAACAACCACACACACAAACTGTAGGCTTGCCAAAAGTGAGGTGTGTGACATACACAGCAGTTCTTAAGAGGAAAGTCATCATTCTGAGCACAGGTGACAGGTAGAATTGCGAGCAGGAGCAGCTGAACTTCCTGGCACCAATGGGGAGGGGCAAGGTGTGGGTGGATCAACACACTTCTGGTCCATGTGAGTTTTGCACTCGCATAAGTCCATTATTGGGATGCAGGTGGCACTGTGGGTTAAACCACAGAGCGTGGACTTGCTGATCAGAAGGTCGCAATTCGAATCCCTGTGACGGGATGAGCTCCCGTTGCTCGGTCCCTGCTCCTGCCAACCTAGCAGTTCGAAAGCACGTCAAAGTGCAAGTAGATAAATAGGTACCGCTCCAGCGGGAAGGTAAATGGCATTTCCGTATGCTGCTCTGGTTTGGCAGAAGTGGTTTAGTCATGCTGGCCACATGACCCGGAAGCTGTACGCCGGCTCCCTCGGCCAATAAAGTGAGATGAGTGCTGCAACCCCAGAGTAAGCCATGACTGGACCTAATGGTCAGGGGTCCCTTTACCTTTAAGTCCATTATGTTCTATTTATGCATTACTCTGTGTGTGTGGTGGTGGTGGGTGAATAAAAACATAACTGTGCAAATTTGTACTTAAATGCATTTTTCTGCCACATAATGCATTTTGAATTTATTTTATCCTAAACATACACAACTTTAAGCATTGCTTTGGGCTGAAAACTGGCACATTGCCAAAATCTGGAGAAGTGAAAAATCCGAAGGGTAACTGTGTTCCAATCTGAACAATAGTCCAAGGTTGGGAAGCAATTGGAAGAACTTTGTATTTTAAGGCGCACTGACCTATCTCACACTTTCCAATATATGTTAACTGAAATGCGCTTCTTCAAATTTTACAAGGCAGTTCTCAAGCCAAATACCATGTTCAAAAATGTGTATATTAGGGCAATGCATACATAGAAATGTGTATGTCAGTGACAATAGCATGCAAAAAAATGTGTTATATTAAACTGTTTTGGGGAAGTGTGTATATTATGTAAAATTGCATACAAAAATGTGAATATTAAAGGAAATCACATTAAAGTGATGAATTTTCATTGGAACTTTTTCAGCTTATTATTGAGGTATTATCCTCAAATGATGTGGAAATATTAATTGCATTTAAGATGGGGAAAATCAGAAACCCAGATTGCCAGATTCAGCTACCCTCAGTCCAGGGAGTCATGGACCAGGTATGTTCATATTGGAATTTGCAAATAATTAATTCCTAAAGTATCCCTTTCCATATGTTGCTTATTTATTATTTTATTTCATAACAAATAAATATACCGTTTACAGTGACTGTCTGAAAGCTAGGTGAATATCAGCACTTAAATGTAATGTGAATGTTGACAGCCCTAAATGGTTTTCTGGATGTACAAAAATGCAGAAAGAAAAAGATCAGAGAATGCTGAAAGCCATCATAGGTACAATGTGACTTGCAATATGTCAGATCATAATCACATTGTTAATAATAAAACAACTGCTGCATATGAATCTCAGTGGCAGGATATCAAATGACATGCACAAAGAAACACAGATTTGATCAACAGCAAGATTGCATTGGAAAGTCTTTGTCCTAGAAAAATGAAAGAACCATGGCGCACGCCCTTTAACTTTTGCATGGCTGGAAAGAAATGTGCTGCACAAAGGTGAGAGTCACATCCATTACTCCACCAACTTTTGTCGCTGACCCCCACTCACCTATAGAACGTGCCCCATGAACCTCAAAAAAGGTTCCCCACCTCTGCCATAATACCTGTGTGAATCAGCCCCTGATTTGCATTTATATGCATGTAATTGAAAATTGACAGGTTAGGAACAAAGATTATTTTTAGGATCAAAGTTAAAGAGATAGAGAGAAAGGCTATGCTGGAATTAGCCACCTGCCCCTGTCTCCCCATCTGTTTTCATAACGATGGTTTATTTTTATTTTTAAAAAATGCATTTATTTTAATTTTACCTTTCTCCCTTCAGTATCAGTCAATTAGCCAAGATTATTCTGCCTCCAGAATAACAATAAGGTGAGAATTCAAATAGACAACATAAATATGACACACTTTCTATGAAGGTCAGACCCACAGAAGGAGTTTCAGCTGAGTACCTGTGTTCTGTTCTCTACACATGGTTTCTTTTTCACCACCTCCTCTTTAAAGAACAACATCCGTCCCCATCAAAGCCTACTTTTCAGCATGTGACCTATCTTTCACTTTCTTTGTAATGCAAACACTTTAAACAACAACATGCAGCAAGGAAGCACATGTCCCCTTCAGGTAATGAAACATTTGCCGGTGGGACGCTCAGGACCAGATTTGGCATCTCCTTCCATCCACCTGCCTTCTTCCATGGGCTTCCTCTAATTGTCCTGTCTACATCACCTCCTAGGTCAGCACAAATAGCAAAACCACCAAGAAAAAAGGAGATGAAGGCTTGTATGTCACCAAGCCCTACTCTGAATGGACCCATTTAAAAATGCATTTAAGTTAGTCGTTTTCATGGATTCCAATGGGCTTACTCTGAGTAGAATTAGTCAGATACAACCCAGAGATGTGATTCTGCACACTTTCTACTGCGGTGGGACATGGAGGGGAATGACATTTCCTGCAGCACATTCAAGGGCCCAGCCTAGGGCTCTTCTGTCCCAATGGAAACGGGTGTTACAGAACAACGAATGATTACTCGCCAGTATCGCTATAGACCAGGCATGTCTACCTAGATCATGATCTACCGGTAGACCAGTGGACATCAGTGGCAGATCACCGGTAGATCACTGGCTCCCCCCCAAGAAGCTCAAAAACTTTGCCCTGAACCCCAAAAAAGGCCCTCCTTCCTAAAAAAAGCTCAAGAACTTTGACCTGAACCCCCCAAAAGGGGGTAGCTCACTGCCAGTTTTCAACTCTGTGAGCAGATCGCAGACTCTTGGGAGTTGGCCACCCCTGCTATAGACTGATGACCACAATCGTTAGAATCCAAGCAAAAAAACACAGGAGCTGGTGTAGGTCACAGGCAGGGGTGGAGGAAGTGGGGTGCAGTGGGGGCGGACCTCTCCGGGTGACATTTGGCGTGCCTCCCGCCCACGACTCCCAAGCCTACCCCAAGCCATCAGGGGAAGGGGGGAGTTGCGCTGCTTTACCATGGCATTCCCCCTTTCCCCTTGGTTTTGACAGCTGGGGGAGGCTTGGGAGTCATGGGCGGGTGGCACACCGAATGTCCACCACCAGCGGTTCGCTCTGCCCCTGTGGGCAACTTGCTCCACCCCCCAGCTGCAGAGCGTGAGCACCACTCCATGCACCCGAGCGGCTATCCTGCACCTGGGAGGGCACCCTCCGTGCCTCACCCCCCTTTGTGAGTGTGCTCCGCCCCCCTCGGGAGCACGCCCGCCCTGGGCAACAGGGCATATGCTCTGCCGCTAGTCACACAGTCCAAGACTCTGCTATTCATATTAATTAAAACAAAGCAAACGATTCTGTATGCCTTTTGCATCTTACCAGGTTCAGGGATGATGAGCTGCGCACTGGTTTGAGCATTCCCAGCATCATTTTCAGCTACACACTGGTAGAAGCCTTCGTCTGATTTTACCAAGCCCAGAATCCGCAGGTTGCTGCCACCCTAAAGAGAGGGAGAGAAGCAGAAGCAATTACCTAGAGCTGTGCCTCAGAAACTTCACAGGTTTTTTCTTTCTTTCTCCTGAATTAAAATTGGAGGCACACTTCAGTTTTATGGTTTCCTCAATGTTTTCTGTGAGATAAGCTGTGGGGAAACTTGTTTTCTATATAGCAGTAGCGGCCAGCAAGGAGAAGGGGGCTCCTTGTACCTGACCTCCCATTGCAGAGTAGCTACTGCTTATAGGGAGGGGTGAGGGCACTGGCATTTTGCAAGCAGATGGGTAGGTATGCCAGGTGGACTCTGTTTGGGCACCCACATGGTGTCAGCCACCTGCTGCCTCACCCTCTTCTGCCTCCTGCTAAGAGGTGGAACAATGGAACAAACTCCCTCGGGAGGCTGTGGGCCCTCCTTCCTTGACGGTTTTTAAGCAGAGGTTGGATGAGCATCTATGATGGATGCTTTCCTTGAGTTTCCTCCATGCAGGGAGTTGGACTAGTTGGCCCTCGGGGTGCCTTCCAACTCTACAAGTCTAGGATTCTAAGAGGTAATGACTGCCGTTCAGAGGTCAGGTGCAAGGAGCCACCCATCCCCACAGGCCACTACCTCTGTTCAAGGCTGCATTCCCTTGGGGCCAGTAACCAGCTGGGTCATTGGCTCATGGTGCGAAGGTCTGATGCTAGTGGTGGACAGCTATATTGTTTTTAATATTTGGTTGGAAGCCGCCCAGAGTGGCTGGGGAAACCCAGCCAGATGGGCGGGGTATAAATAATAAATTATTATTATTATTATTATTATTATTATTATTATTATTATTATTATTAGTAGTAGTAGTATTATTAGTATTATTATTATTAGGAGCCAAAAAGGTTGATGAGTATGGCCAGAACCGAAAGCAGATGTGTCACAGGTCCTTTTTTAAAGGTAAAGGTACCCCTGCCCGTACGGGCCAGTCTTGACAGACTCTGGGGTTGTGCGCCCATCTCACTCAAGAGGCCGGGGGCCAGCGCTGTCCTGAGACACTTCCGGGTCACGTGGCCAGCGTGACAAAGCTGCATCTGGCGAGCCAGCGCAGCACACGGAAACGCCGTTTACCTTCCCGCCAGTAAGCGGTCCCTATTTATCTACTTGCACCCGGGAGTGCTTTCGAACTGCTAGGTTGGCAGGCGCTGGGACCGAGCGACGGGAGCGCACCCCGCCGCGGGGATTCGAACCACCGACCTTTCGATCGGCAAGCCCTAGACGCTGAGGTTTTACCCACAGCGCCACCCGCATCCCTAGGTCCTTTTTTTACCTGCCACCAATTTTTTCTTTTGTCCAGCCAACCCCTTTCAGCCAATTTTTACCTCTCCTTGCCACCCGCATGACAAAGGTTGCCTCCCCTACCATCACACTGCAAGACTATCTGTCCACAAGCCCTCTTTTTTTTGCGCTTCGGCCATGCATTGCTGTTGATCCTCTGAGGACAGGTAACCCCGATCCACATGAGGTGGAACTGCAAAAGTCTGGACCAATTTTTACATTTTTGGTATTGTATTTCTTGCACACTGCTGAGAGATTATTGCAGTTAAAGCAGTTTATTACTGATGCCACTATTGAAACCCAGCCCCCAGGCAAAAACCTTTTAGTCCCAGCCTCCTTTAGTAATGTTTTAGAAGCCAGCACCACCAGCAACATGGATATGGCTAAAACAGGGGAAAGAGTTGTAAGGAAGGTTTCCAGCAACTGGAAGTCAGTAGCATGGATCAATCCATCGATCTGTCATCCCAGTGGCCAACCAGATGCCTATGGGAATCCTGCAAGCAAGACCCAAGGGCAAGAGTACTCTGCCCTCCTGCGCTTTTCAACAACTGATAGTCAAAAGCAAACAGCCTTCAAATATTAAGGCAGAGCATAGCCACTATGGCTAAAAGCCTCTACCGCCCTGAATTTGTTTGATCCTCTTTTAAAGCCATCCAAAAAAAGCATCCTCTTTAAGGTATGCTGGTACTCACTCATGCCCGCCAGTTCATCCCTAGAGGATTGTAATAAAATGCACATACATTAAATAATGTGCTGACTCGGTTTGCTCACCCTGCTACCAGGACATTTGATTAACTAATAGTAATACTGCGGCCGCACGTAAGGGCAGCGCAAACACTTTATGCAACATGTAGAATCGACATCAAGAGGGGTCTGCATTGCATAATGGGTGCACTTAGTGGCAGAAGAAGAAGAAGAGAAGAAGAAGAAGAGTTTGGATTTGATATCCCGCTTTATCACTACCCGAAGGAGTCTCAAAGCGGCTAACATTCTCCTTTCCCTTCCTCCCCCACAACAAACACTCTGTGAGGTGAGTGGGGCTGAGAGACTTCAAAGAAGTGTGACTGGCCCAGGGTCACCCAGCAGCTGTATGTGGAGGAGCGGAGACGCGAACCCGGTTCCCAAGATTACGAGTCCACTGCTCTTAACCACTACACCACACTGGCTCTCGGTGGATTTGTGTGGGTGGATTTGTGTGGGTGTTTTTAAACACTTTTCCAGGCAAGCGAAAGGATTTGAACGTCAACCCTTCCCAGGTTACAGGCAGCCACAAAGGGAAGGAGGCCATTTCGTTTCAGCTGCATCCGGGCAGGGTTTCATCTGGAGGTGCTGTTGGCAGGCAGAACTAAATGATGCTGTAAAACTTTGGCTTCTAAGGAAGAGTCTTTGGCACCGCAAAAAAGGAGAAGAAATAAATAAAAATGTTCTGCCTAGAATGATTCTCTTATTAAAAGTCTTTCTTCCCTGGGCAGTTTTGGAAAAAAAGAACAAAAAGGGAACCTGCCCTTTCCCAATTACTTAATGAAAATGTCTGTCTCTTGGCAAGCTGAGCAAAGCCTGCCTGATTGTCTTTATTATAAACAGCAATGGTGGGTAAAGTTGTGTGAACTTGGATGCTCCTATAACTGAGTAAATCTTCCTCTCTGAATGAAAAGCGGGGAAAGCGCCCATGCCTTTTTATTAACTGGAACATGTTTAATTTAGATAATCATTGTCAATTTCACTTAATAGAAGGAACATTAATTAGGAAAGGGCAAGCTGATCTATATGCATGAGATTGCTAAACCTCTAAAATAAAAGTCATTATGGCGGGGTGGATTATCCAATGGCCACAATTTTTTTTAATAAAGCATCAGTTAACTACTTCTGAACTGAAGACAACTCCACCTATTCCACGTATTATCTGGGCAGGCAAACAATGAAGGTTATGTGTAGCCTTAGCCCGGTAACTTCCATTGTACATTATCCATGATTTCCTGTATCAAAGAGCTTTATGCAAGAGATCTGTCAGTGGGGGAGAAAGTCTGGAATGTTATGACAGGATGGGACACACCTGTTTTGACCGCCTAATGTTAAGAGCTGTTCAACTGTAGGGTAGATGTCATTAGGATGCCAAGTGATTGGCACCCACCTGTCAAAGTGGGTCTATGGAGGGCGTTTTGCAAAGTAGCCCACTAGTCTTCAACATTTCCTCACCTGGGGCCCACCTTTAGTACAAAAATGCACCTGAGTTCTCACTCATTTGTTTTTCTTTTTAACCACTTTGTATGATAGTAGTGCTGTTGTTGTGTTTCACATTAGATAGGGCTCAGTAACGGGTTATTAAAGACCAGCGTTCTGGGGCAGGGTTTTTTCAGCTGTGCTTGGAGTACCCCAGAAACATTTTAAGGGTTTCTCAACAAACAGTGAGTGATGACAGACAAGTTTCCTGAACAGACAGGTTGCCCACTGCTACACATCTTTGTAGCATCTTTGAAGGTGCCCTAGGTATTTCTTCTGAGGCTCTTCTCCAGGTCTTCCCTCTGAGGGAGTCTCAGAAGGTGAGAGGCCTTTCCGGTTGCAGCTCTTCATCTGTGGAATGTTTTCCCCACTGAGATCCACCTGCCACCTTTGTTGACATCTTTTCAGCACCAGGTAAAAACTTACCTTCTGCTCATAGGCTTTTGATGGACTAAGCTGATTTTCTTTTGCTGTTAGTGTGCTGCCATAGCTTCCTTTAGCTATTGATGGCGACTGTTCTTTTTTTATGAGTATACCCAAGTGACCAGGTAGAGAAGTCTGGCTGGTGTATATTAAAGGACCAGGTTCAGAACAGGACAGGGGAAACAGTTGCTGCAGCCGAAGGCAGATGGAGGGGAATAGCAAGGGACCTGGGAGAAATCTGGGGAAACTTGAAGGAGCCAGGATCTAAAGGAAAACTAAAGCTAAAACTAACTAAGTCTACTTTTGGTAGCACCTTTTACAGAGCTTTTGTTGCACCCATTGAATTGTGTCTGTTTCCTTGTTTTGGAATAATGGTAAAAACAAATAATGATTACCACTATCTGAAAATAATCACTAGGAATGACGACTTCTCCATTCTTGATCCATTGCACTGTAGGAATCGGTTTTCCAGAAACAGAGCATTCGAACTCGATGTCCATACTTTCATAGGCATAGAGATTTGAAGGATGATTGATAAACCATGGTGGAACTGCAAGAACAAAACAGGGAGAAAAAGATCTTAGTGAGCATGAATGCATATATATCACAAATATATATATATATATCGCAAAAAAATGACACATCGTGTTCTGTTCCCCCCTTCCTTCTCACTGATAGTGCAGAGAAAACAATTTCCTCCAGCCTACGTCATGCAACGCTGAAAGCTTAAACCTGGCACTGGCCTATGCCCACTATATATAGCTGGAGGAGCGGTCCCTCCCCTCCTTGTCTGGCAGTGTTCACTATCTCTTGATGGCTTCCATCATGGGCCATCACTGGTCTTTGTGCCTTAATGGCTTAAACTCAGCTAGCTCTGCCAGGCTAGGGTAGCTTACTAGCACAAGCTAAACCCAGGTATTTTGGTGTTTGAACACAGGTTAATCAAACTTGATTAATTCTAACTTCTACTAATTCTAAGAATTATGGGTGACTTGCATCTACAAACTCCAGCACCCTGGATCTATAACAGCAGCCATTCATCTGCAACCATATCCAATATAGGTTTTCATGATGCATCATGTTTCAAAACTGACCAGACCTTTGATGTGTCTGGGCAAAGCTTGGATAACCACATTGATTATGTAACAGTGGGGACAACATCTTCATTTGCATAAGTATAACCTGTGATTAGCTTTGCAAAATGAATCAATACGAGCAACATTATTTCCAAGCACAGAGGAGGAAGACTTAAGCCAGATTATCTTTTCGGAGGACAAATTCCTATTAAGCTGGCAATTATCTGTTGTCTTGTATTACTATAATGTATTAACACTTTTGCTGTATGGTATATGATATGCTAATTTAATTTAATTTCATCATTACCATAATACTAGTTATAGTATGATAAAAATTTGCAATTCAAGAGAAACTGCTAATAACATCACATTTCTAATGAGTTTTCCCATCATCAAAGGAGACAAGGGGGGGTGAGGGAAATCAGTCCTGTTTGTCAGCTTTCAACCAGGGAACAATATTCATTATTTTGAATATTCATGGTTGCTAGAAAACCAGATTAGATTTTAATTTCCTGGGTAGCATCCCTGGCTTATTTTTTGATACAGAAAATGCAATTGTATTTCTTAAGCAGCCATGCATAATGTCTGAATTATAAAGTTTTTACAACTGTATCAATAGCAAATGGCATTGTGAAATATGCACACAGTGGATTCCAGAGTCTATCAGAGCTGCAGACACATATCATGATTCTTCAGCCTTCTTGTACACAGTAGCTAAGGCTCAATTCATATCATTACTTTCGATCACACAAGGTCAGTAAAAATACTTATGTTAAAAATTATATCTAGGCTTTCCTTTAAAAAAATCAAAGTCAGGTAAAATTTCAAGATAAAAATAACCATACCCAAAAGTGACAATATAAACATTTAAAAAAATAAAATCATAGAGCAGTAAGATATAAACATAGTAAGTATGAATGAGAGCACTAGCAAAACAGTAGCTGTATATGGGATCCTCCTCACAGAGGGTCCTGGTTGCACGCGGGCCATGGGACATCCCCCAAAACCTATTTGGTAGGGTCCTAGGGTGTGGAGCCAGGCATGTATAGTGTGGCCCCACAGTCACGCCAGGCTGCTTGAGCCAATCCGGTTATGGAGGCGTGATTAGGGGGCTATATACCTGAAGGAGCGTCTCCACCCCAATCGTTCAGCCCAGACACTGAGATCCAGTGCCGAGGACCTTCTGGCGGTTCCCTCATTGTGAGAAGTGAGGCTACAAGGAACCAGACATAGGGCCTTCTCGGTAGTTGTGCCCACTCTGTGGAATGCACTCCCATCAGATGTCAAAGAGATAAACAACTACCTGACATTCAGAAGACATCTTAAGGCAGCCCTGTTCAGGGAAGTTTTTAATATTTAACGCTGTACTGTTTTTAACACTTGATTGGGAGCCGCCCAGAGTGGCTGGGGAAACTCAGCCAGATGGGCGGGGTATAAATAAATTATTATTATTATTATTATTATTATTATTATTATTATTATTATTAAAGCGGAAATGCAACATGGCCAACGGCCCTTGCTTCATGCTGCCAAACACCCACCCACCCTCCCATCCCTATGGGTTTTATTTGTTTGTTTGTCTTGTCTTGGCCTTGCTTTGGACATGGTGTGGTCGTCTGTTTTGGAATGGGGACCGGGTAGGATTTTTTTTTTCCATTTGGAAGATTGGCACTGGCCATTTGGTTTTTGCCTACCCCCTTAGCAACCGTCACAACTATGTAAGGTTTGGCAGTTAGGCATTGGCTGGGTTGCTGACTGGAAGGGAAGCTGCAGCCATCACCTGCCCCTCCATGAATAAGGGTATTCCGGTATTGGAATCTGGGGGTCCTGGATCTCGTCCAAAGTCTGCTTGAGGGGCTAGGGCCATGCCAGGACCACAGAAACCCCGGGGTGAGCTTCGGTTGATCTTCATCGATATTGCTCCCTTGTTTGGTGTTTACCCTTCCAGACTTCCTGGCAGGAGTCAGTTATAGTCTGTTGCCAATGCCTAAGGCCAATACCACTCACTATGCTGTAATCAATAAAGTTGTGGCCCAAATTTGCCCAATTACTTAAACTAAAATTATGTGTCAGTGTGAAGTCATTTATTTGGGGGGTGGCTTGGGGCCTTGAGGCACAAAAAGTGGTACCTTGGTTCTCAAACTTAATTTGTTCTGTAAGTCCATTCCAAAACCAAAGCATTCCAAAACAAGGTGCACTTTCCCATAGAAAGTAATGGGAATTAATCCGTCCCAAACTTTTAAAAACAACAATTTAACAGCAATTTAACATGAATTTTACTTTCTAATGAGACCATTGATCCATAAAATGAAAGCAATAAACATTGTACTGCAGCCACACAATCAATCAGCCAGTAACTGAACTGGGTTCCACACAGTCACAAAAACAAACCAAAAAGAGCCGCAAAAAACAAAAACGCAAAACAAATAGCAAAAACAGACAGACTTCAGCATAACACTCAAAACAGAAGTGTGGCACTCAAAACGGAAGTGTGGCACTCAAAAACGAAGCATAACACTCAGAAGAGAGCATGTTCAGCTTCTGAAAATAGTTTGCAAACCGGAACACTTACTTCTGGGTTTGCAGTGTTTGGGTTCCAAGTTGAGAACCAAGGTACCACTGTACAGGCAACTTGTGGCTCCCAGCCTAATTTTGAAAGCCCTTTTGAAAGAGAGGAGTGGAGCCCACTAGCGTGAGCAACCTGTCCCCTACCACTGCAGCCCCACTGGGTGGAGAGGAAAAGGAAGGAACAGGAAGGAGGATTGGTGGAAAGGGAAATGGAGGCTCTGCATGCTTTTATATACTGTCCTTGTCCATTGCTGACTTTAGCGACACACACAATCAGCACGCAGCCCCTGACAGATTGCAGGAAAATGCAGCAATCATCAGGAAAAGAAGTGGAACATCCTTGCTATACAAGGAATGTCAGGATATATTTTTTTTAATTAAAAAAAAAACTTCATTAGAAAAAGAGTAAAAAGGATGGCATGGAGAAAACGGACAGAGAAAATCTTTTCTCCCACTCTCAAAATGTTATAACTCATGAACATCCGATGAAGGTGTATGTTGAAAGATTCAGCATAGGTGAAAGAAAGTCCTTCTTCTCACAGCACTTAATTAAACTATGGAACTTGCTCCCACAGAAGGCAATGATGGCCACCAACTTGGCTGGTTTTAAAAGAGGATTCGACTGATTCATGGAAGTCAAGCCATCATTGGCTATTATCTATGGCTATGTTCTACCTCCACTGTCAGAGGCATTATCATAGAATCATAGAATCATAGAGCTGGAAGAGACCACAAGGGCCATCGAGTCCAACCCCCTGCCAAGCAGGAAACACCATGAGAGACTCCTGACATATGGTTGTCAAGCCTCTGCTTAAAGACCTCCAAAGAAGGAGACTCCACCACACTCCTTGGCAGCAAATTCCACTGTCGAACAGCTCTTACTGTCAGGAAGTTCTTCCTAATGTTTAGGTGGAATCTTCTTTCTTGTAGTTTGGATCCATTGCTCCATGTCCGCTTCTCTGGACTCTGAACAGGTTTGTAGTGTGCTGGGCCTGGGGGTAAACCCGAGCAAGGCAGTCCAGATCCAGTCCCAAATCCAAGGGTTCCGTGAAGAGTCAGTCCGACAGGGCCCAAGCAGAACACAAGGCAGGAAACCAGGCAAGGTCAGGTCTCAGGCTGGTTCTAGCAAACAGCAATGTTGCTCCCGCAACCTGGGGCAGGGTCCAACAGGCTTTTATCTCTGTCGGGGTAGCGGCTGGTCCTGATCCCCCAGTGACTCACCTCCCTGTCTTGCCTGAAGGCGAGCACTCCTCCTGCGAGTACTCAGGTCTCTCCTTCTCTCAGACCTAAGCCTCTGCAGCTCGGGAGATGTCGGTGGGTTACTAGATCCTGACCCAACTGGTAGTGGAGCAGCTGTAAGTGATGGCCCAGCTGAAGGCAACGAGGTAATCCCCGCATCTGGAGCCTGGGCAGGCTCAGGCCCCTGACTCGGCTCAGCTGGTGCTTGTTGCAGGGGAACCTGTGCAGACTGGGACTCTTCAGGATCAGGCCCCAGACTTGGTTCAGATGATGCCTGAGGCAAAGGATCCAGTGCAGACCAAGTCTCCTCTAGTTCTGAGTCTGAGCCTGAGTCCCAGGCCATCACAGGTAGAGTGCTGTCCAGCTTGCAGGCTCCCTGTAGTCATCTGATTGGCCACTGTGAGAACGTCAATGGCTTTTTCCTTCATGAACTTGCACAATCCTCTTCCAAAGCAAACCAAGTTGCAGACCACCACTACCTCTTATGACAGCGAATCCCATAATTTAACTAATTGAATGAGTACTTCCTTCTTTGTGTCCAGAATCTTCCAACATCCACAAAGTATTGACAGCAATGGTTAGAGTCGTAGTTCTGTCTGTTTCACGAGGCTGCTGAACTGCAAGCATGCAGGTGAACCTACAAAGCAGACTCATTCACACCAAGCCTCTCCACCATTTTATTTTGTCTGATCTGAATCTTCCAACAACCATCTTCACTGGATGGACGTGAGCTCTAGCATTATGTGGAAAATGAAAAATGTCTCCTAATCTACTTTCTCCATACCATGAAGAATATTTGTCCTGCTCCCTCTTACTCACTCTTTTTCTAAAATAAAAATCTCCAAATGTTGCAACCTTTCCTCATCAGGGTATTGATCCAATCCAATCCCTTGTTCTGGCTGCCCTTTTCTGAGTGGGACCCCAAGGCCAAGGAGTTAGCCTAATGAGCTACTACAGACATATCAGTCCACCATAGGCCCTCTGCCTATAGGCCAGTTTCTCCAACTTAAGCTCCAGCCCATGACCTCTGGGAGTCTTAGCTGGAAAATAGGCCCTGCAGGGCCCTGAGCCTGAACCCTGACAACTGATTCCTTGGCATTTGTAACAGTGAGGCATACCAGAAACCGCTTCAAGTGCTATTTGATTTCAGAAACATGAGGCAATGGAGTTCTGATCCACACACACAAAGTGAGTGTGGTTCTCTATGTTTCTGCTATAGGAATCCCGTGCCTAAACAAACAGACACCGATCCATCTACTTTAGGCCAATTTGCACAATTCAGCTGATATTAGAAAGCAATTTTGAAATCAGCTTCTTTTCCTTTTAGCTATATTCGGATTTTGCCCTTTGGTCATAATCAAATGCTGGCATTATACACCAGTTCTCTGATTAGCCTTTCACACAGTTCCAAAGGAGCTGCATGGTGGGAAGGAGGGAAAGGTTAATTGTTTGTTGACTCTGCTTGTAAGAAAGAAAGCTATGAATAGTAGTGCAGTCTGGGTAAGGACATAGCATCGCTCAATTGTTTCCATCCCCCCTCTTCTTCACAACAGATTTCAGCATTGGACGTCTGTAATATCACACCACTCAACTGTCCTAGGAAAATTGGGACATTCCACTTTTTAATGCAATCCTGTCAAGGTTTAGTTCCTATACAGTTTCTTTCTTGTTTATATTTAAATACCACTTTCCAGGAAGACCTCACAAAGTGGTTTACGTAAGATATTTCACAATAAGCATCAATATTTAAGAAGTTGCTCCTAAGCCATTTGTCTAGAAGAGGATATGTCTAGGGGGTGGAATTTTCAGAAAATATTGCTGTTGAGTCTTCCCCCCCCCCCCCCCAAACTCTTGTCTTGCTGTTTAATCTCTGATAATAATTTTTATTAGTTTTCAGTTACAACAATCCAATACTAGCCTCATTACAACAATGCCAAATTATAATACAATTAATAAAGCAATAACTGAGATGCCAAATTATACATTTAGGTCCGTCCCCCCCACGTACTAGAATTAATGGTTTGATTATTTATTTTGTTTCTGTGTTCTGTCTTGCTGCTTAATCTCAGTTGGGTGCATTTCTTCAACGAGTTCCACTAAAACAATAAACATATTTTTTGCAAGTTATATGTATTATTACAAAGATGCTGTTGGACTAATAATAATAATAATAATAATAATAATAATTTATTATTTATACCCCGCCCATCTGGCTGGGTTTCCCCAGCCACTCTGGGCGGCTTCCAACTGAATATTAAAAACAGTACAGCATCAGACATTAAAAACTTCCCTAAAGAGGGCTGCCTTCAGATGACTTTTAAAAGTAAAATAGTTGTTTATTGCTTTGACATCTGCTGGGAGGGCGTTCCACAGGGCAGGCGCCACTACCGAGAAGGCCCTCTGCCTGGTTCCCTGTAACCTTACTTCTCGCAATGAGGGAACCGCCAGAAGGCCCTCGGCGCTGGATCTCAGTGTCCTGGCTGAACGATGGGGGTGGAGACGCTCCTTCAGGTATACTGGACCGAGGCCGTTTAGGGCTTTAAAGGTCAGCACCAACACTTTGAATTGTGCTCGGAAATGTACTGGGAGCCAATGCAGATCTCTCAGAACTGGTGTTATGTGGTCCCGGCGGCCACTCCCAGTCACCAGTCTAGCTGCCGCATTCTGGACTACAACTCCCATCGGCCCCTGCCAGCATGTCCAAAGACCAGGGACAATGGGAGTTGCAGTCCAAGAAAACAGACTATAAACATTTTAATTCAGAGTGCATTTGATACTTATGCTCAATTTCATATATCTATCACGTATACAGACTTAAAGTGAATATTGTGAATAATGATAATAAATACAATACAAGCTACCCTTCTGTAAGGAAAGCATTATATAGTTCACCATAGTCATGTTGGACAATAGTAGAGAAATGGGAAAGTGTAGTCAATTAATAGTCTATCTGAGAATTTGTTGTCTAATGATTTTTCAAAAATCAATTTTTCACCATTCAGAAGGACGTTAAAGAAACGGTTGCCGAAGAGGGTAATGATCAATTTTCGCCTTTGATGCCATTATAAAACTGATATTCAAACATTCCCGGTAGCAAGTGACTTAAAAGGCTATTTCTCATTGTCTGAGAACACCCTTTGTCCACATTTATGGCTCAGTATGATCGGCATCAAGAGAGCTGATGCTGAGGAATGGAATTCCCTCCTGAAGGGGTGTGCGTGTGTCTTCAAGATTACTGTAGGAAATGTCAAGCAATTCCTGTAATGAGCTCACAAAGGTGTCCCAGCAACCCATTGAATGATTACCAGCAAAGGAGCTCGTTACGTGAGGGGCATGGCTGGACGACCTCACCATTCCTTGAAATGTCTTCCTTAGAAATGACACCTGCTTTTGCCAAGGAGAGCATTTCTGCGGCAAAAGATGTCCGCTATTTGCTAATGCACAATGTCTTATGCTTTGAATAGCAATAAAATAAATGTGGTGGTGGAGCCAAAGAAGATGATGGCTGTCATCAGTTCCTTAGCCCTGTCAACATTTCCAAAAGGCAGGCTCTAGGGGGCACATCATTAGCAGGCCAGATTGTCCTCTTTTAAGCTGTTTCAAATGCATTTCTCATGATAGATTCACTCTATGAACAATACTGTGGCAATGTTTCTTATCTTCTCCTTGTAACTTAACTAGATTATGTGCCTGCCGCTTTTGGCTTATAGGTACATGGTTTAATGTGATTATGGAAAAAGACAGACAGAATGAAGGACCTACAGGGATCACATTACCAGCCCATTTATGTCCATCTTGCTCAATTCAAGCAGAGAAGAGTCTGCAAACATGAGAACATAAGGAGAGCCCTGCTGGATCACACCAAAGATCCATCTAGCCCAGCATCCTGTTCTCCCAGTGGCCAACCAGATATGTATGGGAAGTCTACAAGAGATAGGAGTTCAACAGCTCTCTTTCCACTTGTGATTTCTAGCAACTACTATTCAGAGGTGTGCTGCCTTTGATGGAAATGGCATCACACAGCCAAAGTATGTGAAATTGTTTTAATCCCTTCTTTAGGAACACAAGAGGGACGCGGGTGGCGCTGTGGGTTAAACCATAGAGCCTAGGACTTGCCGATCAGAAGGTTGGTGTTTCGAATCCCCGCGACAGGGTGAGCTCCCATTGCTCAGTCCCTGCTCCTGCCCACCTAGCAGTTTGAAAGCATGTCAAAGTGCAAGTAGATAAATAGGTACTGCTCTGGCGGGAAGGTAAATGGCGTTTCCGTGCACTGCTCTGGTTCGCCAGAAGCGGCTTAGTCATGCTGGCCACATGACCCAGAAGCTGTATGCTGGCTGCCTCGGCCAATAAAGCGAAATGAGCACCGCAACCCGAGTTGGTCACGACTGGACCTAATGGTCAGGGGTCCCTTTACCTTTACTAGGAACACAAGAGCTCAACTCTTTCCTGTTCAGATGCCTCTCTGTTCTTGCATCTGTTATGTACTCCCATGAGAGCCACTTTATTTTGTAAGGTTTTTATATATTTTTTAAAAATTGCAGATAGGACTTTGGGCTCAAGTTTCCTGTTAACCTTTGGGGTAATTATAGCCAAACTTTTCACACATAATTTTTGCTTAGTTAGAAATTCTGCAGATCCTTTCTACAAAGGAACCAGAAGTCCCCAGGCTAAGAACTAGCTTTCAGCATGTACCTGCAAGAATGCCAATAGAATTTTCCTGGGCTTGTTCTATGGTATGCAGATTATCATAGATTATCATAGAATTGTAGAGTTGGAAGACTGGGGACCTTGCATCTCCCTCACTGCAATAAATTGCCAAGAACTGCTGCTCATAGGAGTCAACCCCCAGGGGGCGAGATGTCTTTGCCCCCCAATAAAATCTTTGAGGTGGCTGGGAGCCCCCAAATTGATGGGCATTGCCATTCAAATGGTGTGCATGTACCGAGTCATGTGATCGATTATGTGGGGTGGTGCTTACCTGCCCCCCATATTTTATTCAAGTTGCACCCCTGTTACTGCTTAAAATACATACACTAAATAAATCTAGCCTAAGCCCCCTTAATAATGGCAGCTTATCTGCATCTACCTAATAAGCCTGAGCATGTTGCCTCCATGTTTTGCTTATTAACTTTCTTTTTATATGTGCAACTGACTTGCTTGTTTAAAAATAAAACTAACGTGTCCCTGGTAATTTGGGGTCTAGCACACATTTAGCCCCTGTGTCTCCCTTTTGTCGGTGGCCCTGTGTAACCCTGTCTATCACTGCCATTAATGGAACATCACCACTTTCAATTTCCATGTCATCTGCTGGTTGGTAATGTCTCAATATAAGACAATGAAAATGGCTCAGAGACTATGCCACTCAACTATTCCATGGACGAGAAGCACCTCAAATTGAAAGTGCTTCTAAAAATGGGACAGTTGCAGGTTGATGTTGCAGCCACCCTCGGGAAAACCTTTGACCTGCCTCCCATGGTTTAGAGGAAGCTGCTTTTACTTAGTCGGGCTATTGGTCCATCTAGCTCATCCACACGGACTGGCATTCAGGATCTCAGTCAAGGGACATTTCTAGCCCTGCCTGGAAATGCCGGCAATTGAACCTAGAGCTATTACATGCAAAGTAGATGAACTACAAAGAAGCTACAGCTAATAGGTAGCCAAGTAGGGAAGACAATGAGACAGGTCAGAGAGGTAGGGAGGACAGAAAGCCAGACAAACAAGAGCAACCAGGAGATCAAAGCTGCAAACTAGCTGATGATCCAGCAATGGAGGAAGATCCTGAAACTGATTCAGAAGAAAGTGTTTTCTCCAGCTTCCTGCCGTGATGAGTTCAGCATCTGTGCATCTCACAGGTCCAGGTGAATGATCTACTACAGGGGTCAGCAAACTTTTTCAGCAGGGGGCCGGTCCACTGTTCCTCCAGACCTTGTGGAGGGCTGGACTGTTTTTGGAAAAAAAATGAACGAATTCCTGTGCCCCACAAATAACTCAGAGATGCATTTTAAATAAAAGCACACATTCTACTCATGTAAAAACACGCTGATTTCTGGACCATCCGCAGGCTGGATTTAGAAGGCGATTAGGTTGGATCTGGCCCCTGGGCCTTAGTTTGCCTACCCATGATTCTACAACTTTGGAGACTTTAGTGGATCCAGAGCACAGGCTGAATTCATGTCTCTGCTCAACACCTCTTTCTTCTTACTGTCTTTGTCTCTTTCTTGGAAATGATAATTGCTTAGCTGGGCAATCTCCCAGTCTCCTTATCAACCTGAACATAAAGCTCAGAGGTTTTTTTTAAAAAAATGCAGAAATTAAGCAATCACCAGTATAACTGAGTCCTGCAGCATCTGGGAGCTACTCCCATTGGATTGGAATCCATAATCACAGCAGCACCTGAGACTTTTATCTTTCTTTCTTTCTTTCTCTTCCCTCCCACTTTGTGACTATATATAATCACAAAGAACCATACAGTGCATAGCAACAGGACTGGGATATGAGAATATCATTTCTATCTGTAATATAAAACACAGAAAATAAAAATAAAATGTGATAACATGGGGGAGTGACATTCAGTACACTGAATTCAAATCCTAGAAGGAAAGTGTGTTATGATAGCACTAGTGATTCATAAGTCACTTCCCCCAAAACTAGGGGCATAGTTTAGATTACTTCTGAGCCAATCTGAATTAAGATTTGTCTGGAAATCCATAAACCCACCAATTCCCAAAATGTCCTGCCCTCTTCTCCTCCCCTTATTATAATGTGAGTGGTTTCTAAATCTTTCAAAATAGACAAACCATTAACTGTGGTCTGCTGTGATGTGCAACCTGGGGCAATCAGTGCTCATAACATATTTCTCAGTCATGTCTTCTCCATAACATGGCCCAAACAACCAACATTAGAATCCCAAGTGGAATAGACCACTGGATCAGTTCTCAGAAGGAAAAAAAGTGCACACACTCCAGGGGAGAAGTTGAATTTAAAATAAATGGGGAAATAATACAAAGAACAATTGCGGCTGAACCAGGCTACCTTTTCACCGTTCAGCCAATTTGTTGCTCTAGGGATTGAATAACCTTTGTTCTCAGCACTAAAAGTTAAGTACAGATAGATGAAAGGGAATCAAACCAAGCCTTGCAGCTATAGGCAGTCCATTACATTACTGCCCTTCCATTTTTGATGAGGTGGCTCCATTTTGATCAAATAGGAAGAAATCATCGAACTCTAATTTGATTAGCAGCAAGCATGCCATGTGGTTTTTAAGTAATCCAAGGTCACCGGGTAGGGAAAGCACTGCTCTTTTGCATGGGTTGTTCAGGGAAAAGCAAACCATTCAGCCATTTCATTTGCTGCACAGAGGTGCCGTTGCAGGATCAGTTCTAAAATTTCTGCAAGGGCAGTGCAGTGCAAGGAATCACAAGACCGTGTCTGGTCCCTTGTACCATAATCACACACTCATGGAAGGATTGTCACCAATGTTTCCCACGCGTTGGTTCATTTCTTATGTCCTTATTATTTTAGATTGTCCTGGAAGACTCCCATGGAGTTTCCCACTGAAACCCAGACTAGATCTAGACTAGATCTACTAATTAGTTTCCAGTGCTGGTTTTGACCTATAAAACCTTAAACGGCCCAGGACCGCAATAACACAAGGACCGCCTCTTTCCATATGGACCTACCCGGGCCCTGAGATCATCTTCTGAGGCCCTTCTTCATGTGCCACCTCCTTGAGAGGGCCAGAGGGTGGCAACACGAGAACGGGGCCTTCTCTGCAGTGGCTCCCTATCTGTGGAATGCTCTCCCCAGAGAAGTTCACCTGGCGCCGTCCTTATACACCTGAAGGTGTCAGGCAAAAACGTTCCTCTTTAACCAGGCATTTGGTTGATCCAGCTCCTATGCCCTTTTAAAATATGGTGTTGGGGGGGCTACTGGGTTGCTGTTTTTATTTTTATTAGGTATTTTGTGGTTTTATATCCTGATTTTATTCTGTGAACTGCCCTGAGACCCCCGGGTATAGGTTGGTACATAAATTAAACAAACAAACAAACAAACAAGAATTATTTCTATCCAATGCTGTCTTCAGCCTTTTAGGGCTGTGGCATCAACAAAGCAGACTCCTGAGGAACTTGTTAGCTTCCATGGGTAGGCATACATCAAAAGACCTAGTGTCTAAAGCCCCAATTCATCTTCCTGCAAACAAATAGTCACAACTTGTTCAGTGCACCGTTGTTTATTAGGGATAGAGTATTATACCACACACTATTCCTTGACTGAATATACTCCAGCTATCACTTGTCGGGGCAGCAGCTAGATATAGTCTGAGGCCTGGGTAGGCAAACTAAGGCCTTCTCAAACCAGACCGTGGATGGTCCAGGAATCAGTGTGTTTTTACATGAGCAGAATGTGTCCTTTTATTGAAAATGCATCTCTGGGTTATTTGTGGGGCCTGCCTGGTGTTTTTACACGAGTAGAATATGTGCTTTTATTTAAAATGCATCTCTGGGTTATTTGTGGGGCATAGGAATTCATTCATTCCCCCCCCCCAAATATAGTCCGGTCCCCCATAAGGTCTGAGGGACAGTGGACCGCCCCCCTGCTGACAAAGTTTGCTGACCCCTGGTCTGAGGCCTCACACCACATACTGGAGCTTGCCAATCCCTCACATTCATTCCCACACCTTCTCCCTGCTGGGCTTTGATTCAATAGACATGCTGGTCAGATCTTCCCCTTCCCTTCCTCCTCAGTTTTAAGGAACTCCGACGCCTCACTGTTAACAGTAGTGTTTCTTCCCAGCTGTTTCTTGTCTGCTTTGCTCCCACTGCAGGGAGGAAAGATGCCCTGCCTTTCTCTGGCTGCAGACTTGCTCTCATCTATTCTCACCAAGAAGACTCACTGACCAGCACCCTGATCCTGCATCCACACAGAAGGGACACACAGAGCAGGGGTGGTCCTTTGCAGATGTCAATGCATCTAATAGCTGAGATAAGAAGAAACACCGCAAACAAATCCAGATACAATGTGAGGTTTTTTTATAAAAAGAAAGAAAGAAAAATGAAATGAAACAACAATTGCCGTGTTACATTCTGGGGGGAAAGAGGTCAGAATTAAAGATGGCTCCAGAGCAAAAATAATAAAAAATAGTGAATGCAGGGTCAAAGCATAATTTCCTTCCATTTGTACATCTCATTTTTGTGCAGGTAAATATGGGGACATTTCAGCAAATTTCCAAGGGGGGAGAATTAAGAGGGGAACTTGCTGCCTCAAGTTCCTATTAATTCTCCAGAAGCCGCAGTTTGCTCAGGGGTGCATTAGTGAAATGAAAATATATATGGCAGTAAGGCACTAGAGCACCTCACTTTTGCGGGGAGGAGAGGCATGACTCATTATATGCAAGCTGAGAATCTTATCCAGAAGCCCCTCGGGTACAATTGTGCCATACGTCTAACTGTGCCATTTCTGGGCTGCCTAGAGCCTTGACCTCAAGCTGTTCTCAACTGCAAAATGTCCAAAGCATATGAATTTTAACAGCAAAACAAGAAATAGGATTTCGAAAAGCAAAACAATTCCAACTGAGAAGGTGTTCACGTGCCTACTGGATGATGCTCTAGAAGGTATAGCAAGCGGCAGGTCAGATTATTATTCACTAGAGAACAGGGGAAGGGAAGTAATTCTAAGCACAACTGAGTGTGGCAAGGACTGCAAAATCGGGTCAGATTACTCTAGTCCACTTCATGCATTACTCGAGCAAAAGGGCAATGTGGATAGAAAGGGGATGCAGGTCTGTGCCTCTAGCATTAGGACAACCAGCAGCTGTAGCCTCTGATGAACAATTACAACCTCCCCCTTCCCCATGTATTAAGAATGGAGAAGTATGGCTTACAAAATGATGACACAACACACAGAGAGATTCATGTCCCCGGGACTCTCTCTTTAGAAAGAGAGGCAAATATCTGCAAACTTAGAAAGGTGCCTTATGCTAGGAATGGGTGAACATGTCTGTTTTGATTTTTCCAGTCTTAAATTCGGTTCTCCAAATTTCCACATCAAATCACAATTTTCTTTTTTTAAAAAAACTTGCCTTGAAAATTCATCAGGAATCCAGTGCAAATTTATCTTAATATACACATTTCTGTATGCAATTTTGCCTAATATACTTTCTTTTGGCCAAACAATTTCATCTAATATAAAGCATTTTGGTATGCTATTTTCACTAATATTTCTGGTGTGCAAACCTTTCTCTGATACAGTGGTACCTTGGAAGTCAAACGGTATCCATTCCGGAAGTCTGTTTGAGTTCCAAAATGGTTCAGAAACCAAGGTACGGCTTCTGATTGGCTGTAAGAAGCTCCTGCAACCAATTGGAAGCTGAGGAAGTCACATCAGGGCTCCAAAGAACGTTTGCAAACCGGAACAATAACTTCTGGGTTTGCAGCGTCTGGGACCCAAAATGTTTGTCTTGCAAGTCGTTCGAGATCCAAGGTACAACTTTATGTGTTTTGTAAATATTGCTTTGCTCAAGAACTGCACTGCAAAATTCAGAGAAGGGCAAATTTCAAGAGATGGCAGTGTCCCAAATCGTGCATTGTTTCAAAAAGTTTGAATTAGAGTGGCTGGCGAGTGGCTGGCCATCCCTACCTTATACTGAGTCCATGTAGCTCAGCCTTGTTCACACTGACTGGCAGAGACTCTCCAGGGTTTCAAATAGGGTTTTATTTTGGTCCTACTTGGAGATTCTGGGATTGAACTTGAGGCTGTCTGCATGAGTAACATCTCATGCTCTCTCACTGAGCCGTAGCCTATCATTGCACTTGCATCTTGAAAATTTGGACAATTTGGCTTGTGCATATTGAAAGGTTGCTTTGAAAACAAAAAACAGCCTCAGCTAAAACAGGAACATTGGAGAGAACATTCTGAGGCATAACAATGAATAGCTAATACCCTCTGAAATCTATTGTTGTGGAAAAAACACAATTTATTCAGGGGAGCACAGAGGGACAGCATGGAGGGGACTTCAAATCCCCCTGTGTTTTAGGATCTCATTCCTCAGGAATACTTGCATTTCTTTTCTCATCGTCATTATTGTTACTGGTTTTTTTTTGTTGTGTTACCGAATTATTCGATGCAAACCCCTAACAGATATTACACACATGAATTGCCATACAGAAAGGCGCACCTGTATTTCTGACTCACTTGCTGATTCTACACAGTAAGGGATTATTGTTAGACACAATAAAACAGGCTTACGTACCAGACATGTTTGCCAAAGGCACAAATAATATTGTGGGTTAACAGAAGAAGAAAAGAAAAAGAAGAAAAGAAAAACAGTGCAGAGGTTGTTCAGTCTGTGTTTACAGAAATGCTAGGAAGAAGCATTTAAAAGTAACCAGAACAAATCTTCCTGAAGTGTTATTTAGTGCTGATTCCTAGTTCTCTTGCTGTGAAAGTAGGGGAGCGATTTCTGCATTCTGGGGGTGGTTGGACTGGATAATTATTTCAACTATATGGGTAGGGGTGATGGAAGATGGGGTTAATTCATTGTTTGGGATTCAGTTAAGTTGTTTTAGGCATGGAAAGAAGTCAACTTGCCTTCCCATTTCTTCCCCTGTGCTCCCTAAATCTACTTTGGAAGGTTGGGGGGGGGGGAATTGGGGAAATAGAGGTGGTGAAGTCCCATTGCATGAGTGGTCTTCATTCCCTGTGTGCATGCCCTATTTACAGTTATGTTCCACCCATCTGTTTCAGTTTTAATGGGAACCCTCAAAAATCACAATTCTTGAATGAATGCATGAACCGAAACACAGCTATCCTTCTAAATCCTAAATTTTGAATTTGAGCTGCAACTCTCTCAGCTCCTATGCTTATGGGCTAGTTTTATACCACTTTGGGTGTTTAGATGTCCTCCTCCCCACCTCCCCAATCATTTGAGGGCATCCTCTCTGCCCCCCCCCCTTCACACACTATCATCACTCCCACAGCCCTCTCTGTGTTGGAAGCTGAACTTCTGTAAAACAGAAGCCTGCTCTACTTGCCAAGGTTCCCTGTTTAATTTAGAATCCTGGAAGATCACGGTCCTAAATTATGCAAGGTTCCTAATTGTGTAAGATGCCCGTACAAGTGGGAAAGGCTCTCTCTTACAACAATGAAAAGAGGTGTGGGAGAAGTGAAGACAGTGTGTTGGAAGGAGTGTGTCCAGGGTGTGTGTCCCCAATGGAATTCCTGAAGAGGGCATTCTTTAGGTTGTCACTGTGCCCCCAGCAATTTTCCCCATCAAGGTTACCATTCCCTTTAATGGTAGAACGGCATCAAGACAAACCTGACATCCATGCTTCATGGTTCCAGTAGCTTCATCCTTGCATTAGTATTCATTGAACGCTTTCTGCAGCAGTGATACTTTTGGAATCACCAGAATCAGGAAGATCAGAAGCCAACCCAAATTTCAGCTCGCATGCCAGAAGTATGTGATTTTAAATACTTACCTAATATCTAACGCACTAATTTTATTCAACTAAGCCATTTGTCGATGTATCTCCATGACTTCATTGCTATGCCATTCTACAAAACCACAGTGACAAAGAACTCTAAGATAATGGCCTCAAGGATTTTCTGATTACAGTCATGTGTATCCCTTGGCTTGGCTCATTACCTCTTGACTCACATTATATTTGTCTCTATTACACAAAAGGTTTCCGTGCATTTTCTCTAGGCACCGCAATGCTTGCATCCCTCATGATCCGGTTAGTTGAATTATCCATTATTAGAGACAGACAGATGACAATGCATGGCCCTGAACTGGAATATGAATGGGGACTATTAATAGAATTAAATTATTAGAAACCTCTGTTGCATTGTGTCTCCAAAACTGCAATCAGCAACAAATTTTATAATTACACTCCTCTCCGTTCTGCTTATTTATTCTCCCTCTGTACTGCATTATTTGCCTCTCTGCTATTATATGCACAAAACTAACAGAAGGTAATAAATTTAGCAAGTTAGAAGGAGATATTGAACAGGTAAGGCAATGTTTCTTCCATAGATCTTATCTTACCTTTGCAAGCATTAAGGTCATGTAGATGCTTGAGTCACATACAACCCCCTCCAGCATAAATCATATTGCCATACATGAATTAAACTTCTAACCTTCTCTGTGCCCAAAGTGACATCAAGGGTCTGAATGAACCTTTTGTTGTTGTTGTTGTTCCCATGTCTCCTCTAATAAATTTTGTTTATCTTTCCTAGCAAAAGTCCTGTTCTTAGTAAGAGGTGGTTGGTGAGAATAATCATGAATTGCAGGGATCCCTGAAAGCAATGGAAACCCATCCATTTAGGCAAATGGGGCAGTCTTTTTTCAGCCAGCCTCAGCCTGCCTGCCTTCTTATTTAAAACCAGTACAGGGGGCTTCCTCCTCCTCCTAGTCTCAGTGCTGCCTTTGAAGAACTCAGCAGGGATGAAGATGGGGGCAGAACTAGCATCAGTTGGTTCTGCCTGTCATTGGCCCTGGCTCCACCTACCATTGGCTTCTCTGCCTTCCACTTTAACAGTTTCAATGTGCATCAATCACCACTGCATGCAAGTCACAAGGTCCTTGCTGTGCACAAAAGGACAAGACTATTAAGCAGGGGACTGTACCACACCCTGACTTACTTGTTGCTCCATTGCAAAACATAGGGGATGGAAGGTCTCCTCTTTCACTGCTGATGCAGAAGCGGCAACATCAGAACTCCCCAGTTCTCATAAATGAGTAGAACCCAGGAGAGGTGGCTTGGATGGAGAGGCTCAAAGGGGTTCATTCGATCTCTTGCCAGATCAAGTTGCTCATTCAGAGCTCTCCATGGTGCTGAAACAACTGATCTACCTGGCCTATTATTCCTCAATGGGGAATGAATAGGACAATTTAGAACTGGGACAGCCAACATGGTGCCTTCCAGATTATGTAAAACTACAAGTTCCTTCAGCCTCAACTAGATTGACCACTGGCCAGGGAGATGGAGTTGTAGTCCAACAAAATATGTTGGTTCCCCCTGATTTAAGACTATGGATTACATCCAGTGTTAGTCATACTCAGAGGATACACAATGGGTGGTATTCAAAAGAGTGTTATTCAGAACAGATCCATGGAAATAAATGCATCTAACTTAGGTCCATTAAATTCAATGGGCCTATAATGAGTAGAATTTAGTTGGATACAGCCCATTTGTTGCACCACATCACTTGAATCTTTATTTTGAATTGGTGATGTGAAATTGCATGAGGAAATGTCTCAGGGTGGGATCAACAGAGAAATGCATATAATTATTCAGGGTCGTCCCGTCCCCCCCCCCCCCCGCTATAGATGAAATAAAGGCCCAGCCTTGTTTGCAATTCAGCTTTGGTTTGACTTTCTACCAGATTATGACAGGGTATCTCAGTGACATAAGTACAATAAATACAATTCTATAAGGCTAGTGACACTGACATTTTTGAAAGGGTGTCCTATTGTATCTTCCATTGTTCCTCCTCCCATAAATATTACAGAACCGTTCAACATAATCTCCTCCACATTGCTGGGATCTCCACTGGAGATCTGTGTGAATACCACAGATTAACTATGCATTTGAGGCTTTTGAGAGGCAGGCATTGAGCACTTTTATGCTGTTCCACGAGAAGGCAAAAGGTTACACTTTGGTATTCAGTGACCTTTGGAAGTTTTAGTGTTTTGATCAACAGTAAGTATATTTTAACAGGAACCGGGGAAGGGTAGCCCAGCCCTCCCACCCCCTGCAGTCAAATTCACTAATGGGTTGTAAGCTGTAAAGAGAAGCAAAGATACAGCCTGACACATTTTTAAGAGAATGACATGACATTTAACAGCTAGATGGCAAGGATACATAAGCATTAGCCTATTCGGAATCAGATGGTGAAAATGCCCTATTTATTCTGAGCTTTCAGGAATGCAACAGCATGGATGATAAAGGAGCTTCCGTTTAATTGATAAACTTCAGAAGTTGTGGTATGGGAGCACTGCTGCACTGGGAAAAGAACCTGTAAATTCACTGATACTGGGAATATATATATATATATATATATATATATATATATATATATATATATGATTATTTTCCCTTCCGTTTCTTACAAATGATGCATAGAACCACCACCACACATTGATCCAATGAATATTCTAGATTCTTTAAATTTGAATGCCCAAAGAGGCTCCCAGGTTCATTCTCCACTACAAACAGATAGTTCCCTATCTGAAACCCTGGGAAGCTACTGTTAGTCATTATAGACAATATTGAGCTAGATGGACCAGAGGTTTGACGCACTGCAAGGCAGCTTCCTATGTTCCCAAAAAAGTACAAAGCTTCCCATCCTCTCACATGTGGAGTTTCATGGATCTCACAGAGACTCAACCCCAGAGTCGGCCACGACTGGACCTATGGTCAGGGGTCCCTTTACCTTTACCTTTACCAAAATGGCCTCAGAAATAAGAAGGATCGTGTTAATCATCACCATGTCTCTGAAAGTTGACATTAGTTTATTTGTTTCTATTATTTTTATCCTGACCTTCCTCCAAGGAGTTCAAGGTAAGGCATTTTTCCATCCTCACAACAATGTTGTGAGGTAAATCAGTCTGAGCAATAGCTACTGGCTCAGGAAACTGTGTGGCCGAATGAGGATTTCAGCTCAGTTTCCGTAGTTTAAATCCACTGCACTGTCTCTATTCCAGTATGAAATCATGACAAAGTATTTCTACATTGCCCTTCAGCTAAAACTTCCTGGAGGGGAGAATGTTTTAACTAGAAATGAAAGGCTGTTATTTCACTTAAAATAAATAAATAAAATGCTGGCATTATTAGGACACTTATCCATAAATAAATCTGTTTTAATGCAGAATCAAATGACTATTGTACAGGATTTGCAAATTATTATCTGCAATTGGCTAAATTGTGCACTATGTTCCCACTTCAAAAGCACCTCTGTAAAGCGAAGTGACACACCAATGCACATTTTAAAATTCATAGCAGTTATTAGATGACACCCAGAGTTTGTCATACTCAGACAATAAATTAAGTGTATTGATTTCAGAGTCTCTACTCTAAGCATGACTAACATTGTCTGTCACCTGTCTTATATATGCAAAAGCAACATCAGGATGCTGTGTTCAGTGGCGGAGCAAGCTGATTGGGTGCCTGGGGTGGTGCGCGTTCCATGCGCCCAGGGTTGGGGCCAGGTGCCCGCGGGGTGGGGCTAGCCGGGGCAGGACGCTCCGTGCTGCCTCCGAGGAGTATGCCTGCCTCCTCCTACTCAGCCACCCTACAGCTGAGGGGGAGGCGGCGGGTGAACCGTTTGGGGCAGCGCAGAGCCGGGAGGTGCCCAAGCCACCATGTCACTCCCAGGAGAGACACGTGGTATGGGTGCGCTGCAGGCCCTGTGGTGAGTGCCACCTGGCATTTTGTCACCCTCTCAGTGGTGACATGGGACACGGGTGGCGCTGTGGGTTAAACCATAGAGCCTAGGACTTGCCAATCAGAAGTTCGGCAGTTCAAATCCCCACGACGGGGTGAGCTCCCGTTGCTCGGTCCCTGCTCCTGCCAACCTAGCAGTTCGAAAGCACGTCAAAGTGCAAGTAGATAAATAGGTACCACTCCGGCGGGAACGTAAACGGTGTTTCCGTGCATGGCTCTGGTTCACCAGAAGCGGCTTAGTCATGCTGTACACATGACCCGGAAGCTTCACGCCGGCTCCCTTGGCCAATAAAGCGACATGAGCGCCGCAACCCCAGAGTTGTCCGCGACTGTACCTAATGGTCAGGAGTCCCTTTACCTTTACCTTTACAGTGGTGACACCTGGGGTGGACCATCCCCACCTCACACCTCTGCCTCCGCCCCTGGCTGTGATTGATACTGGGGAGGAAGTATGTGTGTGTGTGGGGGGGGAAGGGTCTCAGCCCCTTCCCCTCCCCACCTCTTTATTTTTGCCAAAATGCTCCTCCCTATACCTGTTTTCTCACTGTGGGGAATCAGACATGCTCTTAAAAAGGTAAAGGATCTGATTTCTTTCCACAGGGCCTGTAAGACAGAGTTGTTCCGTCTGGCCTTTGGCTTGGAGTCAATTTGATTCCCTCCCCCTCTTCCTTTTTTCCTTTCTCCTCCTGTGATGAGGCTGCATTTTAATGTTTTAATGTTGTTTCTTAATCTTGTTTTTAAGTTGTATTCATTCAACTTGTTTTTATTATTGGTTGTTAGCTGCCTTGGCTGGGGAGGGTGGGGTATAAATAAAAATTATAATTATTATTATTAAAGGGACCCCTGACCTTTAGGTCCAGTAGCGGACGACTCTGGGGTTGTGGCGCTCATCTCGCTTTACTGGCCGAGGGAGCCGACGTTTGTCTGCAGACAGTTTTTCCAGGTCATGTGGCCAGCATGACTAAGCCGCTTCTGGCGAACCAGAGCAGAGCACTTAGCCTCTGTGGTTTAACCCACAGCGCCACCCGCGTCCTACAGTCATGCTATTACCATAGTACATAAACATCTGAAAGTCAGTGGAGACAAAAGCAGATTTTTAGAAATAGAAAAAAAAATCAGAGAAAAAGTCTTCCATGCTCTCATCGGGAGATGCACAGCACAGTTGAACATGCACAGAGTTGTTTTTAAAGGTACAGTACAATCTATTTCTGATCAGGAGTTAGTAAGTACTTTGAGATATTCATGTGCCAGAGTATGATGTTACCAAGGAAGACAACTCTCAAAGCACATACAAAACACTCCTCTAACATCTTGAAGAAGAATGGTGAAGATTTGATGCTCTATATATTTTATTAAACATCCCCCCCACCTCACATTACATTTTATAGCTCTCTCAGGAAGACCATTACACTACAGAGAAATGTTGTAGAGCCGTTAGGAATTAATCTAGCCCGCCATATCAATATGTAGAACATGGAAGGCAGGCTTCACAGAACAACTGCTCAATCAAGTGAACGAATACCAGCCGCAAAAGGAAAAGGACAACAGCCAGCATCTCATAATGAATAAATTAAAAGACCTGTTTCTCAGCATTGAAAAGCTTGATGTTCTTTTCAGTTTTAATAAAGTGCAAACATGATGGTACTAAAACTATCCTAATTGGGCCTTTATGCTGATTAAATAAACCTTAGTTGATTAACCTGTGCAAACTGTCTTAATTAGCAAACGAGGGAGGGGGAACAATAGTACTTTTTTTTTAAAAAAGCTAACTTTTAGATGATGTGCATATTTGCTGTTTATTTACTACTTTTATATTTCTTCTTAATTGCTTTTCTGGGTTATCAGTTTAAGAACAAAGCCCTAACTGGACCCACTCGAGATTCATAAACAGCAGAATTGATGCTGGCCACAGCCTGCTTGATTGGACATGAATTTAATTATATTTTTATATTATGGTACTACTGTACACCATCTTGAAAGGCCCACATAGCAGGTGGTATATAAATATCTTAACAAATTGCTGTAAAGGTAAAGGGTAAAGGGACCCCTGACCATTAGGTCCAGTTGTGACCAACTCTGGGGTTGCGGCGCTCATCTTGCTTTATTGGCCGAGGGAGCCGGCATACAGCTTCCGGGTCATGTGGCCAGCATGACTAAGCCGATTCTGGTGAACCAGAGTAGCGCATGGAAATGCCGTTTACCTTCCCACCAGAGCGGTACCTATTTATCTACTTGCACTTTGACGTGCTTTCGAACTGCTAGGTTGGCAGGAGCAGGGACCGAGCAACGGGAGCTCACCCCGCCGCAGGGATTCGAACCACTGACCTTCTGATGGGCAAGTCCTTGGCTCTGTAGTTTAACCCACAACGCCACCCGCGTCCCTTATACAAATTGCTGTACCTGCCAGTAAATAACCTTTGGTGGGATATAATCCTAGAAATATATAACATAATGTAGTACCTTGAGTACAATCAAAGCATCTTCTCCAAAGCATTAATGGATTAATTATCTTCAAGGCTGTTTCTTCAGAGAGCAGCACTGGGTAGTTATTCCCCACGCCACACACCCCGGCGCTTACATCGTGAAGTTCCACAGAGATCTGTCCTCTCTACTTCCAACAGCCTTTTTCTAGCTTTGTGTGGTTGGCCAACTGTGGCCATTCCTATATAGGGATACCCTGACCTTTGTAGTCCATGCATTGATAGCATTGAGACTGGTTTACAGCAGTGTGTTCTAAGTGGACCTGCTCTCCAGCCTGGTTTGGAAGCTTCAACTGGTGCAGAATATGGCAACCAGGCTGCTGAAGAGGGACAGGGCCAAATAAATCCTTTTACAGACCCTAAGCACTTAAAAGATTTTGGTGCCTCCATATAGATCAAAATATAAACAACAATACACCATAAAATAAAGTCTTATTTTTCAAAATGAAACAAAACCTACAGTAAGATGGAAAATAATGTTTCTTTTTGTATACTTCCACTTTATTTGAATATTTTTCTCCTGCTTTTTCTAATTGCAAAGGCTTTGATCCGATCCTCGAAACTAATCTTGCATAACGTATCTGCTTCTATGCATTGTACAGATAAGGCATCTAGCCTGCTTTGTTGGGATGTTGGGATTCTTCATGTCCCCCAGCTGAGAAAATGAATGCTCAGCTGAGCAATTAATGCTGAAGAAATCCAGCAATGGGAAATTTCTGCGGAGCCTCCCTTCCCTTGGTGGCCTAAGCACATGCTTATTTTGCTTAATGGTTAATTAGGTTGTGATGAGGGCACACGGCTGGCAACATGTGACGTCATTGTTAACACATCTGCATCGGCTGCTCATCTGCTACTGAGCCAGGTTCAAGGTCTTTGTATTAATTTACCAAGACTTGAACAACTTAGGTCCAGAGCATCCCTTAGATAATCCGTAAGAGCATTGCTGGTTGTCCGCCAAGTTGGCGGTGCCCATTTGACACCAACACAAAGCTCAGCCTTTAGTCCTGTGTGAAATGCCCTTCCAGCTTCAATTCAGCAGCCATCGTCTAAACACTGAAGCATTAGCTGAATACTTTTCTTTGCTGCTGGAGTTGTTGGAGGGTGTTCTTTTTATTTAAAAGAATGAAATTGTGCTATATCATTATTCTTGATATTCAATAACAATCTGATGTAGGGAATGCATTAAGAAGTGTTTTTGAACCTCTTCCTAGATTTTGCAAATGAAAACATACCGAGAGGCGTATCCTCTGGGTTTCTCCTTGGGTTCTGAGTACCTCCTATTCAACTGTTCTGAACAAGTACTTGAAAATACATATATATAAATTATAAGTCCTTGAGCTGTACTATTCAGTTAACAGCTTGGTAAAATGCATACTAAGTAGGCTATTATGATCTTGGGAGAGCTTTCATTTTTTGTTAACAAGTGCATAATTGATTTCATCAAACAAAGTTTACTGGTTAACATTTAACTTGTTGCTGACATTTGTGTCAGGAGCTATTAAAACTAGAACTATCAGTAGCTACTTGCCATGAAAGCTATGTTCTACCTCCACTGTTGCAGACAGTTTGCCTCTGAATACCAATTGCTGGGACAGTGCTGTTGCACCCAGCTCCTGCTTCCACACTTCCTCAAAGCTTCTGGTTAGCCACTTTGAGAAGCATACTCCATCTTGGACTCTGCGATTTCTTTCTTCATGTGCCCCTTCCATGGTACTGCCCATCACAATCCACCATCCCAATAAAGGAAAGAGGTTGGGGGTGGAAATCATCAGGTACATAAGAGTATAAAACATCTCCTAAGGATGATGGTGGTGGTGGTGACTTATTAAATTTATTAGTCACTTTTTTTGCCATGGCAACTCACAAATACAATACGGTTTTGACTTTTAAAGAACTGATATTGTTTTGGTTTCTCATCCTTATGGCCAGCATGGTGTAGTGGTTAAGAGCAGTGGACTTGTAATCTGGTGAACCAGGTTCGATTGCCCGCTCCTCCACATGCAGCTGCTGGGTGACTTGGGCTAGTCATACTTCTGTGAAGTCTCTCAGCCAGCCTAACTCACCTCACAGAGTGTTTGTTGTGGGGAGGAAGGGAAAGGAGATTGTTAGCCGCTTTGAGAATCCTTAGCGTCGATCAGCCTTCTTTATGGTCCAGCTGTATGGAAGTGAGAGCTGGACCATAAAGAAGGCTGATCGCCGAAGAATTGATGCTTTTGAATTATGGTGCTGGAGGAGACTCTTGAGAGTCCCATGGACTGCAAGAAGATCAAACCTATCCATTCTGAAGGAAATCAGCCCTGAGTGCTCACTGGAAGGACAGATCCTGAAGCTGAGGCTCCAATACTTTGGCCACCTCATGAGAAGAGAAGACTCCCTGGAAAAGACCCTGATGTTGGGAAAGATTGAGGGCACAAGGAGAAGGGGACGACAGAGGATGAGATGGTTGGACAGTGTTCTTGAAGCTACCAGCATGAGTTTGACCAAACTGCGGGAGGCAGTGGAACACAGGAGTGCCTAACGTGATTTGGTCCATGGGGTCATGAAGAGTCGGAGACGACTAAATGACTAAACAACAACAACAACAACAACAGGGTAGTGATAAAGCAGGATATCAAATCCAAACTACTACTACTACTACTACTACTACTACTACTCTTCCTCCTCCTCCTCCTCCTCCTCCTCCTCCTCTTCTTCTTCTTCTTCTTCTTCTTCTTCTTCTTCTTCTTCTGTTGGACTTTCTTAGAAGGCAACTACTTTTGGCTCATTCCCCAAACCTTCAAAGGTCCAATGCCATTGTTTGTAGTGCAGACATATTTTTTTTTTACCACTGATCATAAGAAGAGGCCTGCTGGATCAGGACAAAGGCCTGCCTAGTCCTCCATCCAGTTCTGTGGCTAACCAGAGGTCTATGGAGAACCCCCAAGCAAGACCTGAGTCCAACAGCGTTCTCCCCACTTCTGATTCCCAACAGCTGGTATAAAGAGGCAAAAAGTTTAAATAATAATAATTATAATAATTAATTTATACCCCACCCTCTGGGCGGCTCCCAGAATATTACAAACATGATAGAACACCAAACATTAAAAACTTCCCTAAACAGGGCTGCCTTCAGATGTTTTCTAAAAAATCAGATAGTTGTTTATTTCCTTGACATCTGGTGGGAAGGCTTTCCACAGGCAGCTGCCACTACCAAGAAGGCCCTCTGCCTGGTTCCCTGCAACCTCACTTCTCACAGTGAGGGAACCGCCAGAAGGCCCTCAGTTCTGGACTTCAGTGTCCGGGATGAATGATGGAGGTAGAGATGCTCCTTCAGGAATACAGGACAGAAGCCTTTTAGGGCTTTAAAGGTCAGCACCAACTTTTTGAATTGTGCTTGGAAATGTACTGGGAGCCAATGTAGGTATTTCAGGACCTGTGTTATATGGTCTTGGTCACTACTCCCAGTCACCAGTCTAGCTGCCACATTCTGGCAGAGCAGTTCATCCTGTGCTTTCCCAAGGACTGAAATAAGCCAGATGAAATACCGGTAAAACCTGTTCTTAAGCTCAATTTCAATCACCGGCTAGGGAGCTGTTTTGTTTGCCAGTAGTAGCACCCGCAGCCTCAGGGCTCTCATACTTTCCCAGCTGCATTTGTCCCATTACTGAACTCATTGATGAATTTAATCAGAGGTTCAGAAAGCAAATCTCATCCATCACCTTACTTGTTTGAGAGCGCTATTTACAATTACGACAGTATCCATATTAATGCTCTTTTGAACTCCACGTTTCCTGAGCATTTGTTGGATTAGTTTGTGGTTATCGATTATTTATAAAAGGGCTTGGTGGGGAGGAAAGTGGGGAAGAGAGAAAGGGCTTATAGAAGTGTAATAAACATTGTTCCTGGCTGTCACCTCTGTTAATATCTAAAAGCTACAAGAACAAGCAAAACCATCCTAGTTTGAACATTGGGTTTCTTCAACACTGTTGCTCTCAAGAACCTAATGATTACTGCAGATTCAAATATCTCAAGATTCCTTATATTCTAAGCCTAAGATTCCCTAAAGTCTGAGCATTTTTAAAAAATACAAATTGTATAGGTTTCTAAAAAGAGAAATAAAAAAAATGGTTTTTTAATAGACAGAATGATTGCCTCTGGAGGTCTGATTTGAGGGGACCTTTTCTGCTTTAAAGGTAAAACTGGGCTGAATGTCAGCTTGCAAAACAAGGGGATTGCTTGCTTGACTCTCACCTGGTTTGGCTGATCAATTTCTAGCACAAAGTGTCTGACTGAGTCTCTTCCTTCCCTAATAGATGAGGGAGGTCAACAGAATGCTTTGAAATAAATTCACCTTGAAGCTTAATTATTTAATTTAATAAACTCGAAACCAGTTTTTAAAAATAAATCTTTTCAAAAGGGAGTACACAACATTTGTAAATAAGTAAAGTATATAGCAATGGCATAAAAATATATGCATTTTTAAAAATAAAAATAAATCCAATTAAAATACAAAGTAGATATCAGCTTATTATCCATCACTGTGACAAGCATGAATAATGTGTTAGTATAAGCTGACATGAGACCCACAGAAATTTTGTGGACATGATTTGCCAGGCGCCACATGCATGTTTTGACCAGGATTGTTAACCAATCTTCAAGCGCAGGAGCAGGTAAAAATATCAGTTTAGGTTTCTCTCCGTTTCTCATTCCCTCATTTCCTTCCAACCCTACAATTGTATGAATCTATCCCTCCACTCTCAGAGGCAGGTAAGCCCCTGAATATCAGGTGCTGGGAGCCACAAGTAAGTAGAGCAATGCAAGTGTGGTGTAGTGGTTAAGAGCGGTGGACTCGTAATCTGGTGAACCGGGTTCGATTCCCTGCTCCTCCACATGCAGCTGCTGGGTGACCTTGGGCTAGTCATACTTCTGTGAAGTCTCTCAGCCAGCCTAACTCACCTCACAGAGTGTTTGTTGTGGGGTGGAAGGGAAAAGAGAATGTTAGCCGCTTTGAGACTCCTTCGGGTATTGATAAAGCGGGATATCAAATCCAAACTCTTCTCTTCTTCTCTGACAGACCTTTCATTGGCACATGTTTGGTCACCGTGAGGACAGGATGGTAAATGGGTGGGTCACTGGCTTAATCTGGCAGGACTCTTCTTATGCATTACTACTTAGCTATGACTCTTCCCAACATAATTCCTAAGAAAACACTATTTTCCTGCTCTCAGCATCTGAGTATCACCTAACCTCCAAATTGCAGCCTACTCTTATTTTCTGGTATTCCATTTTTTTCTGTTATGAAAATGGAAGTGTCATAGCGACAGAAAGGATGTGAGGGGAGAGAGTCTTTGTGTTGGCCGCCTCCATCTCAAGGATCCTGCCAGGAACATTACATGCAGGTGTATTTCGATGCATTTGTCTGTTTGATTTGTTGCTATTTTGTTAATGTTGTTAATATTGTTTTATAGATATGAATGCTGTCGTACTTTGTGAATCCTATAATATGATTTTTGGCATGATGTTTAGCTTATTCTTTAGTTGTTTTGCTAATAGTGTTACATAGATGGTAATTGTTTTATTTGGGATTTGGGATTGTTTTACTGATGATTTGTTAAGTATTATAAGTGATTTACAGTTATACCTCTTCTTGCGAATGCTTCATGTTGCGTTTTTTCGGGTTAAGAACGCTGCAACCCCGGAAGTGTTTACTTCTTCGCCATGCGCACATGCACTGAAGCGTTCTGCGCGGTTCGTGCATGCGCAGAAATGCCACTCTGGTTATGAACTTTTCAGGGTGCGAACGGCACCCCGGAACAGATCATATCTGCAGCCAGAGGTACCATTGTATGCTGTATTTGCGATGTTCCATTATGTTTTCTCTTTTGTTCGTAAGCCGCTTTGGGATTTATTAGAATAAAAAGCAGCATCAAAATATCTATCATCTATTTAGCTATCATCTGTCTGTCTGTCTGTCTATCTATCATCTCAGACATTTATTTTAAAATGCTTAAAAAATGAGCTACAACCCAGAGCAGAGGAACCATTTTGACTTTCTATTTCAGTTGTGAAAACATGTAAATGAATAACTTCTACATGAATCTCACCTAAGAGAGAATACGCAGTTACCTCACCTAAAACAACGGGTGTTCCTGGACTGAAGCATCAATTAAGAACCCAGGAAATTCTGATGCATTGACTTTCTCCTATTCCCCATCCTTGGCTAGAAAACAACTCAGTTCAATATCAAAATATTTATTATTTACGCCCTTATAAAGTTACTCAATCCTTCCTCACAGTGGAGACCTCTTGTTCCCAACACAACATCCGCTGCTGGCATCAAAACTAATCATTGCGGCATTGAAACACCATCACATAGCTTAAGATATTTCACACTAAATAATGCAGATCTCCCAAATTCCCTCTTTGATGCAAATCAAAAGCAGAATAATGGATAAAAGCACAAGATAGGCACACACCCATGCATGCACACAGACACACACAAGCCACAGACAGGAGGCAAAACAAAACCCTCCTATATTCAGTATTGATCCAGCATCTACATGCAACATGGTTACCAGCACTATGCTTTTGGTTTGGCTGCAGTCTACTCCAGGTCAATAAGGCAAGGGTATCAAGACCTAATGGAATAGTGTGCTTTCACAACTGTGCACATGTCAGAATTACTGGCAGCATAAAGCAAACGTGGAGCTGGTTCTGGAGCAGAATGTTCTCATTGCTTCAGACATTTGAGTTACTGCTTATCAAAACCAATTTACTAAGCTGTGATTGCCACATAGCAACAGCAACCCGGGTCAGCCTGAGGCAAAAGCCCCCCCCCTCCCCTAGTCAAGGTATAGTATATGATTTTCAAGGATGCTTAAGTTGTTCTGGGACCTAAGACATAAGATCCCACAAGTACTCAAGTCTGATTTACAAGATTCCTTCTGCACACACACACACACACACCAAAAAGGGAAGACAGGTTCTGCAAACCTGATTTCTGCACATCCCACCATGTGGAAAATCCACATTACACAGTGGAGTGAGGCACATGTGCTCTCTCCATGGTTTTAAGTTTGGTAATGATTTGCAATTCAGCAGCTTCTCTTTCCAGTCTATTTCTGAAATTCCTTTGTAGTAAAACAGATCTCAAAGTAGACCTGGTCTGAACAAAGACATTGGATTATTATCTCATTATACATGACAAAGCCATTTTTCATCTTCTCACCCCTTGCTTTTTCCTGTAAGACCTATTGCAGTCGTTAAGAGTCGTCAACAGGCTCATCACAGCTATCTGCCAATCACCCATTCCCACCACCCTTCTGAGTAATACCCCTCCCCACCTTCTCACTATAGAAGGATCTGGCAACTTCTGTTTCAGTGTATCTGAAGAAGTGTGCATGCACACGAAAGCTCATACCAAGAACTAACTTAGTTGGTCTTTAAGGTGCTACTGGAAGGAATTTTCTTTGTTTTAACAATAATAATAATTTACTTATACCCCACCCATCTGGCTGAGTTTCCCCAGCCACTCTGGGCGGCTTCCAACAAAGTATTAAAATACAGTAGTCTGTTAAACATTAAAAGCTTCCCTAAACAGGGCTGCCTTCAGATGTCTTCTAACATTTCTGTTTAGGTAAGCCTATCCAGAAAGGTTTATGTTCCATGTTGCAATCTTTATAAGGTTAATTTTAATCGATTTTAATTGGGTGTTTTATTGATAGTGCTAATATTTCTTATAAAAAACATCCTTGGGTGTTTTGAAGCAGAGATTGGGTGACCATCTGTCATGTCTAGTTGAGATTTGTGCATTGCAGGGAGTTGTTAGACTAGATGCCTCTTGGGGTCCCTTCCAACTCTACAAGTCTATGAATTTTCTTGTTTAAGTGCTTATTCCCCCCCCCCCCCAGCAATAACTGCCCATTTGGGGGTCTGGCTGCCAATTAAAGAAACAATCTGTAATATTGGCATTTTTTGCCTAATAAATTGCCACTCCTTTGCTTAGGGTTTACCGCAAAGTTGTGTTAATATGCCTCAGATTCCTTTTAATAGATAGTGGAGAAGTGCTTGAAGAGATAGCACGTATCAAGCAAAACAAAGAAGCACACCAATTTTAATTGCTAAATATCTGTGTTTTCCTTGGCATTCCAAATGCTCCTTTTGAGAAGTGCTTAATGCAAGCGTCTGGGACATGCGAGGTAAAAAGGCCAAAAAGCTAAGCACTCCAACTGTTGTAGGGAGTGTTATAAGTTTGCTACTTGCAGTGTAATCCTTAGCACTTCCTGGCTGAACTGATAGCTTTATGCAACAGATCAGTGGTCTATAATAAGTTTTCCCCTGCTGAGAAGTCACAGGGGATAAACCTGTTCAAAAGGTCTCATATTTCAGGCACTGTACCTTACTGAATATTTCTTTTTATCCCATCCCCTGGACTATAAGCTGTTGTTGTGCGTGTTTTAAAATGTTATTCTTCTGTATATATTACCTTCAGGCACATGTTTGCTGCATAACTGATCTCTGGAACTGTCAGAATGTAAATCTTTTGTTGCAGCTTTCCCTTTTGACTATTACTGATAAAGAGCCGGCCAGATTGTATGTTGACTCACAGCCCAAGTCCTCATGTCTTCTCATTGTGAAGGAGAGATTTCAATCAGTACAAAATGGGTTCCACCATTTTGCTTATAACCTTTGTCCAGCATTTCTTATGAAAAAAGGGTTGAGGGAGAGTGCCACACCATTAAGCTATAGAAAATAAAAAATAATGGTTGCAAAGGTGTCTGTTCATAACTGCTAGCACTGGCTTCAAAATTTGATCAGCTAAAGCTGTGGTCCTAACCATGTCTACTCAGAAGTAAAGATGATCAAATCTGTCACATTAGGTTTCTCTTGCCTTCTCATTTCTTTTCAACTCAATTTAAATTCAATTCTCTACATTCCCACATCTGTTAGCAATTTTATTTCAGCATTTTAAAATGCATACTGACTCAATATCTCCATCTTCTTGGTAGTGGCACCCGTCCTGTGGAACGCCCTCCCATCAGATCTCAAAGAAATAAACAACTATCTGACGTCTAGAAGATATCTGAAGGCAGCCCTGTTTAGGGAAGTTTTTAATGACTGATGTTTTAATATATTTTTAATCTTTTGCTGGAAGCCACCCAGAGTGGCTGGGGAAACCCAGCCAGATGGGCGGGGTATGAATGAATGAATGAATGAATGAATGAATGAATGAATGAATACTACTACTACTACTACTACTACTACTACTACTATCTTCCATGTGGCAGCCCTTTAGTTATTTGAATATAAGCCCTTTAGTTATTCCATGTGGCTACCATTTCTCCTCTCAATCTCTTATCTAGGCTAAACACACCCAACTCCCTCAACCGTTCCTCATAAGACTTGGTTTCCAGACCCTTCATCATCTCGGCTGCCCTCATAGAATCAAAGAATTGTAGAGTTGTAGGGGACCCCGAGGGTCATCTAGTCCAACTCCCTGCAATGCAGGAATCTCAACTAAAGCATCCATGACAGATGGCCATCCAACCTCTGCTTAAATACCCCCCAAGGAAGGAGATCTCACAAGTTAACTGAAATGGTGCCACCCACCCTTAACTGGGAGAGCTGCTCCAAAAGGAGATCCTAGTTGATGGTATTGAAAGCTGCTGAGAGATTGAGGAGAATTGAAAGGGACACATTTCCCCTGCTTGCCTCCCAACAGAGGTCATCATACAAGGCGACCCAAGCAGTTTTTGTGCTGAAACCAGGTTTAAACCCTGACTGAAATGGATCTAGAAAGTCAGTTTGCTCCAAGAGCTCCTGGAAATGTTGTCGTAGTATTGTTACAGATAGAGACATTGCTGGAAACAGCTTTTGTTCATGTTTGTCCATGCCCTTTTTGTGCAATCTCCAAATGGCTGGAATGAATTTTGGCAGAAGCAATTATATTACCATCAATGCATAGAGAGTCACAACTTTGGGTATGGGATAAGCAGAGTTGACATTTTGTTTAGAAAGTCTTCCATGCAAATCTGTTGAGTAATGCAAAAAAAAACAAAAACCAAGAGGAAGAAACACAGAAAACATAAATTCAGAGCTGTTTCTAAATAAAATGTTTATTGAAGATTTTCAGGAGGTTTTTGAGTAGTTTCTTAAGTGGAGCGTTATTGGTTTCCCGCAGATTATGTACTCCGCAATCATACTGAATTATTGAAATGTCTAGCATCTAGCTATTTATCTGTGCAAAATGTACTGTTTCATCTTCATACTGTGATTCCAGACTTCATAGAGGAAGAATTTCAAAGATGAATGTGCTTACATTTATTCATAAAGCTAACATTTCCTCAGGCACTTCAAGGTACCCAACAGAATGCCTGCATCTTGATTTATAGATGAGGTTCTAGTTCTCAGGTGTCGATTAACAAATCTTACCATTTGAGGCCTTGTAGTGAGAGCCCCTCCCTTCCTCTTCTTAACCAGGTCCCCTGAAGGTGGGAGGGGAAATACTTGCAGTTTAAGGAAGCAACCACTTAACTGCATACCATTAAATGAAAACAAATCTTTAAAAATTAATCCTACAATATATCTCTATGCTTTTCTTTTTTTTGTTCCGCGTTGAGAGTTATTTCTGTATACCTGAAGGAGCGTCTCCACCTCCATCGTTCTACCCGGACACTGAGGTCCAGCACCGAGGGCCTTCTGGCGGTTCCCTCACTGCGAGAAGCCAAGTTACAGGGAACCAGGCAGAGGGCCTTCTCGGTAGTGGCGCCCTCCCTGTGGAACGCCCTCCCACCAGATGTCAAAGAGAACAACAACTACCAGACTTTTAGAAGACATCTGTTTTTTTTTGTTTTTTTTTAAATATTTTTTATTGCTTTGTTTTCCAGGGTCAAAGTACAACATCAATACATCGTCAATAACACAACAAAAGCTTTTTTTTTTTTTTTACAAAGTAAAAAAACAAGAAAAAAAAAATTCACTTTTTCAAGCCTTTTTTCAACATCAACTGGACTTCCCCACATCCTCCATCCCTGCATTCTTTACAATAAAAATCAACAGCAAATTAAAACCTTGTTTCATGTGTTTTTGTATTTTCATCTAATTGTTTACTCTAAAAGTTAAACTTTTCTCAGACATAACTTAATTTCAATCATTTCCGAATCTCAATACTGAAGCATGTTTTTCTCAAAGCTTAGCAAATTCTCAACATTCATATAACTTAAAATGTTTTTGTAAATAGTCCTTAAATTTTTTCCAGTCCTCTTCCACTGCCTCTTCTCCCAGGTCTCGGATTCTGCCGGTCATTTCAGCCAGTTCCATGTAGTCCATCAGTTGCGTATGCCATTCTTCCAGTGTGGGTAACTCCTGTGCCTTCCAGTATTTAGCTATAAGAATTCTTGCTGCTGTAGTTGCATATAAAAAGAAAGTTCTATCTTTCTTTAGCACTCTCTGGCCCACAATGCCCAGGAGGAAGGCTTCTGGTTTCTTATGAAAGGTATACTTAAATACCTTTTTCAACTCGTTATAAATCATTTCCCAAAAAGCCTTCACCCTCGGGCATGTCCACCAGAGGTGAAAGAATGTTCCTTCAGCCTCCTTACATTTCCAACATTTATTATCAGACAAATGATATATCTTTGCAAGTTTGACTGGGGTCATGTACCACCTGTACATCATTTTCATAATATTTTCTTTTAAGGCACTACATGCCGTAAATTTCATGCCGGTGGTCCATAACTTTTCCCAGTCTTCAAACATAATGTTGTATCCAATATCTTGTGCCCATTTTATCATGGCTGATTTGACTGTCTCATCTTGAGTATTCCATTTAAGCAACAAGTTATACATTCTTGAAAGCACTTTCGTCTTAGGTTCAAGTAGTTCTGACTCTAATTTTGATTTTTCCACCTGGAAACCAATTTTTTTGTCCTTTTTAAAAATCTCTAAAATTTGGGCGTAATGAAACCAGTCTCGCACCTTTCCTTTCAATTTTTCAAAGCTCTGCAACCTCCAAGTGTCCCCCACTTTTTCTATTATTTCACAGTATTTTGCCCAGCCACCCCCCATATTAAGTATTTTTGTGGCCTTAGCCTCCATTGGTGACAGCCACCTCGGAGTCTTGTTTTCAAATAAGTCCTTATATTTAATCCAGACAGTAAACAAAGATTTCCTGACAATATGGTTTTTAAATAACTTATGAGACTTTACCTTGTCGTACCACAAATATGCATGCCATCCAAAAGCATTGTTAAACCCTTCCAGATCTAGGACATCAGTGTTTTCTAGCAAAAACCAATCTTTCATCCAGCAGAGGGATGCAGCTTCATAGTACAGCCTTAAATCCGGCAGGGCAAATCCCCCTCTTTCCTTCGCATCTGTTAATATTTTAAATTTTATTCGGGGCTTTTTGCCCTGCCAGACAAACTTCATGATGTCCCTCTGCCACTTTCCAAAACACTCCACCCTGTCCACGATCTGCAGGGCCTGAAACAGAAACAGCATTCTTGGCAATACATTCATCTTAACTGCTGCAATTCTTCCCAACAAGGAAAGTTTCAGTCTTGACCACAGACTTTTAGAAGACATCTGAAGGCAGCCCTGTTTAGGGAAGCTTTTAATGTTTGATGTATCACAGTATTTTAATATTCTTTTGGAAGCCGCCCAGAGTGGCTGGGGAAACCCAGCCAGATGGGCGGGGTATAAATAATAAATTAATATTATTATTATTATTATATTTCAAACATGGTTTTTTAATAACTCACCTGCCTCTTCAAAGGAATATTCATACTGACTGATGTGAACCGTAACATATAAATTGTTCAGTGTGTCTGGCTGTTAACCAGAAGGTCAGTGGTTTGAGGCCACCCAGGGACTGTCAGGAGCTCAGCCTACACTCAAGTAGGACTCTGGCAGAGACACATGCCCGACTGGCAAGTTCTCTCCCTCGTGGTCAATCTTTCGGGAGCTTCAAAAGCTTTATTCAGCCCAAACATCACAGCAACCGATGCCAACAGACATTGGCACACTTAGGGATCCACAGAGTCTTCACAGTTGCATAACAGACCTCAGCAACTCAGCATTTTGGCTAATCTACTTTATTTACATATAAACACACACGGAGCACTGCAATATGGCTCCCTCTCTCTCTAGCATCAGATAGCAAAGAGAAGAAGAACAAAGGACAATAGTCCCACTTCACGGAACACAGTAACACAAACATCCTGTCTCCGTCACTTCCCACTTTGTGCACTCAAAACATGCACTGTCATGTGATAGACAAAAATCCCATGACTGCAATCATGGAGCAGGAATTCTAACAGGGACAGCTGTGGTCAGGATTCCTGCATTGCAGAGGGTCGGATTAAATGACTCTTGGTGTCCCTTCCAATGCTACAATTCCATTATCTTTATATAATAAATTGCTGTAATGTAGAGGGTTGGCTGGCAGGTGGGCTGGCAGTAGTTCATGGCTGGCTGGCTGGCTGGCTGGCAATCAACAACAATCACCCCGCCTTCTTACAGGATACTTCATTTCCTTTTCCACCTACGCACCCCACAACAGTCATCTAACATTTCATGGCTGCTCAGCCATGCCTGTCTCTGCCTCATGTACTTTTGCAGACACTGTAGCTTCCCAAGGCTGGTGATGCTTCCCTGCTTAGCAAGGGTGATGCCTTTTAGCAGAAAAGAAGGCCCCCAAACTGCACCTAAAGCACAAACAATGGGAGTCATTGACCTGGTGGGTAAACATACCCAACTGCCTCAACCGTTCGTCATAAGGCTTGGTTTCCAGACGCTTGATCATCTTGGTTGCCCTCCTCTGCACATGTTCCAGCTTGTCCATATCTTTCTTTAATTATGGTGCCCAGAAATGGACACAGTATTCCAAGTGTGGTCTGATTAAGGCAGAATAAAGTGGTACTATGACTTCCATTGATCTGGACACTTTTGCCTCTGGCACCACCCATGACTGTCATGAAGCCGCTTTGGAATATCCCCCATGAGAGAATGAAGCTCTGAGACTGGAAAAGTTTCCCACCCAAATCTTGGGGGGCACAGGCTCCCCAACTTACATATGACCAGGAAAGATCAGTCTACTGTGTGATCTTCTGCAAACTGACTTAAGAGTAAATGCATGTTTATCAGTGGGACTTACTTCTGGGCCATATGCATAGAATTATGTTGGACTCTAATCCAAAGCACATTCACTGTGGAGGGAATCATATTTAACTCAATGGTATTTCTCAACATGCATGCCGAGGATCTCACTGCGAATCAGCAGCATAATATTAAATCACAGCTTTCTTTAATTTGTGCCTTCAAATTGCAAGAGCCTCAGGCTTATGAACATCTTTGCTCTCCCACCTACTGAGATGAATAACCATGTAATTAGTTGTGTGCTTCAGCTCCGCCATGTTTAATAGGATTGGAATGCATGCACATTTCTTTAGAATGAGGGCCAATAGTTTGTAGAGTGACATAGCCCAAGAAAGCCAATAATAGCAACCGACTGCAGAATTCAGCTGAAAATCTTCCTCCACGCTAAAGACACCATGCAGCACACAAAAAGGATGCTCAGATCCCACTCCATGAAACTAACAGGAAGTCAGCCTGCTTAATTGTATACACTAGACTGCTCCCTAAGTGAGTAAACTAGGCTCTGTCACAACATAAACTCTGATGCAGATAATTTCTCATTTGGTGCTGGTTCGTGGGATGCTTTGCTGAATCTCACGCAGCCCAGCTTCGACAGAAAGAGTGATTAAAGGACTCTTCTAAATAAGATCCAGTGCTGCCTTCTCAAGAGGGGCCTTAAGGGGCCTCCTGACTCCAGCATGACATTCTGGACATGTCCAGCAATGCAGAGGAATGGACATCAGGTCCATTCTGCACCTTCCATTTGCATCACCTGAGGAATCAGACGGGGAGGTCAATAAACATAAAATATGTAGTAAAAATAAGAACAAAACGAACCAATAATCCCCCCTCCCATCTGGTTAGTTACTATGGAGGGGGGCGGGAAATGAAATTGATGGTCCTAGCAGAGATTTTCTATTGTTGCTATGGTACAAGCTAGAGGGAATCTTCATGACAGGGGAGACTATAAATGCAAATGTAATTAAAATCAAACTGGGTGATTTTAAATTATAAATGTTAACTATATGTTAAAGCCTATGAGAGCTAATGCACACAACAGTAATCAGTTTGATTACACCTATCCCCAAGAAATATAATTTCATCACATGTCACTTGCCTGTGCTGTACATTAAGGCAGATTTTTAGGGGTTGGGGAGGAGTTGATTTCTTTTCCTTTGCTTAGACTAATTGCCACATTAAGTAAACAAGATTATCCCAGTATGTGGCAGCACCTACAACTAGTCTTACTCACTTTTTAGTAAAATTTAGAAGGCAGGGGTACTATTTTATTGATTTCCTAAACTTCTGCCAGATGGAGAAAGTCCCTTGGGCTCATTTGTGTGCCAATGCTGCTAACAGTGAGGGCAATGAAATTTGAAGCTCTTAGCATCATAGATTTAGGTGATTGCTTCCTTCAAAGAAACCATGACCTGGATCATAATATATTAGCATTACAAGGATTTCTGCATCAGTATTTTCCCATTAGATTTCCAGTTTCCCCCCGTTTTCTGTGTTTGAAAGTCATTGGCTAGGCTGCTGTGATGTCATAGAATGGAAGGAAGTGAGAGAAAAGTAAGGAGACAGAGACCAATAGAAACAAAAAGAGCTATGAACTTGGGAGGCAACAAAAGTATGGTACAAGCAGTCACACTGCTTGTACTGTCATATGAACATTTGGGTTCCTTTTTTTTGTGGCAGATTTTTAACAATGTAATGCAGAGTGAGGTGTGAATGAGTGTAATGAACTGAAAAATGTAGCAAACGGTGCATGTACAAGTTCCAGAATTATGTCTAGACATTCTCCAAGTTAAGGCAGAATTCAAGAGTATTCCAATACATGACTGAGTGAACCTGTGTAGTAATGAGAAGAACAAAGGAAATGAATTATTCCCTACTGATGAAATGATGCCTGAATTGTGCCTCTTTCAAGTGGTACAGTAATGGGTAACTCACATCACTTGGGAACTGTTGTACTTTTATTGCCTCTACGTAAACCACTTGGAATTGTTTTATTATCTTGAGTGGCATAAAATGTTATGCCTTTTCTGTGTCCCTGTGCTAAGCGTTTAAGGTTTGAAAAGAATGGCGTATTATAATACAGCTGTCCTAAGATGACCCATTTATGTGATCTACATACAGAAATGTACTACTGAATTTATTGAGGAATGTATATTTTGCAGGTCTCATGGAAGTAGTTTAGCCGCCATGTGATTTCCTGAGTGCTCTGATCTAAATCTCTTGTTTTCTTAACATAAAACATAAAAGATTTAAGTGAGTGGGTTAATAAGGAGCATTTTATATCCTTGACATCCTTTTCTTTTATGTTGTCTTGTATGTATTAAAAGCATAATATTTCCTGGAAGTACAACTATCTGTGGCAAGTGGTAGAATTAAAAACATAATTTTACTTCAGGGAGTCAACGTTCTCTCCAGCTACTTTCCCTCTGGTTCTTCTACCATCATAAACATTGACATCAGGTTGCTCTGCACAGCCTATACCCAGCTACCTGAGAGCCAGCACCACTGAAATCAATGGGTCCTACAGATAGGAATGTGTCACTCATCAGTATTCAGGGGAAACGTTTTAGTTTGCAGTCACAGCTTTGCAGAGCAAATCTAACAATATGAAGCCAGCACAACTTCACAACAATATGAAGTCCAGTGTAAGTTACTGCTGTTCCAAACTGCATTCAGGAGCCTCAGAGAGGGGCTACCAGTGGCTGAGTCAGCAGGTGAGTTTTACGGATTGGACCCTAAGTCACAGGGCTGAGCTGAGAAGGGATTGGAACAGGTGCAAATATCCTCTTCCCCAGGCCACTTCCCCCAGAACTCCCCTTTTGTGGAGTGGATTACTGTCAGGGACCGTGCTGAGGAGGGCTGCACTGAGGAAGAATGGTGGGAGCCCCCCCGCTCCTCCTGATCCTGAATCTTCCCAGGATCAAGAGGACAGTATAGATTTGGAACAGTGGTTTGCAGAGGGGCATAGTTCAGAAGGCAGAAGCTGGGAAATACTGGGTGGGGAACAGCTAGGAGAAGAAACACTGGAAGAGAGAGAGTTAACAGATTCACAGTCTCTGGGTAGTATCCACCCCCCTTTGCCAAAGTCATGGAGAGCTCAGAAAGTGTCAGAACAGAAAGTGCAGAGGTTACAAGCTCATATTACAAGACGTAGGAGTGACGTAGTTTAATAGGGATGGAGGAGGGAGGGAACTTAACCGGGAACACCACCATTTCTAGAAGGTGTGTTCTTTGTTCCCTTATTAAAGTTTCTAACTGGTAAGAAGACTCCTTTTCCTTTGTCCTGCTCATCTACTGCCAAGGGGGTGAGGAAGCTGATTCCCTGAAGCCTGACAATTACAGTGGCTTAAATTCTTCTGAAAGAGGCTTACACCAGTGCAACTCTGTCTCGGTTGGGGTGAGGAGTTTATGCCAGCTGAGTCCCAAATCCGAACTCTCATCCCAGTTGATCTTGGGTTTGGAATGCACTGTTGGGAGTTCTAATATATTGTCTGAAGACAGACTGGAGAGATGGGATGAATGCTATTAAAATCTGAACATAAATTGTAATTAAACATGGCATTAAAAAACAACAACAACAGCAGCCTCTTAGCAATGTTGTGGGGCAAAATATTACACACATTCCACTGATGTGGCCCTTTCATTCATGCTTCCACTCTGGCAATATCATTCTGACGCAACTCGGATTAACAAGACGTCTCTGTATTTGTATCCTCTCCACTGTGGGGGTTTTAGGAGCAGAGTAGAGCAAATGAGCTTAGGGATTCCCTTGACTCTACAAGGTCATTACAATTTGTTAGGGCACAGCATGAACACCACTGAGACTCTAACTTGCCAAGACTAAAGCAATCCAGCTGCCACATATTTATTGACAAAGGCCATGACTTATGTGCTCTTTTCACCGGAACTGACAAGACTGGAGCGACTTCTTGAGTAATCATGTTGCCGATTCCAGAAGGCGATGCAAAAGAGGGCTAGACATCACCCTGTGCACTTCACCACACATATTTGGGATGAGGCAAAATCCCCAGACTTTTAAGGTAGATTCACATCTTTCATTGGGATCAAACTGGATTGATCAACAAGGCAGGTCCTGAGCAGGCTTTGTTTCAGCATTTCTTCCCTCTGCCGAAACTTGCTTGCATAAATTTGCTGCGTGCAAATGGCCTCTTGAAATTTTCTACCTTGTTTGTAGGGAGGGACACGGAGGGGCAAGGGAGATATTTCAACAACCTTCTGGGTTCTGGGGAATGTTTTCGGACAAGCCAGGCTTGTACAAAAAGGATAGGTTCCATTTGGAACGGGATGAAGCCAGACTGCTGGTGCTTAAAATTAAAAGGTGACACAGGAGCTTTTAAATTTATTTCAAGTAAGGAAGCCAGCAGGAGCTGAGGAGAGAGATGGGAGAGACATTCGAACCTACACAAATATGTATATTGGGAGAAATTCACACTGAAAGGTTGGAGCATTTTTACGAGCACTCTTTTTGGTAAATAAATAAATGGCAAACCAGTACGGAAATGTGGAGAATTGAAATTACGATTGGGAAAATGAGGGTATGAGAGAAACAAAAACGGGCCTGTGCAATTTTGGTCACCACCCCTTAAAAAGTTTATTTTAGAGATGGAAAGATTTCAGAGAAGATGAACCAAAATGAAGAAAAGCCTGGAGCAATCCCCTGTGAGGAAAGTTTACAACATTTGGATTTTCTTCATTTAGAGAAGCAGCAAGTAACATAGGACATGATAGAGGTGTATAGAGTTATCCACAGTGGAGAGAAAAGTGAATATGGAAACGTTTTCTCCCTCCCTTATAATGCTGAGAGTTGGGCCCACCCACTGAAGCTGAGAATCCCACTTCTCTGTACAGTATTAGCTGCGTAGATCACAGTTTGTCAAGAGGGTGTTTTGAGAACTTCCCCTGTGTTTAACTTTCCCAAGCGAGCTTTGCGCATAACCTTTCTGAGTTTGTTTTCTTTCCCCTCAGCTTGGCATCAAGAGAAAAGAAAGTGATTAATACCCTTGTTCTTGAGCTAAGCATTTTGTAATCGCTCTAATTAAATCAAGCAATATGCATTTAAGCAGGGCCCTAATTGTAAAGTTTAATCATAACCACAAACAACCAAGCGTCTTCTTCAAAGCATTAATTGGGAGCACCTTGAAGGCTGCAGCTGTCTAGTTTTAGTGCCGGATATGCAATGAGTTTGCATATTCCCTTCATTTGTTTATGTCATTCTAGGGATTTGGTTTTCTGAATGCTCCCTCCTGGAAATGTGTGTGTGTGTGTGTGTGTGTGTGTGTGTGTGTGTGTGTGTTTACTGCATTTAAATCCCACCTTTTTCTAAGAGCCACAGGTGAGAGTTGAGTGGAGGGTGGGGACAAAAGTTGGACAAACTACTCCAGAAGGAGAACAATGTTTCCACCACCAGATGTACTACATACATACATACATACATATCCAAATAAGTTCTACTCAAAGTAGCCCCATTGAATTGATTAACCTAAGTTAGTCATGGCCATTAACTTCAGTGGGTCTACTCTGAGAAGGAACAGCATTGGACATTAGCTACTGTACATAAAAGAAAAATGGCTTCCATCAAGGGACATTTCTGACCCCATTTTGAAGATGTGCCCGGGGGGGGGGGGATCTAAGTGGGGAGTGTGTGAATTAAAAAGCAGTCCTCAAACCAGCTCAGGAGGTTTGAAGTGAAGCCCTGCCACAATTTGGAAAAATGCACATTCTGTGGAGCAAAAAACCTCTTTGGTCCTCCTATCTATTTTTAGTTTGTTGCTGATTTTTTGAATGTTTTCAATAGTTGTTTTTTTCAACTGTTCTTAATGAAAAAAATATTGTTTTATTCTCTTTGTAAATGACTTTGGGGCTTTTTTTTTTTTTTTTTTACAATCTAGTGGTGTATAAGGTAAAGGTAAAGGTACCCCTGCCCATACGGGCCAGTCTTGACAGACTCTAGGGTTGTGCGCTCATCTCACTTAAGAGGCCGGGAGCCAGTGCTGTCCGAAGACACTTCCAGGTCACGTGGCCAGCGTGACAAGCTGCATCTGGCGAGCCAGCACCAGCGCAGCACACGGAAACGGCGTTTACCTTCCTGCTAGTAAGCGGTCCCTATTTATCTACTTGCACCCGAGGGTGCTTTCGAACTGCTAGGTTGGCAGGTGCTGGGACCGAGCAACGGGTGTGCACCCCGCCGCGGGGATTAATTTTAGTAAATAAATAGTCCAGGGCAGTCAGACTATGCAGTTCATATTGGAATATGAACTGAAGAAATTCTTCAAGTATCCTTAAGCGGAAGCAGACTCAGATCCCGATTATTCATTTATAATTTGTAAGGTGCCTTCGAGGATCCTCCAAAGTCAGGGTAAAAAGTAATGAAGACTAAAAATGGAATCAAAGACTTATGCAACCATTTTTTTCCCTACTTGAGAGAAGAGAAGGAGATGAAAATGAGTAATTATTAAAGCCACAGCAAGAACTAGAGAAAGAAAAGCTCGCTGAAAGTGACTGAACCACTGTTTTCCACCAGTGAGCTTGACTTTCGCTTAATAAACTGCAAGCACAGTGGGAGACATCCTGCAAATTGTATTGATCCCCCTCCCCTTTCTTACTGACATTTAAGGGACAGGATGGGCTAAAGGAGAAGGAGAGGAAAACTCAACGTACTGTGGCCACGACCCTCTGAACACTGAGGCCTACACTCAAATCCAGATTCTGGTGCTGTAAAAAAGGAATGGGGTAGAAATTTAATTCAGTTCACATATAAAGGCAAACCCACCTAATTTGCACTTTCTGAATCAACACACAAACCGAAACACAGCCGTCCCTCAAAATTTGCACTTTTCTGAATTTTGCAATGCTGTTCTCCAGACAAGTAACAGATACAAAAATAATATTTTAGATTTATTTTTATTTATTCATTATATTTGTTGGTTACTTTTGTGGAAATCCAGCCTGATGGGTAGGGTATAAATAATAAAATTACTACTACTACTATTTTCAGTGTGGTGAAGTGGTTAAGAGCGGTAGTCTCGTAATCTGGGGAACCTGGTTCGCATCTCCGCTTCTCCACCTACAGCTGCTGGGTGACCTTGGGCCAGTCACACTTCTTTGAAGTCTCTCAGCCCCACTCACCTCACAGAGTGTTTGTTGTGGGGTAGGAAGGGAAAAGAGAATGTTAGCCGCTTTGAGACTCCTGAAGGGGAGTGAAAGGCGGGATATCAAATCCAAACTCCTCTTCTTCTTCTCCTCACAGCGTGACCCAAAACTACTTGCATTAGCTACCAATCTACCATTCAGGGTGGTTTTAAGGATTACTGAAATAATCAGTTCTATGTGAAGGACTTCAAACACTAAAAAGCGAGAGAGAGCACAATATAAATATTTGGAAGCTAAAGGTGTAAACCATGGTTTGGAAGGATGTCTGAATAAAACCCCTAGTTGAGTTTTGTTTTTTAATTGACCGGACATCTCCTTTGGAGTTGGGGAGGTGTACACTACAAGGAAAGGCTTTGTGGAGAGCACCATAGACTTAAAATGTCAGAGGGCAGTCAGAAGTCTCTCATTTCCTCTGTAAGCTCTTGGACTGGGAAAATAATTGGTAGAATGGGGTCGCCAATGTGTTGCCCTCCAGGAGATACAGAACCGCAGCTCTCACCATCCCTGCCCATCCACCATTCTGTCTGTGGCTGATGGGAGTTGGAGTCCAGAATTTTTTTGAGGTTGCCACGTTGACTATCCCTGCAGCAGATGATTTTATCTCCCCCTGTCAGGTGGAAGAGGATCCAACCCTTACGGCAGGTTGCCAGGAATGGATAAGACAAAGAAAAGTTCTTACCAACTGCTTTTTATTCAATATTCACAGAGAGAGGCTCTTGGAATAACGGCGTTGCCCTGAGTGAGTCTCCATCCCCTCTGCCTTTGAGCTCTTTGCTCTCCTACTTTCGATGCTTGCCAGGTTTTGGGAGAGGGGAGGTTCTGGAAAGACACTGTGTCTGTCAGCTGTTGCCCCTCGGCTGCTTCTTCTTCTTCCTCTTCCTCTTCCTCCTCCTCCTCTCCCATAATTTCCCAGCTTTTCCCCTCATTCCCCTCTGAGCTGTGATCTCCCTCAAACCCTTGTTGTAATTCTGAACTGCCTCCTTCTCTGGAAGGGTCAGGCTGGGGAGGCGGTCTCCACCATTCCTCCTCTGCCCAGTCTCTGACACCCCCTGGCCACATTCTCAGTACAAGATATTGTTTGTTGCAGTTAGTAAACCTGGAGCATGTTGTTCTCCCATCTGTGGCCAACAACCAAGCGCAACTTTGCAGCGTGAACATTTTTACAAAGCAATATATATTGGAGTTAATGGTTTTTGTATTGCCACCATAGAAACAATGGACCTGGACGCCTTTCCATATAAATCGAGCTGAAAAGAAGCACAGCTATCCTTCCCAGAAGTGAGCTGCGAGGTGTTTATCTTAAGTGAGCTCGAGGGCACAGATCTCCACTAGACCGCTTTCCAGGCAGCCTCTCTCGCACGTATATATTTGCCCACTCCACATAACCTCCTGCAAAGAAACAAATTGTCTGCAGGAATGCATGGGTGAATATTTACGGTTTAGTAAGTGAGCAAGAGGCATGGCGATAATCCAAAGAGGGCTCCCAATCAATAATACATGGCCAGAGATGAGTGGAACTGAAGTGAAAAGAAAACATCTCCTCCTCTTCTCCACCCACCCTCCCACTGCGGAAAATATCAGTAATATTTTCTTTGTAAAATGGGATTTCCCTTGTCAGGCAGCTAGGAAAATAATGCTTGACATTTTCAGATAACAGGAATTATTGGCAGGGTCTCTGTGTGTGGTGAATGTGTCTGCTCAGTTATTTATTTCTTTAAGCATTCATCCAGTCTAACATTTGATCAACCTCATCTTCATTCCCTTTTAGAAATATTTATTGATCCACCTCATCTTGGTTTCCCTTCAGCAATATTTGTTGAATAAAAAACTGTATATGCCTATTAGATAAAATACCGAATGGCACAATGAATCACTGGTGTTATTTACTTTGTTTTAAAATAGTTTCTTATATGTTTTATCCACCCTTTCTTCTATAGTGGAGTCCAATGGAATATGCACATGGTTCCCATGGGGTCAACCCTAGGGATGAACAAATATGTCAGATCCAGTTTGTCTCAGCTTCTCATTTGTCCAGTCCTAAGTTCATTTCTCCACATGTCCACCGTAGTATATTTATAGTCCTCGTGAAAATTCATCAGAACTCTAGAGTGAATTTCTCCGAATATACACACTTTTGTGCAATGTCTCCTAATATACACATTTTTGCTCAGCAGTTTTCTCTAATATTGCGCCTTTTATGTGTTGCTTTCATTAGTATATGTATTCATATGAGTATCTGGCAAGAGAACTGCATTGCAAAATTCAGAGAAATGTGACTTTTGAAGGATGGCTGATTTGGTTCACATAGCATTTCAGAAAGCGAAAATTGGGCGAATTCAACCTTAAATTTGAACTGAATAAAATCCCACACCATCCCTAAACACAGTTCCATGCACAGATCCAGATCTGCTTGTTTTCAGCAGAGTGGTTGCCTTATTTGCCTCCCAGCTATAATGAGGGATTCTTTGGGCTCCTTGCAAAAGTCCTCAGACATTTCTCCTTAGCAGAAACCTCACCTTTCACTGCAAAATCTTGCTTTAAGAGAAACGTCTGAGACCTGTAATAAATGTACCCCAGCACTTCATAGGGAGTCCTTCCGTTCGGTACCTCAGATAGCATTGGAACCTTTGCCCATTTTGGGGGAGAATTTCTCAACTAAAATGATCCAGCTATTCTGAAAGCTTCCTTATCATCTCAGTGCCATCTCCAATCTTTCCTATAGAGTTCTTCCTGCCTCCCATTCCTCAAACCAAACAATGAAGAAAGTTCAAAATCAGTTGGAGAGAAGGCTTCCCAACTCCAGCGAGGCAGAGGCAAATCTGTTTTTCTCAATTTCTCATCTCCCCTCACCCAATTTTAAATTCAGTTCTTCATTTCCTCAGCAATTTCCACCCCCCCCCAAAAAAAATCCTGATGAAAATTTATTAGCATTTTAGTGTAAGTTTCTCATAGTAAACACCTTTCTGAATGCAGTTTTTACTAATGCACATATTTCATGCACAATTTCTCCAAACATTATGTGTGACTTTTCACACACACACACACACACACACACACACACACACACACGTGTTTCTCCAACATGTACATTTCTGGCCACTTTGTTTGATGGGAGCACTGCAGTGAAAAATTCAGAGGAGTGCCTTTTCCAAAGAATAAGTTTTGGGGTGCAGAATTTGTGTGCACTTCCTCTTCCTGTCTCTGGGGGTTGGGACAGATTCAGGAAATTGGGGTAAGAAGCGATGGGGGGGGGGCAACAGCCAGAGCACTCACCCAAAAATCCAAATGTGCCCACAAAAGATTGGCAACCTCTGTCCTTAAAGTCTTGCCAACAGGAAATTCCCAGCAGAAGGATATCTGGGAACTGTGGTTTGCTTCTGGCTCCTTGAGCACAGGATGAAGTCTCCCATTAAACTAAATCAAATTCAACAGAGCTTATCTTTGGGGGGGGGGGAGGAATCACATCCTGTCTGCTTCAGAGCGTTCTGGCATTCAAATGCACCTTTCCACCCCTCTCTTATCTTATTTTGTTTGCCTGTAGGGATGATTTCAAGCCTAGCAAGAATCTAATAAGCATGGAAAGAAGTAAAATGTCAGTAGAAGCTTATTAACACTGGCTAATTAAGAAGAGGGGAAATACAATAGAGCATGCATCTGTCCCCCATGTGTAAAATGCAATATGCTGTGTTTGCACTAATAAAGTGGGCTAAATCTACTGCTTGCTATACTCTCTGAGCTGTTGTGTATTAATATTCAATATGAAAATGCCCAATCCTATTGAGGAGCTCCTTTTAATAAACATCCCATATTTGCTTACCGTGCCTCTGAGGCCACACAATGGAACAGGATCATTCTGGCTGTGCCACAGAGCTCTTGCACTCCTCTAACTGCAGTTGCATTTATTTATGAAATTGGACAACTGACTTTCTGACCCAAACCACTAATGACTACCTCCTGCTGCTCTCCATCGAACTCTTGTACGCTTTGCTACCGTACCTTCCACTCGCAGCGGGGAGCTCTGCCTTGCAATGAGAGCTGCAGTGAACTGGGGCCCTCATCGCTCTTGACATATAGACCTGGAGCACTTGTAATGAAGAGGGCATGTGGTCCCTTGGGAACTGCAAAACAACTACAATCAGTGCTGCTCCAACTGGCCCAGAACTAAGGGCAGCTCAACGAGGTACAATGAATGTGACATGCTTCAGCAAGAGCAAGTGCTCCTCTTATAGAAGGTCCCAGGTTCAGTCCCTGGCATCTTCAAGCAGGGCTAGGAAAAACTCGTGGATGCTGTACAAACCCCCGGAAAGTCACTGCCAATAAGTGTAGACAATCTTGGGTGAGAGAAACAGGGGCGCCGACTTATAAAAAATATTGGGGGGGCCCATACCGGGGTCCTGCCCCGGAAAGTTTTCTAAGCGAATGATCAACGGGAGGTTGTCTCGCTTTCCCCCTTCTGGCCAGCGGCGGCGGATTCTCCCTTCCCGAGAAAGGGGGCGGCGCTGGCGGGCCGGGCGGGCGGGCCATGGGCAGCCGCGCCAGCGTGAGCGAGGAGCGCCTCGGGGTTTCGCCGGCACTGCTAGCAAGTAGGAGCGGGGGGCGCCGGGGGGGCGCCAGGGGCCGCGATGGCGGCGGAGCGCGAGAGGCGGCGGCGCGGTGAGGGCCGGGCAGCAGCATCCCGGGCGGAGGCCGCGGAGGAGCGAGGCGAGGGCAGGCAGCCCCCGACCCCCGTGGGGAATCCCGCCCGCCCGGCCGCGGAGCGGCTCCCCGGGCAGCCTAGATCTCACCGCCGCTTCGCCGCCTCCGCCCGCTTTCGCGGGGAAGCAGTGCGCGAAACTAATAATTTTCTTAAATTATTGGGGGGGCAGAGCCCCCCCAAATGAATTTTTGAGGGGGCTCGGGCCCCCTCAGGCCCCATGGAGTCTGCGCCTATGGAGAGAAACCAATGTTCTGACTCACTTATAAGGCAGGTGCTTATATTCCTAGGTGATGGCAAAGGGAGTTGGCAGAATTCTAGGCTCTTGCACTTCAGAATGTGTTGTGTGTGCATGCATGTGATGTTTCAGGATGCTCCTTTGCATGGAGAAATGCAGCACAGCAGGAATTAGCCTAGTCCACTCCTTGATAAGCTATGTTTGCTCTATCTTTCCACAAGGGCCAACATTGATGCTGAAATCCAGCCTCGCCTGAGCTTGACAAGTGCTGCTTTCTCCCAATTGAAGTGTTTGAGGACTGGGACATTAGCAGGGAAACCAAAATGCTTGTTTACAAAGCTACCAATCTTACTGTATGCTTGTGAAACATGGATCACTTATAAACGCCATCTCCAACTCCTTGAAATGTTCCATCAAGTGATTTTTTACACATCACTTGGGAAGGCAGGTGAACTAATGGCAGTGTACTAGAAGAAGTAAAGATCATCAGTGTTGAAGCAATGATTCTTCAACATGAACTTTGTTGGACTGGTCATGTTGTGTGGATGCCTGATTATCATCTGCCAAAGCTCTACTCCAAACTTAAAAATGGAAAGAGTAATGTAGGGGGTCAACAAAAGAGGTTTAAAGACTCTTTCAAGGCAAATCTAAAAAAAAAAAAAAAATGTAGTATAAACATCGGCAACTGGGAAACACTGGCATGTGAGCGCTCCAATTGGAGAACAGCCTTTACCAAAGGTGTCAGACGCTTTGAAGACACTCGAACTCAGGACGCAAGGGAGAAACATGCTAAGAGGAAGGCACGCTTGGCAAATCCACACCACGATCAACTCCCCCCTGGAAGCCTATGTCCCCACTGTGGAAGGACGTGTGGATCCAGAATTGGCCTCCACAGTCACTTACGGACTCACTGTTAAAACCGTGTTTATGGAAGACAATCTTACTTGGCTAGAAGTGGTCACCAAAGAAAGAAAGATGCTATATTTGCACATTTATGGAGGATTCCCTCCCACCCTCATGGAAGCACATTTGGAAATAGTAACACCCATATTGCACCCACATCTGCAGTCTTTATCTATGAAAGTCTTTAAATTGAATGGCTTAGAGCCAGGCTAATGAAATGATGGTACTTCATGTAATGCACAAACATACATACCTCTGGTACCAGAACAGGCACTAAAGAAGATGGATCAGAAACTATTTTTTTAAAAAAAACCAAGAACAGCCCTTTTTATTGCATGGCTTCCTCCTTTCAGTTTTCTTCTTTCCAAGATCCTGAGGCGATAACTCCAAAACAGATCAAGACAGTCTCCTTTTCCTACTCTGCTGCCAAATATCAATTCACTAGTTCATCATCCTGCATTAAATTATCCTCCAGTATCATAGAGCATTTGCCATCTAAACCAACAGTGACAGCTTAGATCACATGTCACAACCTATTGCCGTACCTGCTCTGAAATATAAGCTTTGCAGAGAATGCCCAGGTGATCCAATTGGCAGAGACAAGGATCCCCTGCAGAGAAAGTCTGCCTCCTTCTCTGTTTCTGATCTTCTTATGCAGCCACAAGTCAACAGGCTGTGAGACAGAGCACAGAGCAGCCATCTCTAGCAGGAGATGCCCAGTATTTATGGAGCCACAGCGCTACCAGGCAAAGGCACCCATGCTTAATGGGCCTGGAACTAGGCGTATGAGAAGAAACATGAATACCTAATGTGGATTTTGAAACAAAACACCACAAACTTCAGGCAGGGTTTTTGGAAATGACTGTTTTTAAGGAAAGGTCTTTTAATAGTGCTGCATTGTTTTTAGTAGAATAGTCTGAAGATGAGGACTGGGGAATGCATTCCATGGCAGATCACCTTCTCTCCGATGGAGAGCTGGAGGGCGAAGAGTCACAGCAGCAAGAATGTTGATTGATTGCACAAAACTGGAAGACTGGAGAAATACCCACTAAAGAACAATGGCAAGAGAAGTTGATGAACTATGCAGAACTGACAAAAATCACAGACAGACTAAGAGAAAAGGATGAAAGCGACTTTGAAAAAGAATGGGAACTGTTTATAGAATAATAATAATAATTTATTTGTACCCCAGCCACTCTGGGTGGCTTCCAACAAAGACCAAAAATACACTAAATACTTGCAGAAACAAAGAAAGTCGATAGACTTGATGGCAGGATTTAAATAAACATCCACACTATTAGTATTAGAAAATGTTTAGAAGATAGAGAAATATTATGGTGTATTTACTTTTACTTTTATATTTGATGTTATGTTATTAACATCTTTTTCTGTTAGGATGTAGCAAAGTGGGTGAAAGGAGAAACAAACCAGAAGCGGAAGTTGGGGGAAGCCTAGGAGGGGAGGGAGGAAGGAATACATAATAAATGTTAAGAATCTGAGATGTATGTAAGGTAAAGGTAAAGGGACCCCTGACCATTAGATCCAGTCGAGGCTGACTCTGGGGTTGCGGCGTTCATCTCGCTTTATTGGCCGAGGGAGCCGGTGTACAGCTTCCAGGTCATGTGGCCAGCATGACTAAGCCGCTTCTGGCGAACCAGAGCAGCACACGGAAACGCCATTTACCTTCCCACCAGAGCGGTACCTATTTATCTACTTGCACTTTGACGTGCTTTTGAACTGCTAGGTTGGCAGGAGCAGGGACCGAGCAACGGGAGCTCACCCCGTCACGGGGATTCAAACTACTGACCTTCTGATTGGCAAGTCCTAGGCTCTGTGGTTTAACCCACAGCACCACCCGCGTCCCTAATGTATGTATGCAATGATGCATGTAATGTAATGTCATGTCATGTCATGTATGTATGTAAAGATGTATGTAATGAATGAAAAAGAAAAATGAATAAAAAAATAGATATATTAAAAAAAAAAAGGACTTGGGAACACTTTCCATGGCAGATCAGCTTCTCTCCGATGGAGAGTTGGAGGGGGAAGAGTCGCCCATTTTGTCCACAAAGAGAGAGACAGCAAAGAGAGAGACAGGAGCTGAACAGCTTGGGGGGGGGGAGTTACCCAGTTATGAGATAATGACAACGGAGCCAGAAGAGAGCTAGTTGAGACATCACTTGAGAGGGTGGGGGACCCCCTCTCACCACGGACTCGGAGGTCCAAACATATCAGAGAGCAAAGGAGTCAGAGGGAGGGAGGGACTTCCTGTTGGCGCCCAAAATGCTGCAGTAGTTGGAAGGAAGATTAGATTAGCCAACTGCCCTCCTTGCGTAGAGCTGTGTATTTGTGCTCACAACATGTAAAGGTAAAGGTAAAGTGACCCTTGACCATTAGGTCCAGTCGTGACCGACTCTGGGGTTACGGCGCTCATCTCGCTTTATTGGCCGAGGGAGCTGGCGTACAGCTTCCGGGTCATGTGGCCAGCATGACTAAGCAGCTTCTGGCAAACCAGAGCAGCACACGGAAATGCCATTTACCTTCCCGCCAGAGTGGTACCCATTTATCTACTTGCACTTTGACGTGCTTTCGAACTGCTAGGTTGGCAGGAGCAGGGACCGAGCAATGGGAGCTCACCCCTTTGCGGAGATTCGAACTGCCGACCTTCTGACTGGCAAGTCCTAGGCTCTGTGGTTTAACCCACAGCGCCACCAGCGATGCTGTAATAAAAGGACTATAAATCTATCAGCTGCTCATTAATTCTTATCTGTTGAAGTTACCGAAGGGAGGGGAGGACTCTCCATGCCTGACGGAAGATTTATTTACTAGATTTTAAATATTAGGGTTTTTTTTTATTGTAATGAGCTTTAAAATATTATCTTATATATGGTTTTAGTTTTGGGTGTTTTATCTGTGTTTGTTTTAATTTTTTGCGAGCCACCTTGAGTCCCAGATCTGGGGGGGAAAGGCACAATATAAATAAATAAGCATAGATGTTCAAGCTGATCTGGCATCACTTCAAGTGTAGATTTCTCCCCCTTCCCTGATATATTACACAGACAACCTCTTCTTTTTCCCTTGGATGTGCAGGAAGACATTCCCACTGATCTTTAATTTCAAATGATGTGTAGAAGTGTTTAAGAGGGATACTTTGGTAAGAAGCCATTCAAGACTTAGCAGTCACTGGAGAACATTCAAGATTACAAGGCTTTTTTGGCCCACTGAACACAAAGAAGAAACAATTATTCCTTTCTAGGCCTTCAGACACAATACATTTTCAGCCAATCTGCTTCAAAGGAGAGCGCCCGCCGAATGACAAAGCCAAGCAGGTAAACTACAGTGTGGCTTTGTGTCCTCTTGCAGCTGCCAAGATTAGAAGCAATTTTGTTCAAAAATAATAATGTAGTTTGCTGCCTCAGGGACATTTTGTTAGAACTTTGCTACAAAGCTTGATGCTGTTATTGTTTGTTGCCATCATGCTGTTCATGGGTATGTGATATTTATGATTATGATTTAAAAAAAAAAAAATCACTGTTGGCATCTACTGTAACACTTAAACAGCAATAAAACCATTACCTTATAGAACTGTGTTCATCAACCTAGTGCCTTCCAGACAACTCCCATTAACTTCAGCCAGTATGGGAAGGGGCTGGGCTGGGGTACCAGCTACAGATGGGGAAGAAATTTAATTCAGTTTGCATTTAAAGGTGAACCTAACTAATTTGCACGTCCCCATACAAAATGAAGCAAAGCCGTCCTTTGAATTTCACATGTCTCTGAATGTGGCAATGCAGTTCTCCTGCCAGAAAAAGTTATTTCTAAAATAGCATGCAGAAATGCATTACATCAGGGAACATTACTTTGCAAAAAAAAAAAAAAATGTCTACATTAGGCAAATTTTTATACAAAGAAGTCACACTAAAATCCTAACTGAGCTGAACCTAAGATTGGAAAAATGGGAGAAACTGAAAGTGACAGATTCATCCATTCCTAGTGCCAATGAATACTGTTCCTTGGCACTTTTTAGTCTTGTTCCTTGGCACTTTTTAATCTGCTTTGCTGGCACAGATGAACGTGAAACCACTTGAAGAAGAAGAGGTAATGAAAGGTAAAAGATTGTAGTTTGGAATGGGTGTTCTTTCACTGGAGAGAGAGAAAGATTCAGAAAGCTCCTTCAAATGCCCTAGTCATGACAGCACTGCTCTTAGGTGGTTAAAGAGATGTTGGTGCCTTTGTGGCATCGGCCATTATACCACCTCAGTGTTGGGATACTGCCAGGGAGACAAAGGCCATCATGCAGGCCACGTCATCTGTGGTCGATCATCAGTCTCCTGTGGGAACAGCATCGGTCAATTAGCGACACGAGCCTCAGACACATTCCAGGACTCAGGTACGCCCTTTTCGCAGAGTTTCCACAATGGAAGATTCACCCAGGAGGGCATATTTTACAGCTTTATTCAACGTTGGTCAGAACAAAGGAAAAACATGACTGCTTGCTTCAATGTTGAGGAAACAGCCAGAAAACAAAAGCTATATACAAAACGGAAACTCCCTGTGAGCAGGAAGTACGCAGGCTTGTGACACACAACAGCCTGCTCCCTTTTTAAGGAGGAACGGAAATATCCTAACACTCAGACCTATTTGCATGTCCAGCAACCAACATAAATCATGCCAAGAAGAGGCAGCAAAGATGAAGCTCTTATGTAGACAGTTCCATGCACATCCCTGGTATTTGACGCAACAGATGCCACAAACATTTCGCAGTGCACCTTGAACTGGTTTGGAATAAGTCAGGCTCTTTCCTTCCAAAGTAGGAAATGTATTGTCCTTCTCCAAACCCATCCAAGTCCATTCATCCTCTGACACGAGCCTATTTCTCCATCTATTCCAATCTCCCTGCTACTTGCTGTAGGTTAGCCTTTCCCTCTTCCCACCTCCATAGAGCTCTGCAATGAAAGCCAGAGGCCAGAAATATTGAGATATACATTTTGTTTCCCCAGCGTTCCATAATGGCTATAACCGTAGCACTAAGTTTCTCCTTTCCCCCATTGACAGAGCCAGAGGAACCTCAATAATGGGGAAGATGGCTTCTTCTCTGAGAACATAACAAAATAGGAAGCTGTCATAGGATGAGACAGGATATTGGTCCATTTAGCTCAGTATTGTCCACACTGAGTGGCAGTGACTCATCAGGGTTTCAGGCAGGGGTCTCTCCCAGCCCTGCCTGGAGATGTTGAAGATTGAACCTGGAGCATTCTGCATGTAGATAAAATGCTCTAATTACTGAGCTACAGGCCTTCTACAGCTTGGTATGTTTAGAAGGTTGTAATGGTGGGGCTTGCAAAGGCCAGAGGGTGGCTTAAATTTCAGGCGTTTCCTCACATATGCACGTTTAACTTGTGTGCAACCACATTTATGTGTTGCACTGGGAAATAATTAAATAAATTGATTCAATATGCAAAAAGGCACGGAAATAGCAAAAATGGCCCCCAAAAAGCAGGAAACTGCAAAAATTGCATGAAAACAGCCGGAAAACAACTGGCAGTCCTAGCTGCCTTTGCAACTGCAACCCCACAAGCCTTTGCGCTAATCTTTGAGGCCTGTGAAAAGTGTGAGAAAGGAAGTTTGGAGGGCTTTTCCAGAGTTTTTAGAGGTTTAGAAGTTATTTACAGGCTTTTTAGATGGTGTTCCCCAGTCTACGGGTTTTCACATATACACACCGTACCCAGGAATGTAACCCCTGCATAAGTGAGGAGACGCCTGTATTTCAGATTACATATGCTTGTTATAGCTAAAGAAGCCCTCGATAAGTTGAATTAGCCCTAAGTACCTAAGTTCTGTTTAACATTGTAAGTTTTGTTTTGATTTTTTAAAGGTCTAATTTGCCAGTAGTAGGAAAACAACTTGATATCTCAAAACAAAGTGTGACATCACAAGCTGACATGCAATGTCAAAACAAAAGAAAACACAATGCCGAGCAGAGCATTGTGAAACCAAAATACAGGGAATAAGACATGTTATTTGGGGATATGTCATTTGTAAAACCGGTTGTTAAGATAGCTAATAGTGTGTGAACACTTTTGTAGGCAGATTAATTAATTAAACTCTGTTAGTCTGCTGAATTATTTCCTTCTCATTTTCCCCCATCCCTTTTGTTGTGGCATTTTGAACATATGAGCCTGTGAGATCCAGCATCCTGTCTCACAGTGGCCAACTAGATGCCTGTGGGGAGTGCAAGTTGGACCTGAGCACAAGAACACTTCCCCCACTTTTTGATGTTACTGCCAACTCATAAAATCATAGAATTGTAAGGTTGGAAGGGAGCCCAATATCCCCAATGGCTATGCAGGAACCACAGAGAATCCCTCTGCTTAAAAAACTCCAACGAGGGAGACCCAACCACCTTCCGAGGGAATCTGTTCCACTGTCTTACAGCTCTTACCATCAAAAAGTTCTCCCTGATGTTTAGCAGGAATGTCCTTTCTCGTAATTTGAATCCATTGGTTTGGATCCTACCCTCTGAGGAGCAGAATACAAGCTTGCTCCATCTTCCATGCGACAGGCCTTGAGATATCTGAAGATGACTATCATATCACCTCTCAGTCTTCTCTTCTCCAGGTTAAACACACCAAGCTCCTTCAACTGATCATAAGACTTCGTTTCCAGACCCTTGATCATCTTGCTTGCCCTCCTCTGCCCACTTTCCAGCTTGTCAATCTTCTTCTTTATTTGTGGTGCCCAGAACTTGACACAGGATGGCAGGTGCTGAGTTTGACCAAACCAGAATAGAGTGGTTTAACTATGTGTTGTGGGAAGATAGTACTTCTTTTAGACTTGTACTGAATCTTCCAACATTCAGCTTCATTGATGAATTCTAGTATTATGAGAAAGGGAGAAAAATATTTCTCTAGCCGCTTTCTCCTCGCCATGCATAATTTTATCAATTTCTATCATATCACCTCTTACTTGCCTTTTCTTTAAACAATAATGTTCCAAACACTGCAACCTTTCTTCAGAGAGTAAAATGAGAACTGAAGAATATTAAAGAGAAAGGTAGGTGTACTATTGCATGGTTATTTAAATTTTCTTACATTTTGCAATTGTCAGTTAACGATCTCGCAATGTTGCCATCTTTTATTATTGCATTATTTACAACTACACTCAAACTAGTTATAAAACTGGCCAAAATTTTAACTTTTGAGAATTTTAGGAATGCCTCTATCTCAGTTTGAGTTTCATGTGTACCATTTGGTTTATCTGAGAGTGCTCCCTCAACAGCTGCTGCGTTATTGAATATTTCGTACAGAAAGACTGAGGTTCTGGTTGTTTTTTAATGCTTTTTCCTGATGCCTCTCCTGATGCCTTATTGATTCTTTATTTTATAGTGCCTTTGTTCCTACTCAAACTTTTTTCTTTTTAATTAAATAATGTTATTAAACTTTTTAAAGAGCCAGTGTGGTGTAGTGGTTAAGAGCAGTAGTCTCGTAATCTGGGGAACCGGGTTCGCGTCTCCGCTCCTCCACATGCAGCTGCTGGGTGACCTTGGGCCAGTCACACTTCTCTGAAGTCTCTCAGCCCCACTCACCTCACAGAGTGTTTGTTGTGGGGGAGGAAGGGAAAGGAGAATGTTAGCCGCTTTGAGACTCCTTAAAGGGAGTGAAAGGCGGGATATCAAATCCAAACTCTTCTTCTTCTCTTCTTCTTAAAATTGTGTAACGGCAATAGCAAACAAAAAGAAAAAAACCAGATTTTCCCTTCCCACAGTTCACAATAAAGGGGGGGGGGGAAGACAACCACAGACTTACATAACTATGTACAAAATCATGCAGACAATTAGAGTAAGTTGTCAGTAAGTGAAAAGTAGGTGCCTAGAGAAGTGAAAATACATTGTCTCAGAGTTCAACACAGCAGTACTGCTTTTTTTTTATGGTCTGCTTCTCTTTCCCGTCCTTTTATGTGCATAAAGATATCAAAGAGCAAGCAAAAATCAGTTAGCATGTCCAAAGGTGAGAATACGCTAAAGGTGGTAAGCAACTGTTTTCCATTACATTAGCAAAGTTAATAAACGGGAACCTATTCAAACAAATGATGTGATCCTCATTTCCGTTCCTGGATTGTGGATGAGCTATGGGCAATAAACCAGCTTCAGATATTTTTAAATGTCTAGTGCAAATTCCTTTTAAATTCCTAGGAGTTTATCTCAGTGAAGACCTTACTTGGAAAATCAATACAACCCAGGTGGTTAAGAAAGCCCAATAGAGACTCCATCTCCTCAGAGTATTGCGAAAGAACGATGTCAATCATCATTTGATGATCTCCTTCTACCAGTCCACAATAGAAAGTGTCCTTTCATACTGCATCACGGTGTGGTACGCTGATTTGACATCAAAAGGAAAGGAAGTGCCTACAGAGGGTGGTGAATACAGCACAAGATATTATGGGCTGTCCCATGAATCCGCTGGATGACATTGTGGAAGAATGTTGCCCCAGGAGAGTGAGGAAAATTCTCAGGGATGATTCACACCCTGGCCAGCACTTTCTTGATCTCCTGCCCTCAGGCAGAAGATATAGAAGCATGATTAGTCGCACCAACAGGGTAAAGAACAGCTTCTATCTGTGGGCTGTTAGGCTGCTGAATGAAAAGACAACAACAGGGCAACTGACTTTCAGGTTTGGTGGGTGTGCGTCAGTAAACGAGGGGAATTAAGACTAAGAGAGCTGTGGGGGGTGCTCATGTAATCTCACTGTATACAAGTTGACAATAATGTATTTCGATTCAAAGGAAGGAGGGAGGGCATGAGTCCAAGGTTTGTGCCTGCTTCTTTATGTAATGCTAAACCATGGTTTAGCATTCCAACTGAATAGAGTGGAGATCCACTCATCCAAGGTCTTTTGGTGGTGCAACTTCTCCTCAAGTGCCCCTTACATCTGTTCTGGAGGTTCTCACAACTCTCCAGAGCAGATTTGGGGAAGGTACATGTGAGGAGAGGAACTTCCATTGGGCTAGCAGACATCCTTGAGGCAGCAGATCTACTTGGCTGGATGCCATGCAAAATAATGTTCTGTTGTTTTTCTTTCGTTCCAGGCTGGAAGCTGCTTTGTGATTATCTTCTTAATTGAAAAGGCAGTGCACAGACACCTTAAATAAATGTGTGTTTCTGAAACCTGGACTATTTTGTTTCGCATGGTGGCATGGAAACAGGCGTTTAAGCCCTTTTGTCTTAGGCTTGACCTGTTTATTTCCTCACCCAAAAGTGTCTTGAGATACAGTGGTCCCTTGGTTCACAAACTTAATCCATTCCGGAAGTCCGTTCCAAAACCAAAGCGTTCCAAAACCAAGGCTCACTTTCCCATAGAAAGTAATGCAAAATGGATTAATCCGTTTCAGACTTTTAAAAACAACCCCTAAAACAGCAATTGAACATGGATTTTACCATCTAACAAGACAATTGTTCCATAAAATGAAAGCAATAAACCATGTACTGCAGTCACACAATCAATCAGTAGCTGAACTGGGTTCCCCACAGTCACAAAAACAAAACAAAAACGCAAAATAAATAGCAAAAAAGACAGAACTCAGTGTAACACTCAAAACGGGGCATGTTTGGCTTCTGAGAAAGGTTCACAAAGAGGAACATTTAATTCTGGTTTTGCAGTGTTTGGGTTCCAAGCTGTTTGAGTACCAAGGTGTTTGAGAACCAAGGTACCACTGTGTTGTTATTTAGTCGTTTAGTCGTGTCCGACTCTTTGTGACCCCATGGACCAGAGCACGCCAGGCACCTCTGTCCTCCACTACCTCCCGCAGTTTGTTCAAACTCATGCTGGTAACCTCGAAAACACTATCCAACCATCTCGTCCTCTGTCGCCCCCTTCTCCTTGTGCCCTCCATCTTTCCCAGCATCAGTGTCTTCTCCAGGGAGTCTTCTCTTCTCATGAGGTGGCCAAAGTACTGGAGCCTCAGCTTCACGATCTGTCCTTCCAGTGAGCACTCAGGGCTGATTTCCTTAAGAATGGATGCATTTGATCTTCTTGCAGTCCATGGGACTCTCAAGAGTCTCCTCCAGCACCATAATTCAAAAGAATCAATTCTTCGGCGATCAGCCTTCTTTATGGTCCAGCTCTCACTTCCATACATCACTACTGGGAAAACCATGGCTTTAACTATACAGACCTTTGTCGGCAAGGTGACATCTCTACTTCTCAAGATGCTGTCTAGGCCTGTCATTGCCCTTCTCCCAAGAAGCAGGCATCTTTTAATTTTGTGGCTGCTGTCACCATCTGCAGCTACCACTGTAGTGCCATGAAAAAGTCTTGCATCAAAAAGAAGGTCACACAAGGGACAAGTATCTAATGAAGTCTCCCTTAGTTGCATTTGTGTTGGGGAGTTTTGTTTGCAAAGTGAAAACAGTCCGTTCATAACATAGCTACATTAGACCCTCCATTCTCAAATGCCTTTTTTTTCTTTTTAGTGGGAGATTTAATTTGAGCAATTCATTTCTTCTCCCTTTAAATGCTACTTCCCACCGCCCCTCCATTTGCATCCCCATCTCCCATTGCTCTTCCTTCTGCTGTCGGAATGCATTCAGAGAGGGCATTGAGGAGTGTCTATTATAAAACCAATAAGAAGAGAGGAGACCTTATCTGTGCAATTAATCTTTATAGCTATCTGCTGCATTCAATCTCACCTTGCAATTTTCTGTTATTTTAAAACTTTAATGTTACCAAGTTAAAAAAAAAAAGAAATCACAAAATAATTGCATTTGCTTCTTAGTATTATTTTTATGTTTTAATTTCTGCTCTTACAGCTTTGGTTGTAGGGAAAACCTCTGTTGCGGTGCATTAACCGCACTGTGTTGCCTCGAAAGAAGCTCGCACCAAGGAGGTAAATAAGAAGACACAAAGGAAGACCTCATAGTGATGTTCAGGGAAAGGCCAGAAACATGAATGTTTGAAGGATTGCTGTTCTCAGATACTCTGCAGAAAGGACAGCAATCATTTTAAGGGGGAGGTGTGCCTGAACGGACAGGGGGAAGGTGCTGCAAAACAAATTGGTGCATCCATAAAGTCATAAAACAAGCACTAGGTGCTGTGATTCAAACGGGGGTTTCAATAAGTATGGGTGGAACCTAGGTATAGGCAAACATGTCAGATTGAGGTTGAATCCTGACAAGACAGAAGTACTGTTTTTGGGGGACAGGAGGCGGGCAGGTGTGGAGGATTCCCTGGTCCTGAATGGGGTAACTGTGCCCCTGAAGGACCAGGTGCGCAGCCTGGGAGTCATTCTGGACTCACAGCTGTCCATAGAGGCACAGGTCAAATCTGTGTCCAGGGCAGCTGTTTACCAGCTCCATCTGGTACGTAGGCTGAGACCCTATCTGCCTGCAGACTGTCTCACCAGAGTGGTACATGCTCTGGTTATCTCCCGCTTGGACTACTGCAATGCACTCTACGTGGGGCTACCTTTGAAGGTGACTCGGAAACTACAACTAATCCAGAATGCGGCAGCTAGACTGGTGACTGGGGGCGGCCGCCGAGACCATATAACACCGGTCTTGAAGGACCTACATTGGCTCCCAGTACGTTTCCGAGCACAATTCAAAGTGTTGGTGCTGACCTTTAAAGCCCTAAACGGCCTCGGTCCAGTATACCTGAAGGAGCGTCTCCACCCCCATCATTCTGCCCGGATGCTGAGGTCCAGCACCGAGGGCCTTCTGGCGGTTCCCTCATTGCGAGAAGCAAAGCTACAGGGAACCAGGCAGAGGGTCTTCTCGGTAGTGGCGCCCTCCCTGTGGAACACCCTCCCATCAGATGTCAAAGCGATAAATAACTACCTGACATTCAGAAGACATCTTAAGGCAGCCCTGTTCAGGGAAGTTTTTAATCTGTGATATTTTACTGTATTTGTGGTTTTTATGGAAGCCGCCCAGAGTGGCTGGGGAGGCCCAGCCAGATGGGCGGGGTATAAATAATAAATTATTATTATTATTATTATTATTATTATTATTATTATTATTATTACTTTATGCACCTCAAAGAAGACACACCAGTAGGTCATGGAGGTGCGTGATCTTGGAAAATGCAAAGCTTATCTGGGGGTACAGGGATAAGTAAACTTCAATTGCTTATTCAGGCTATGTATGGAGCTCTTGAACCAATATCAACACACATTTGGGGGTAAACAAATGCAGAAGTCTCCCTGCAGCTAATGAAAGCCAGTTGGGTGGGGAGCTCCTTGCCACCTTTGAGATGGTCCTCTCCTTCCTCCTCTCCCCATCTGCTTTCTTCAGCCATCTTTTCTAGGAAAGTTTTATGAAGTGGATCACAAGGTCCAGCTGTTGCCTTTGGGTATCGAGGAAGCTCTTAGGAAGGGCTGTAGCTCAGTGATAGAGCTGGGATGTGGTGGACTCTCCTTTCTTGGAGATGTTTAAGTAGAGGTTAAGTAGAGCTTTCATTCAGATTCTTGTATTGTGGGGGTTGGACTAGATGACCCTCAGGGTCCCTTCCAACTCTACGATTCTATGATTCTGTGATTCACATCTAGTTCAATGATGCTTGGGTGTGCATCATTGGCCCAGTATACCTGAAGGAGCGTCTCCACCCCCCATCGTTTTGCCCGGACACTGAGGTCCAGTGCTGAGGGCCTTCTGGAGGTTCCCTCACTATGAGAAGTGAAGTTACAGGGAACCAGGCGGAGGGTCTTCTTGGTAGTGATGCCCACCATGTGGAATGCCCTCCTACCAGATGTCAAGGTTAAAGCCTCAGCACCTAGGACTTGCCGATTGAAAGGTCGGCGGTTCGAATCCCCGTGGCGGGGTGCGCTCCCGTCACTCGGTCCCAGCGCCTGCCAACCTAGCAGTTCGAAAGCACCCCCGGGTGCAAGTAGATAAATAGGGACCGCTTACTAGCGGGAAGGTAAATGGCGTTCCGTGTGCTGCGCTGGCTCGCCAGATGCAGCTTTGTCATGCTGGCCACGTGACCCGGAAGTGTCTGCGGACAGCGCTGGCCCCCGGCCTCTTAAGTGAGATGGGCGCACAACCCTAGAGTCTGTCAAGACTGGCCCGTACGGGCAGGGGTACCTTTACCTTTACCTTTGTATTTTAATATTTTACTGGAAGCTGCCCAGAGTAGCTGGGGAAACCCAGCCAGATGGGCAGGGTATAAATAAATTATTTTTATTTTTATTTTTATTTTTTCTGGCTGGTGCATGTGGTCTGTGACCTAGACAGGAATCTGTAATGGAAGCTACCCCTGCTTTACCGGCACATTTTTCTTTTCATTTTGCTGGTGAATAAGAAAGGATTGTCATCTGATTGTTTTAACATTTACATATCATCTTAAAGAGAACCTATTTGAAATTGTAACTTGGCATTTGTGGAAAACAGTGAAAATGCGTTCCTTTATTTTTAAAGGCATTGGCTCGAACAGGTGGATATGGTCCTGGAGATATAAAATGAAAAACTAATAGACAAATGAAAAAGAATGGGAGAAGGCTCCAGTAATAACCCAGAGTCTGGGTCAATTGATATTACCACACTTGTATTCAGAAATATACCTGTGCTTTAAGGATTTTACAATCCAGAAAATAAATAAAGACCAGACCAAGAGAGCATGGAAGTCTGCAGCTGGCGCTGATGGCATGAATCATATAACAGCATTTTAGGGGGACTTGAGGGGTCTTACAGAATCAGTGATGGGGCTTTTCCTCTCTTTATTGTGCTTCGTTTTTTAATAGTTGGAATAAAATAGCTAGCAGCTTTGAAATAAAAGAGCAGGCTGATTTTATTGAGCAGTTTACAAAAAAGAAAGAGGGATGGGGGAAGCCCTGCTCCCCTTCACCCTCCTCCTTAAAAAGTCACATTTTGGGGGGCTGAATTGTGGTTCCTGAAACTGCCCACCAGAACATGTGCCCCAAATTCACCCTTTGCAAACGGGGTGGTAAATAGGGAATATTTTTTTCAGCACAGGCCTAAAGTATTCACAGACACAAGGATTGTAATTTTATTATTTTTTATGCCGCTCACCACAGTAATACTTTTCTTTTAGCATTGGCAATATTCTCTCTCTTTTTTAAATTGCCCATAAAAAAATAACATCAGAACAAACGCTCAATAAAGATTGGACATCATATAACCTCTCTGCAAGCTTTGTGCAAATAAATAAGGGATTCATGCTCAATAAACAGGTGGTGTGTGGGAGCTGTGAGATGGTAAACCAGTGTTTCAGCTCTATTACCTCAGACTGCAGGTAGTGACTTAAAAGGTTCAATAGTCCCACAAACAAACCAACAAACAAACAAACCACTCCATTTGTAAGACTAGCAAGTCAGTGAGGGGGATTTCCAGTCTAGGAGGTGTTTTGTTTGTTTTTTAAGTTATTAATGTTGTCATTGTTATCATTCTTTTATTATTAGTCATAATCTCGATGACCTGCTATACAATCACCCAGTGCTTTTTTCGGGGGAGGACGCAGGGGTACGCATACCGCTAAACCTTTTGTGAATCTTTGTACTTTTGTCCATTTACTGTATTTATTTTCCCCGATTTGAACTATAAAATGGTGGTTTTCTTGAGTCAAAATGAGAGTACCCATAAACATTTTTTTAAGGGGGAAAAAAGCACTGCAATCATCTCAAGGCAATGTACAATCCAGTGGTGCCTCGCAAGACGAATGCCTCACAAGACGAAAAACTCGCTAGACGAAAGGGTTTTTCGGTTTTGCGTTGCTTCGCTAGACGAATTTCCCTATGGGCTTGCTTCGCAAGACGAAAACGTCTTGCAGTTTTTTTTTGAAAGCCGCTTGAAGAGGCGCAGTTGCGACGGACCGTGCTTCGCAAGACGAAAAACATTGCAAGACGAAAAGACTCACGGAACGAATTCTTTTCGTCTTGCGAGGCACCACTGTAATAATAAAAAGTTTAAAGCATAAACGCCAACATGTACACTAAAAATCCTACTAAACAGACACTCGTGGCAAAGCACCATCTACCCAGCTGGGAAAGCCTGTCAGAACAAAATGCATCTTCAATTGTTTTCAGAAAGTGCAGGTAGTGAGAACCTGTCTTTTCTTGACAGGAATGTTGTGACTGCGGAGTAGTTTTCTGAGATCTTTGGAACCTTCAGGAGAAGCTTTTCTCCACAGACCATGGGAGGTAGAAATGGGAATTTCGTTCCTGCATCCTATGGAGAGGAGCTCATTTGCCACACTCTCCTCCCCTACAAGAAGAGGAGAGATCAACTCTCCCGCAGGGGCAACATGGACAACCACCTGGGGGCACTTTGCCCTATAGGGAAGAGGTGGGGATTGGGCCACCAGCACAGGCCAACTTCCTGGGGATGCAGGAAAGGGCCTTCTCAGTGGCTGCCCCTACCAGCAGGTGAATACCTTCTTGTTCCAACAGGCTTTTGGGAACTGACTGCTTTCAATGGAATGGCTGGCGCTGCGCAGTTTTTTGTGGTAATTATTTTTATGTTTTAAACATATGCCGGCTCCCTCAGCCAATAAAGCGAGATGAGCACCGCAACCCTAGAGTTGTCCGCAACTGTACCTAATGGTCAGGGGTCCCTTTACCTTTACAGTCCAGGCACATATTTATCACCACAGAGGGAACTAGACCAAAAGAGCCAGCAGATTTGGACCCTACCTCCAGGATAGCTCCAAAGTTCATGTTTCTGACTAACACTGTCTCCGGGATGTGCTTCGTATTAACTATACCAACACCAGCAGCCAGTCAATTAAAAAATAAAAATTAAACTCTGGATTGGTTGAGATGCCGGGATCAAAAGATGACAAAGGTCAGAACTCGGGGGGATTAAAGGAAGAAAATGATTTTATTTTATCATTGCAGCCACTTAATCCCTTCCAGATGAATATGTGGACAATGATTGTTTTGTGAGATTTGTTTTTATTTACACACACACAAACACACACACTTCCAGTGCAGAGATAAAAACATTCAGGGTCAGAGAAATTGTGGGGCTGAATTGCTTCTCAAATTCTCCAAGCAGAGATGCTATCCCAAACGAAGCACCTGTTTCTCATGCAGCCAGGTAAAACCAGAGAAGCCATATGGAGGACACACATGTCAGTTCTCTGCCAGCTTCCAAACCAACCTAGTTCTGTTTATTCATCTCTCACTGGGCTACAGATACTTAATAAGTGCTTGCAGTTCCCATGCACGTATTGGAAGGCTGCATACGGATGCCTGCTTCAATGGTAACAAAACCCAACACATCACCCAACACATTCAGAAGCTTCATGCTTCTGCCAAAAAAAGAAGCCTCTTCATACTCGAGGGTCAAATCACTGTCTCCAAGTCAATTCAAGTTATTCGTCTTCTCCCCCCACTCCTCCAGACCACTCACTAACTTCTGCTATTCAGTTTTTCAGCAAACAACTTGTCAGGAGAGTAGGAGGTCAAGAGTACCAGATGTCAAGGAGTGATGAGCAATTACATGTAGAGAATGTCTGACAAGCAGCAATGGTTGTATCCATCCATCTGGGGCACCCATCTTATTTATTATCAACTATATCTCTGAACTATGACTTGATGTAGCTTTGTTCCCACTTAGGCATAGGAACAAAGATACAGGATTATACTGAATTAGACCATAGGTGCATCTAGCCTGCACAGACTGGAAGTAACTCTCCAGGGTTTCAGGCTGGGTTCTCTACCGGGAGATGGTGGGGACTGAACCTGGGACCTTCTGCATGCAAATCAAATGTTTCAGCATTCAGCAATGGCTTTCCCCCTGGACTGCAAGTTGTGAGGATCTGCACAGGTGGGTTGCCTCTGATGCAGTGGGACTGAACCTGGGATTTATTTCCCCACTTTGCCAAATGGTGGAAAGATTGCCAGTGTACTCAGTGTGAAATGGAGCCTCTGTGTGTGATTCATAAGGGGTCTTGTACTTCTGTCTTGTTGTACCTGCGTTGCAGAGGGTTGGACTTAATGGCTCTCAGGATCCCTTCCAACTCTACAGTTCTGTGATTCTACAGTACGAACATAAAGCCTCAACTCTTCTTCAGGATCTGTCCTTCTCAACACTCTATATGACAGAAGCAGCAGCTGAGCTGTTGACTGCCATCTCTTCAGATGGTGGCAAACTTTGGTTTAAAAGGAAGACATGGAAACCATCTGCTGAATGATAATGGCAAGTCCTAGAAAGTGCACTGAATTCACCTCCCTCTCATAATCCTCTTGGAGTACTCTGATTGAGACCAGGAGTAGGAGGCATTTGAAGAAGAGGACTCTGAAGAGAAGGAAGGGGGAATGAGACAATGGAACAGAACCTTTTTGATGACTCCCCACCACCACTTCCAGAGCTGCCCAAAAGTATTGAGGATGTGGGCATCCCAGAGATTGCCTCTTCCTCATCTGGTGAAGAGAGGATGCCATTAGGAACTGTAGTGGCCTTTTTCCCAATGGAGGAAAAGGAGGTGAGTCTGGTATCACGAGAAAAGAGGAGACTCATCTCCTTCCTTAGGTAGCATGTGGACTTTCAAGCCAGGAATTCTGACAGAGACAGGGATTCTTGTGAGTAGCTGTGCCATCTCTGCCTCTGTTTAAAACACACACACACTTGCAACGCATGGTGGCAGTCCAAGTATCACTTACATTTAAGAACATTCTCAAAGCCATGTGCATTCCTCTCAAGGACTCAAAAACGATCTTTGTTTAATAAGTTTGGATTCCATTGCTGAGGAGCATGGCAGAGTGGGAATCTATGTAGTGCAGGCCTGGGGAACCTGTGGCCCTCCAAATGTTGTTAGACTCCAACTCCCATCATCCCTGATCTTTGGCTATGGTGGCTGAGGCTGATGGGAGTTGGAGTCCATCAACGTCTGGCTGGCCACAATTTCCCCAGCCAGGATGTACTGGCATATGGAAAGCACTTTGCATGATGAGATATTTCCCCGCTCTCTCCAGTTGCATCTTGATGAGGGCAACAACAACAAAATACAATCTAGCCGCCAGATTTTATGCCAGATTTTAATAAGATAACCTGCTCAAGAAAACACAGATGCCTCTTGGCTGCGAGGAGCTGATGAGGGAAACAGCCACAAAGACCAAGGCTTCTCGTTTTGAAAATAAAACACAGGAGGCAGTGAAAAACGGCCAGAATTTTCTTCTCCCCCAGCTGATACATATCTTATTTATTCTCCCTTGTAATGTGTGAATGCTGTGCTGTGCCCTATTTTGTCTTCTGCCTCAATTAAAATGTAAATTTCTGCAGCCCATCTCTATAATTCCAAACAGCTCCGGGGATGGGAATTTAAACTGCTTTTAATAAAACCAACTACAGATGCTGCAATAAGATCCCTTTCAGGGTGTTTGAAATCTATATATTTTTTTTAATGCCAGCCCACGTGAGACTTGGCGATGCTGCAGCTGGGAATATTTCCATAAAAGCAAAATGAGGAGTCACGATAAGCCCTGGTGCATGCCCAGGCGTGCATACACATTCCTGCTTCAACAATCATTTGTGGCCAAGGATGTTTCCCAGTGAAATAAGCACATTTCAGCATTGGCTCAAAGGCCACATTTGACACTCATTTTAGTTGGGATGATAATCTCTCCAGACTGTAGTGGAGGGGGGGGGGGAGATTGCATTTCCCCTAACCTGTTCACCCACATCCTTCCTCATTTTTCAGACCTCCAACAAACATCGCTGGATATCAAAAGTCTGAGTGGACCATTTGAATAAACCAGGGGTGGGCAACCTTTCCCAGCCAATTGGTGCATTTGTGATGTTGAGAAAGTGCTGTGGGTGCCAGTCTCAAAATGGCTGCTAGTGGGGTATGGCATAACACAAAATGGCTGCCATGAGGACGTGGCATGACAACATGACTGTCACATCTAAAAGGGCAGGGGCAGAGACAGAGCCACAAAGTTTCCCCCACCAAGCTACATCTTCCATCAGCCAACCCTCACCTGCCTATCTCCTTACTTGCGACTAGCCCAGGGGGTGGCACTGGCTGGCAACCTCCTCCCTTAGTGTCAGTGATGGCACTGTAGGACTGAGCAGTGATGAGGATGAAGACAAAGCTAGAATTATTTGGTTCGGCCTACATTGGCTCTACATTGGAAGCGGGTGGCACTGTGGGTTAACCACAGAGCCTAGGACTTGCCGATCAGAAGGTCGGCGGTTCGAATCCCTGCGACGGGGTGAGCTCCCGTTGCTCAGTCCCTGCTCCTGCCAACCTAGCAGTTTGAAAGCACGTCAAAGTGCAAGTAGATACCACTCCGGCAGGAAGGGAAACGGCATTTCTGTGTGCTGCTCTGGTTCGCCAGAAGCGGCTTGGTCATGCTGGCCACATGATCCGGAAGCTGTATGCCGGCTCCCTTGGCCAATAAAGCGAGACGAGCACCGCAACCCCAGAGTCGGTCATGACTGGACCTAATGGTCAGTGGTCCCTTTACCTTTTTACATTGGCTCTGCCTCTGCCTACAGCTGGTCTCTCTCGTTTTTGCTCTACTACTCCCAATGGGCACCAGCCACCACTGCAGGTCAGAGGCTGAAATGAAGACGGAGGATTATTTTTGAAAACTAAGGTGACACTATGTTTTCCATGAAATAAAAGAAAAAGGCAGATGGGAAGAGAAAAATCTGTGTTGCAAGCCTTCCAATTAAACTTAATAAACGTCAGTAGTACAGGATCAAATTCATTGGAGCACTTAATTAGGTGCTTAACTACAAGACTAAAGACATATACTTCATTACTTTACTGAATCTGGGCCAGGATTACAGGATAACACTTTCTGTAGTAAAAGTCTTGCTTAAAGTGAACGACTTATGACACTGGATGGAACATTTGGGCTCATACGCTTTCTGGATTAGGTGGGCCTTTCACTGAGTTTTTTAGGGGTTGCTATCTCACAGAGCCACTTCCCTATATTTAAAATGGAGATGGATATTGCTTGGTTGAAGGCCCCCCAGATGTTGTTGGATTCCATCTCAGGCCCAGCTAGCATGACCAGGGATATGTTGGATGGAAGTCCCATGGAAGTCCATGGGTACCCTCTCCCTGCCTACAGGTATATTCTGAGGGTAAAGCTCTTAGGATTGTAATGAAGTGTGTCCTAATAGCTAGAAGGTTTAGGAAGTAGTGAAATAGATAACTTCTGAAACACGTAAAACTAAGACAAATGTATTAGAGTGTCAACAGGTCATAATGTGGGCTAGAAGCAATAATACATTTTGGTCACATGCACACTATATACACAAAGCGTGTTTAGCACACATGTTATGTGTGGTATGTATGTCAGTGTCTGTGTGTGGATGGTGGAGTCAATGGAAGTTAAAGAGCTTGAATGCAGAATAACGGCATTCTTCAAAATTGGAAATTAAAATGCTGTCTTTCAAAAATGGGAGTGGGGGCAGGAATCCAGAGCCTCAAATGGCTAATATTCTAAGTGTCAGCTGACGTACTCTAGATTTAAGGCAGTTCTGTACTCAAGGGTTCCAAAATTATTTTCATGCCAAATTTGAAAGTAATTGTGAATCTCCTAGCCACAGTTCCATAGAACTTCAATGTCTCTTCTGAGAATTTGTTTAGAGCTCGATTCCACCTACGAGCACTGGAACTTTGAAAATTACTATGGCAATGTCCAGACTTTCTACTGCAACAAATTTATTTCAGCATCTTCTAGGTTTTGCATGCAACTTTCTCTTCATACAAATGCTTCCATTTCTCTATTGCTGCCTTTCTGCTAGCCAGTGCCAAGAAGAAACAAAGGCCATGCCACATGCCAGCTCTGCCTGCCAAGTTGGGTAAGCTGATTTCTCATGAGGATTAAGGCTCTGCAATGCCAAAATAGAGCTCGCATCAAGGTGATGCTTTCAACACCACTCCCTAGGAATTAGTAGCTAATGCAGATCTTCTGGCACCATGTTTAGAATTTAATCTCCAATGGAGTATCAGCCATGGATTTGGAATGGGATGCTCATTTGCTTCGTGATTCTAGGAAAAAATGCAGTAATAAGCCATCTTACCCTTTCCCCATTTCTCAAAGAGATACAATTAATAACATAAGCAGGCTGGTGTTCACAGTGTAGATGGGACTCTCCAAATCTCTGCTCTATAATGCTCAACACAAATATTTTCTACTAAGCAAGGTTATTTCTTAATCCACATTTCTTGGATGGAGCAGAAATTTGGGGGCACTCTGACTGCACTTAATTAGGAAAAGAGAGAGAGAGTTTAGAATAAAATACTTGCACCCACTTTGGGCATCACCAATAACATGTCTTGAGTTCTCATTCAGAGTGAAATTGGTCATTTGAGAAGGAATCATAGCTCAGTGACAGAGGACATGCTTTTTTTTGTAGAAAGCCCCAGGTTCAATCATTCGTGTCTCCAATTAAAAGAGTAAGGTAGCAAGAATGGAAAAGACCTGTCTCTGCTTGGAGAACTGATGTCCAGTATCAAGTTAGATCATGGTGTCTGACTCCAACTTCCATCAGCCCCAGCGATCATGGTCAGAACTGATGGGAGTTGTAATCCCAATAGCATCAGTTAGACCATCCCATATGTACAAGGGCAAATAGTCTGTCCTGGTACAAGACAGTTTTCTAAGTTCCTAGGCATGCTTTTCCTGCTAATGGAAATCAATTCCTGCATTTCCAGTTACTGGACCCAAATTCTCTCAGCACAACAAAGATCCTGCCCAAAATCTGTTTGCAGGAGCAGAATGTTCTTAGCGCACTGAAAGAAGCCTCCTGGTTATGCAACCATATTGCTTCCACACAAGCCTATTGTATTCGTAGCCAACCTGCAGTGCAGTGGTGAAAAGGAATGAAAAGCTTAAGGCGCAATCCTATATACATCACATGTAGTTCTAACAATTTGCACAGAATTGATTTCCATGTTGTCAGGGGTTCAGGAGCAGAGGCAAGGGCAAGGAAGGAAACAGAGAGCGAAGGGGAGGAGGCAGAAGAAAGGATGAGCGATGACGACGACCCGAGATCTCCGAGTCTCTCCAGTGAGTCGGAGGATTCACAGAAAGGAGCACCAGTGGCCAAGGCAAGGGGGGAGTTTAGGGGGGCACCCCAGGGAGATAGAGCCAGAGGGGAATCAGAGGAGAGCAGTTGGAGATCGGGTCCAGCGTCACCGCCAGAGAACAGGGAAGAGGAAAGGAGCCAGGGGGCAAGCGCTGGCAGCTCACAGCAGGAGGGAGGGCACGAGTCAGGGGTGGCCACACCTCCATCTGGGAGCGAAGAAACGGTTAGACGGAAGGTGGAAGGTTGGGCGCGCGCGCCAAGTTCAAATGCACAGGAAGGAGGCGCAGTAGGCAGCCCGGAAAGAGAGCCGGGTCCTAAAGCCCGGCGCAAGGAGACAGGAGAGTCCGGGGGGTCAGCGTCCGAAGAATCCCGGAAGGAAGAGACCCAGGGGGGCAGAGGGACCCAGAGAAGAACAGTCAGGCGGAAAAGGTGGAGCAGGGCTAGGATATTAAGTTGGTGTACGAGGGGCGGAGATTCAGACGGAGCTTCGCCGATCTAGCTACTAGACGTAGGGTTGCACGCAGCAGCTTGAGAATGGAAACTGTAACTCAATAAAGACTTTTACTTAATGACCGTTGGCTAGCGTGATCCTCTGTGAGCTAGGATCTTGAAGCAACCTTGACAGTAAGCTCCGTCTCCTGTATTGTGGGCATCTACAACCTCGAGGAGAGGAGAGAAGCAGGTGCCTACTAGTGAGCTCACGAACGGCAGCCGACATGACGGCTGAACAGCAGATAGCGGAACTCAGAGAAGCAGTGTCACAGCTGAATGCCGAGGCTCTCGCATCCAGGAAGAGAGAGGAGGACGCAGCTGCCGCCTACAGGGATCTCCAGGTCAGGTTGGAAGTGCTTACGAAGCAAGGGCAACAGACACCCAAACCAGAGGGGATTGGGTTGGGGAGACGCACAGGCGGTCTGGTCTCTCACTTCGATGGGAACCTGCAACAGTATCCCAATTTTAAAGCAGACGTACTGTGTGCACTGCAACTGCTGAGTAAAGATTTTAGAGATGAGCAAGAGAAAGTGGGGTTCATCATGTCTTATTTGCATGGGGATGCCAGAGCATGGCTGCGCAATTTATGGAGGGATAACGATCCGGCGCTCCAAAATGCGAATGCCTTTATTAAAGCGATGGATGCGTGTTTTTTATCAAGCATTGACGTGGATCTTGCTCGGCAACAGATTCATGGACTGAAGCAGGGAAGGGCCAGCGTACGGCAGTACCATGCCCGCTTTTTCGCCTTGGCCAGTGCCCTAGAATGGGACAGAGATGCGACCCCTGTAAGAGACCTTTTCTGGGAGGGACTAAACAGCTCTGTAAAAGATGAGATTGCGAGGGGGGAGAGACCCCGGACCACCCAGGAGGTCGTGCAGAGGGCGCTGGCAGTGGGGGTACGGCTGGAAGGACGTCCGTGGAGCAGGGACGAAGGGCGTGGAGGGCGCGAACCAGCCAGGGGCTCCTCCTTTTTTCCCAGAGAAGCAGCACGTACGCAATCCACGCCTCCGCCAGGGGGAGGAGCTGAACCGATGGAGGTTGGAGGTGCCAGGGCGCAGTCAGCAACCAGAGCCCTAGCACCAGCAGCAGTGAAAGCGAAGCCTCCTAGAGGGAACAGGAAGTGTTACGTCTGTGAGGAGCCAGGGCATATGGCGAAAGAGTGTCCCCAGAGGCTCCACAAGCTCACTGCAGCCTCAGCAATGGCGACTGCAGCAACGCAGCAAGGAGAACCACAGCAGGGAAACGACGCTGTCTGGCTGGAGGAAGAGGCACTGGGGCCCAGCCAGACGTATTAATGATGCAGTCCCCAGAGATTTTACAGCCCGTGAACCCCCTCCCGCCCAAACCAGTGGTGAGGCTCACCGCGTCGCTCCAGCTGCCCAATGGCATCACCATGGACGTGCCAATCACCATTGACTCAGGCAGCAATGCGGACTTTATGGGGCAGGACTTTGTCAACCAGCATGCTATACAGTTGCTGCCGGCCACACTGCCCCTGCAGGTGGTCACGGTGGATGGCAGGGAGCTGCTAGGAGGGCAAGTGGTGCAGCAGACGCCACCGATGGTGATGCGACTTGGGAATCACCAAGAAGTCATCAGCTTCAACGTCACTCAATTGTCGGACACGCCCATTGTGTTGGGCATGAGTTGGCTGGACAAACACAGCCCAACGCTGGCTTGGTACCAGAGGCAGCTGACCTTCGGCTCTTCCTTTTGTGCTGAACACTGCATCGTGCCCAGGCAGGAAGGAGAGGAAGAGGAGTCACAGCTACTGCTAGGCACGCTGCAAGCGATTCCCCACAAGTACGCAGAATTTTTGGAAGTTTTCTGCGAGAAGGAGGCAGACAGGCTACCCCCTCACAGGCCATATGACTGCAAGATTGACCTGCTGCCAGGGGCGGCGCTGCCTAAGGGGAAACTGTATTCCATGTCAGAGGACGAGCTGCAAGAACTCAAGGAGTTCATAGATCATAATTTGGAGCGCGGTTTCATCCGAGAGTCCAAGGCGGTGGGAGGCAGCCCGGTGTTCTTCGTTAAGAAGCGGGATACGCCCCAAAAGAGGCTCGTAGTGGATTACAGGATCTTGAACAGTGTGACTAAGCCGTCGGACTTCCCCATGCCCCGAATTGACGACCTCCTCGCAAAGGTGCGGAAGGGCAGAGTGTTCACCAAATTGGATCTGCGAGGTGCGTACAACCTCATTCGCATGCGGGAGGGAGACGAGTGGAAAACAGCCATGTTCACGCCACTGGGGACCTACGAATATAGAGTTATGCCTTTTGGATTGCAAAATGGCTCCCACGTTTTTCAAGCATTCATGCATCACGTGTTGGCGGGACTTCTCTACAAGACGTGCGTCTGTTTCTTAGATGACATCCTGATCTTTTCGGAGTCGCAACAGGAGCATGACAAACACGTCAAGGAAGTACTGAACAGGCTGAAGCACCATAGGCTCTACGCCAAGCTGGAGAAGTGCCAATTTGACGTGACGGAGGTGGATTTTCTGGGCTACAAGCTGTCTGACAAGGGGCTCGCCATGGACAGCGCCAAGGTTCGAGCGGTGTTGGATTGGAAGAGCCCGCGCAACCGGAAGGAGGTCCAACGGTTTGTCGGCTTTGCGAACTTCTATCGCAAGTTTATCAAGGGCTTCGCTATGCAGACGGCGGCCATCACTGACACGCTTAGCTCCAAGAAAAAGAAGTTCATTTGGACAGAGCAGGCGGAACAGTCCTTTCAGGCACTCAAGCGTCTCTTCGCGTCGGAAGAGCAGCTGCTTCATGTCAACCCCAGCAAGCCGATGAGGGTGGAGACTGACGCCTCGGACAGAGCCGTGGGGGCGGTCCTGCTGCAGAAAGACCCGCAGGGGGTGTGGCGACCGGGAGCGTTTTACTCCAGGAAGCTCAGCAAGTCCGAGCAGAACTACACCATATGGGACAGGGAGTTGCTGGCCATTCATGCAGCGTTCAAGGCGTGGAGGCACTTTCTGATCGGCGCCAAGCACACGGTGCAGGTTTGCACGGACCACAAGAACCTAGAGCACTGGCGCACGGCACAGTTCCTGAACCAAAGGCAGATACGTTGGGCTGAGTTCTTTGCGAACTTCGACTTCCGAATAGAGTATGTCCCGGGGGACACCAACATCATGGCGGACGCTCTCTCCCGCAAGCCACAGTATCTGGAGGAAGCAACGCCAGCGGCCGCCATGCACATCTTCGCACCAACAGTGTGGGCGTGCGCCGCGGCAACCGTGGATCTGGAGGCGGTGCGACGAGCGTTGCAGGGGGACTCCTTCGCGCAAGCAAAGATCTCAGAGGTGCAAAGGGGCAAAGCAGCGGCCGACGGTTTCCAGCTAAGAGATGGATTGCTCATCCGTAAAGGGGCCATCTACGTGCCGGGAGACGAACTTCGCGCCAAGGTGCTGCAGCAGATGCACGACGCGCCCACTGCAGGGCACTTCGGCAAGGAGAAGACGGTGGAACTAGTAGCCAGGGATTTCTGGTGGCCTGGAATGAGAAGGGAGGTCGCGGACTACGTGGCGAGGTGTGACACCTGCCAGAGGGCGAAGCCAGTGCTTAGACCGCCGGCCGGACTGTTGGAACCGCTGCAAACTCCGGCCGAACCTTGGGAGAGGGTGGCCCTGGACTTTGTCACGGATCTGCCCAGCTCGAGGGGCAAGACGGCAGTGCTGGTGGTGGTGGACTTGTTCTCCAAGATGGCACATTTCATTCCGTGTGCGAAGGTGGCCACGGCGGAACAAACCGCCAAACTGTTCATAGACCACGTGTTCAAGGTTCACGGTCTGCCACGGTCTATTCTGTCCGACCGGGGGCGGCAGTTCATCTCAAATTTCTGGCAGCGGCTGATGGGCTTCCTGAACGTCAAGATCAACCTGGCGTCGGCGAGACACCCGCAAACCAACGGGCAAGCAGAGCGGGTCAATGCCATCATGCAGCAGTACTTGAGGTGTTATGCAAATCAGCAGCCTGCGACATGGGTGGATTACCTGCCGCTCGCCGAGTTCGCTTACAACAACACGAAGCACGTGTCCACGGGGGTCACACCGTTCTTCGCCAACAACGGGAGGCACCCCAGAACCTTCCCGGGACTGGAAAGGCTGGGGGAAGGGGAGCCGCAGACGGCAGATGCGTTCGCGTCGGAACTGCAGGAAGTCCACGATCAGCTGAGGCGCCACCTGGAACTGGCCAAGCACGCATACAAGGTACAAGCGGACAAACGCAGAAGGGTTGGCGAAGAGCTACACGTGGGGGACTGGGTCTGGTTAGCAGCCCACGCAGTGCCGGCCAGGTCGTTGGCCAAGAAGAAACTAGGGCATAAGCAACTGGGGCCCTATCAAGTCGAAGAGCAGGTCAACCCGGTGGCCTTCAGGCTGGCGCTTCCGGAGGGTTCCAGAATGCATCCGGTATTCCACAGATCGGTGCTCACTCCCTACAAGGCACCGCACAGGTTTCAGGAACCCGGAACGGCGCAGAGTCCGGCCAGAGACAGAACAGGGCACGCAGGAATGGCACAGAAGGAGCGCATCAACGAAGTCACAGAGATTTTGGATTCCAGATGGGGGGAAGAAGGGGTAGAATACTTTCTCGCCAGGGAGGGCACCCCGGCCAGTGCGAACAGTTGGGTGCCGGACTACGCCTTGGACGAACCTCTGCTCAAAGACGAGTTTCATGCCCTCTTCCCACATAGACCGATGCCAGCAGACTTTTTCGACGACTGGCTTTTCACACCCACGCTTTCGGGCAGCACGTTCCGGGGGTTCGACTCGGACGAGGACCCGATACGAGACGTCCGTTCCCCGGAGGGGTCGCCCTCGGGATCTGCCTCAGAACCCTCGTATTGGTGGGACGACAAACCAGAGGAACAGTGGCGCAGGAAGTGGCAAGAAGGTCCAGGCCGAGCAACGCCGCCTGGAGGAAGCGAGGGAGAGACGGACATGGACATTTTCGGGGACGATCCAGGTTTCGAGCACGGCGGCACAGAGATGGAAGCAGAGGTGACCGTCGTCGACGAGAGAAGGGAGGAAGAACCGGAAGACTTCGGAGGGAGGCCCGCTACGGGAACCGAACGGTACCCGACATTCGTCTCCTTGACGCAGCAGCACCCAGCTCCAGCACCGGAAGGAGGGGAAGGGGGAGTGGGGGGCTTCGAGGGGGGGATGGATGTCAGGGGTTCAGGAGCAGAGGCAAGGGCAAGGAAGGAAACAGAGAGCGAAGGGGAGGAGGCAGAAGAAAGGATGAGCGATGACGACGACCCGAGATCTCCGAGTCTCTCCAGTGAGTCGGAGGATTCACAGAAAGGAGCACCAGTGGCCAAGGCAAGGGGGGAGTTTAGGGGGGCACCCCAGGGAGATAGAGCCAGAGGGGAATCAGAGGAGAGCAGTTGGAGATCGGGTCCAGCGTCACCGCCAGAGAACAGGGAAGAGGAAAGGAGCCAGGGGGCAAGCGCTGGCAGCTCACAGCAGGAGGGAGGGCACGAGTCAGGGGTGGCCACACCTCCATCTGGGAGCGAAGAAACGGTTAGACGGAAGGTGGAAGGTTGGGCGCGCGCGCCAAGTTCAAATGCACAGGAAGGAGGCGCAGTAGGCAGCCCGGAAAGAGAGCCGGGTCCTAAAGCCCGGCGCAAGGAGACAGGAGAGTCCGGGGGGTCAGCGTCCGAAGAATCCCGGAAGGAAGAGACCCAGGGGGGCAGAGGGACCCAGAGAAGAACAGTCAGGCGGAAAAGGTGGAGCAGGGCTAGGATATTAAGTTGGTGTACGAGGGGCGGAGATTCAGACGGAGCTTCGCCGATCTAGCTACTAGACGTAGGGTTGCACGCAGCAGCTTGAGAATGGAAACTGTAACTCAATAAAGACTTTTACTTAATGACCGTTGGCTAGCGTGATCCTCTGTGAGCTAGGATCTTGAAGCAACCTTGACACATGTGGATTTAAAAGATCACGGGGAACAGAATTTCAGAGGATTTGCTTTTCATTACAGTTGCTGCAGATTGTTTTGCTGAAGGTTCAAATGCACATCCTCCAATAAGTACACCCATTTTGGGGGCTGAGACCTCAAAATAGGGTTTCGTCTTTTGTTTTTGTAAATAAACCAGAAATGCAGCAAACCTTTTTGTCTTCTGATGCAAAAATTGAATGTTCACAGTTGTGAATAAGTGTCCCAAATAAAGAAGCAGATCTAAAAATAGCTGCTGCAGATTGACACAAGCTGTTGAAAAGAAAAGAGAGAGGGAGGGAGGGAGGGAGGGAGGGGCACTAGTTAAAGCAGAGGAGTGCACAATAGCTAGCCAGTCCTTGCTTTGGATAGGATGAGCACTAGTTAGAAAAGATGGATGACCAACAGTTATCGATTTCCTAAAATGAGGGATACTATGATGGATACAGGGACGCGGGTGGCACTGTGGGTTAAACCACAGAGCCTAGGACTTGCCGATCAGAAGGTCGGCGGTTCGAATCCCCGTGACGGGGTGAGCTCCCGTTGCTCAGTCCCTGCTCCTGCCAACCTAGCAGTTCGAAAGCACGTCAAAGTGCAAGTAGCTAAATAGGTACCACTCTGGCAGGAAGGTAAACGGCGTTTCCGTGAGCTGCTCTGGTTCGCCAGAAGCGGCTTAGGCATGCTGGACACATGACCTGGAAGCTGTACGCCGGCTCCCTCAGGCAATAAAGCCAGATGAGTGCCGCAACCCCAGAGTCGGTCACGACTGGACCTAATGGTCAGTGGTCTCTATGATGGATACTAAGGCAATGGATCAAATCCTTGCACATTGCTTCATCTTTAGGTAAAGGTAAATGAAGATAAATGCATAATAATTCTAACATCCAAAATAACATGCAAAGTAACAATCTGGAAAAAAACTTCACAAAAACTTGCCGTATTAGCCACACCTTCCCCCAAATTCCAATTGTGAAAAATTAAAGTGTGGCTTATATTCGCGACCTTACACCGCCAGCAAAGCGGTGTGGCTCCCCCCCCCCCGGAGCAGCCCGGGAGTGTGGGGCAATGGTGCCCATCCCATCCATGGCTCCCCAGCCTCCCCCAAGCCGCCGAATTTTAAAGGTGTGGCTTATTTGCAGGTGCAGCTTATATCTGAGCCAATATTGTATATTGTGCTGGTTATTATCGCTGAGGGCTCCTACACATGACCTGTTTATTGATTTGATTTGCTTGAATAACGCTTATGTGGACATTAGATTATGTTCAGTCTTTATTATATATTCATTCTGATTTCTTCATGGGAAAGTTAGACATCAGTGAACATTCTTCCTGGATTCATCTTGATTTGCTTGCACAGCAGTTATATATCTTCCTGGTAATCATTTGTTTATCCTACTCTTTTCAGTGTTTTTTCCTGTCACTTCCCTAACAGCAAAAAGTCAATTCACTCAAAGATATATTGCACTGGGCCAATAGAGCATTTTAATCCAGTTTAATCGTACAAATGTAAATTTCCGGAGTGTGCTTGAATCCCTCCTGCAAAATACTGACAGTCTGGAGGTGACCTGAGGTAGTAACATTAACAACAACAACAACAACCTTCTGCACACATGTCCTGAATATCCAGTGTCATTTCTCAGTTACACAGAAATAGCAGGGAAGGTTTCAAAAAGCAGTTTCCACCTTCTGTTCTGTTATACTTGGATTTAAAGTGCCTCCTTTGCTATGTGTGATTTGGGCATGATAAGAGGAAAGTGTATAGTTAAATAAGAAGAAGCCTTCATTTCCCCATTTCTTTTCAACTAAGAAATTCCAATATGCCTGCACTCTGCGAACACCTTCTCAGTATGCAAGCTGAATGGCCCCTGTCCATCTTATGTGATTATTTACATGTTATTGCTTTCTCAAATGGTCTTTTGAAATGCAGCAGTGTTCGGCAAATCAGTTTTGATCTATTCAGTGACACCTTCTGAGAAGCAAGGCAGTCTCTCCTGTCTTTACCAGAAATGTGATTGAGAAACACTTTTGCCTACTGCCTTGCACCGGCTGTGAAATGAATTTTCAGCCCTACTCAATGCAGTGAACCCAAAATAAAAAGAAGTTTAAGAGAGAAAGAGGGAGTGAAGACCTATTTGAAATGCAGATTTTTAAATTATTTGTTTGCTTCATCTAGTGGATTAATCAGGGATACATATTAATGTTTGCTGGCCCATGTTCATATCAATTTATATTAGTTTATAAAATGAGGTATGACATGGAGAAAATGGATAAAGAAAAAGTTTTTCTCCATGTCTTGAACATTAGAACTTGTGGGATGTATCATCACTTAAGTAGTCAAACACAACATTTCCTGTTGCCTAGAGTGGACACACAAGGGAATATTGTTCCAGACAGGGAGGACTTCCTGCCATACCTGCTCTGGAGCCCCCTCCCCCATTGTGTGACCAGGTAGATGGGTGTGACCCTTGCAGACCCTATAAAAGGGCTAGCCATGCACCCATCTTCCTCTTTGCCCTCTTTTGACTCTTGCTCTTCTGCCATCTTCCTCTCTTCTGGCTCTTAGCCAGCACAGGGTTCATCCTTCCAGAGGATGGAAACCACCAGGTAGAAAGTCTGAGGGCTAGCTCAGGCTTCTTTTCTCTACAAACATAACTGTAACTACAATATAAAGCCTGCCTTCAGAACACCACTGTGAACTGAATGTAAGTAAACATTACTCTTACTTTGAAAGAAGATTGTCGTGTTATTATTTTTAAGAGGGAAATAAAATGGGAAACTTGCCAGGAGCTATCCAGACTGGACAAGCCAGACTGGATTGCTTAATTTAAATGATTCTAAACAATCATTCTAAAGAGTCCCATGGACTGCAAGAGGATCAAACCTATCCATTCTGAAGGAAATCAGTCCTGGGTGCTCACTGGAAGGACAGATCCTGAAGCTCCAATATTTTGGCCACCTCTTGAGAAGAGAAGACTCCCTGGAAAAGACCCTGATGTTGGGAAAGATGGAGGGCACAAGGAGAAGGGGACGGCAGAGGATGAGATGGTTGGACAGTGTTCTCAAAGCTACCAGCATGAGTCTGACCAAACTGCGGGAGGCAGTGGAAGACAGGAGTGCCTGGCATGCTCTGGTCCATGGGGTCACGAAGAGTCGGACATGACTAAATGACTAAACAACAATAACAAAGAATCCATGAACTTGCTTCCAGCAATATGCAAGGGAATGTGCTCTGCTGCTTGCTCACTAGCGTGAATGAGGAGGGATAATATTTAATCAATATATCATCTCCTACTTTCCTCAACATTCCCACAGAACTCATGGTCATCCAATGAAGCTGAATGCAGAAAATTCAGGACAGATAAAAGAAAGTTCTCCGTCATGCGGTGCATACTTAAACTATGGAACTCACTCCTATAGGAGGAGGCAGTAATGTCCACCAACTTGGACGACTTTAATAGAGGATTAGTTTAATAGAGGATTAATAGAGGATTAATTAATGGAGAAGGCGAGGCACAGTATGTCTCTGAACGCCAGTTCCAGGGAATCACAGGTGAGCAGAGTGCTGTTGCACCCATGTCCTGCTTGCAGGTTTTCCATGGGTAACAGATTAATGGAAAAGGCTATCAATGGCTACTCGCCATAATGGCTATTCTCTGCCTCCACAGTTGGAGGCAGTAATGCTTCTGCATGCCATTTACTGGAAACCACAGGACAGGAAAGTGCCCTCGTGCTCAGATTCTGCTTGGTGACTGTGGCGATCAAACAGGGTCCCCGGACGTTTGACGGTCTATTGACCCTGTGCCACCACTGTGATTGCTTTCTTCGCTGCCACCAACCCGCTTCTCCTCACGGGTGCACACGGAGACCAGACAGTTGTTAACATTAACAAATAATCAAGTTTATTTTTATAGGCATGAACAAGCTTATGGTTTCAGTTCATTTTTCTTGGCAGTTTCTTAATCATAGCTCCTTAACTGTCCTATGCATTCCTAACAACTTCAAACTGATTATTCCAACTATCTATCTGACTCCACCTAACAATTCCTCTCACTCCCTCACCACACAACTCGACCAACCCACAGACTTATATCCTCCCTCTTCCTTCTCCCAACTCTCAACTGACTTTCACATCACTCCCCCTCTAACCCTAACTCCTCCTATCAGTTTCCACTGGCCAATCACATCACACTCATTTTAACCCTTTCCTTATGACTCACCTAGGAGGCAAATGCCACAGTGACATGAGGGGAGAGTGCTCTTGTGCTCAAGTCCTGCTTTCAGGTTTCCCATAGCTTCTGGTCAGCAATTGTGGGGAGAGGATGCTAGTCTGAAAGGGTCATTGGCCTGATCTGGCAGGCTGGGTTCATAATTTCATGAAAATTTGATATGCCTCACACTTGGGATATTGTGAATCTGCATTTGAATTTATGTTAAGATTTCAGTGTGAGTGAAAATTCACAGTCCTGACTTGTGGCTTGCAATTCACAGTCTTCCCCAAGGTATTCTTAAATTAATGTCCCATGTTACCTCAATGGAAGCCATTGCAGCATAGAGCATTCCTAAAATGGGATGGACAATATATTGACATATCACCCCAAACTGGTTTGAAGTCCATATCAGCTCCAGCTAGCACATTCCGGCAGGGAATGATGGGAGTTGTAGTTCAAAACATCTGGAGGGAACCCAGTTGGCATCTGTGAAGCCATGAATGGATAACACAATTGTCACATGATTGTATCTCCAGGAGTCGTCTTCTTCTTCTTCTTCTTCTTCTTCTTCTTCTTCTTCTTCTTCTTCTTCTTCTTCGCAACTGTGAAGGAGGGGGATTATGACTGCCTCACTCCCAAGGCTGCTATTTCTAAATGAGAAATAAGCCTGCAAGAGATGACTATGTGATGAATGTATCATCTATTTGGCACCTAATTTTGGGAGCAATCAGAGGTGAAGTTTCTTTTCTTTTTCTGTAATAAAAATCTTCCAAAGATTTCCTACCCTTGGGGCTCAGTTATAAAGGTGCGGGGAAATTACTTCAGCAAAATGAAACTTTTAAAATTTGATCCTTTTACTACTGTGGTGTTATTTTCTAGCTCTGTATTAGGTACACAAATAATTCATAATGATATAATAACTAAAGTATGAGAGTACCAAAAGTCAATTATCATGTTTAAAGGTTAAGAGCTTGGCTGATGAACTTTAATTTTCTTTTCACAGCCCAGAGCTTTCCTAAGAAACCATCTCACAGCGAAAAGAACACTTGAGGATTATTGAGTTTCTTTATCAATTTTCCAAAGGAAAGGGTCTATATTATTTTATTTTTTTAAAAAAACATTGTGACCTGAATCACGAAATCTGCAGGATTTTCCACGTACAGACATTTCAGGGGCCTAGATTACAGGAAGGCAGATTTCAGATGGCCCCAAGTTTTTGCATTCTGGTGAAATGCGCACGTTCTTATCCAAGTTTTTTGACAAAATAAAACTGATAGTCCTTGAGCTCCCATTGGGTCTATTGCTATTTTTACAGCAGAAGACTAGCAGTTCTCTATCTATACTGTTGATGTCTCTTCTTATAAGTTCATAACATATATTGATGACTTTGAATACTTTCTAATCACAATTTGTAAAATTCATAATAATGAAAGTGAGTAAATCGTGGAAAAGAAATGAAATCCTTTCACACCCCTTCAACACATGTTGTGAGTGGATAGGAGAAGAGATAGACTCATAGCATTGTAGAGTTGGAAGTGACCCCAAGGGTCATTAATTTAACCCCCTGCAATGCAGCAATCTCAACTGAAGCATCCATGACAGATGGCCAATCAGTGTCTAATCAGTGTTGCTGGTTGCAAATATCTACTGTAGCAGACGATCAATTTCTGGGAGAACTGATCTTCATTGTGATCAGATGAATACAGTGGTACCTCTGGTTATGTACTTAATTCGTTACGGAGGTCCGTTCTTAACCTGAAACTGTTCTTAACCTGAAGCACCACTTTAGTTAATGGGGCCTCCTGCTGCCACTGCGCCGCTGGAGCACAATTTCTGTTCTCATCCTGAAGCAAAGTTCTTAACCTGAAGCACTATTTCTGGGTTAGCAGAATCTGTAACCTGAAGCGTATGTAATCTGAAGTGTATGTAACCTGAGGTACCACTGTACAGCCTAGACTATAATAAGCTTGAGGAGTGGAGAGAGGAAAAATATCCAGCGCAAGAACCTGGGCTTTCTACATACTGAGGCACCAAACATGGTACAATTGTGGACTACAACTCCCATTAGGCACAAGCATGGCCAGTGATCAGGACTGATGGGAATTGGAGTCTTAAACATCTGGAGGGTGTCACATTTGCTACTCGGGATAGGGTTGTCGAATTTTGAAGAGCAAAAAAAGAGGATGTTATGAGTCATTCAAAGCAAATAAATGCAATTTGTCCCAAATTTTACCCCTGAAAAAGACGACATCTCCTGGAAAAAGAGGACACGTGGCAACCCTACTTGTTGTACAAATTTGTTGCTGTTGTATTTTTCAAAACATGCAATTGCTGGCAAGTAGCATACAAATAGCGCAATCACAAAGAACACATAGAGGAAAACATGACTGCAGGAAGCCAACCCATTTTCTTTCTCCTTATATGTATGAATGATCCATTGACAATATTGAACTGGAAAAATACTCTATTCCCCTTGCAGTCACTGAAGTCAGACAGGCAATCACTCTCCAGCCCATTCCCATCTCTAAGAGCCTCAGGAGGTTAAGCATCCATTTCTAATCTGCCTACTGTTTAGATTTGCCGAGCTTGCTGAATTTCTAAGTTCAGTTAATAATTCTCAATCGGAAGCATGGAGTAAGATGACTAATCAATCAGGAGGGAAAAGCCCTTAAACGAATTAGTGGTGCTTATTATTATTATATATATATATATCGAGAGAGAGAGAGAAGTCAGCTACAGTAAAACAAACACCAAACCATCAAGGCTTGTATTCATGAGAAGTATTGTTTTCCCATAAGTGGAAACCTCATTATGATGAGAGCAGACATCTTAGTGAGGGTCAAACTAGACAGGACATCATTCATACAATTAGCAATTGCATGAATGGCCCTTTCTAAGTACCACATTTTTCCGTGTATAAGACAACCCCTATTTTTTTTAACCTGAAATTAATAAATTAAGTTGTTTAGTTTTTTTGGGGGGAGGTCACTTCCGCCAATCGCTCACCCATCTGCCCACCATTGCCGATCACTTGCCACAGCCACTGCCGATCGCACACCTCGCCGCAGCTGCCAATTGTCTGCCCGCTCGCCGCCACCAACAGCCCACCCGCCCACTTGCCACAGCCGCCAATCACCTGCTCAATTGCCGCAGCCACAGCCAATTGCCAGCAGGCCTTGCTGCAGCCACCAATCACCCGCCCAATCACCGCTGCCAATCTCCTGCTTGCTGCTGCCATTAGTCATATGTCCCCCCTCTGCATTCACTATCCGTGTATAAGACGACACCCATTTAGCAAGAAGCATTGTCTTATACACAGAAAAATATGGTAAGTTGCAGATGTGGGAGACCTGATCCAAAGAAAAATTATGGTGGTGATGGTAGTGTGTGTGTGTGTGTGTGTGTGTGTGTGTGTGTGTTAGGGCTTATCCACACCTCCATTTCGCCTGCCACATTCCCCTGGGGAAATCTGACCTTTAGGAATGAATTGGAATGGCAATTTGATTCTCCATGGATTGCCATTTGTTCCAATTTAATGCTAAAGAGCAGGTTTTCCAGGGGAAAACAGTGACGCAAAGGCAAAACCGCTTGGACTCATGCCTAGAAAGCACAGGTCAAGTAAAAAACCACTCAGCCCCATGTTTCCAGGCACAGGAGAAGTGGAACACTTAAAGCATCTGGTTATTTCATCTGCCAAGTATGAATTTGTGAGGGAAATCGACTTGGGGGTGATAATCAATGATTTTGCAATGAAAAAGACCTGGGGGGAAACGAAGCTTTCAAATGAATTGGTCTGTTGATAAAATGTTAAGAGCTGCATTGATCCATCAGAATATTTTTTTTTTAAAAAAAATCAACGTAACGTAACAAGGACTGTGTTAGGACCAACCCCAGGCTACAAATATCAAACAAGCTTTGATGAACTGCTCATCAGACTGGACGCTACGTTAAACCAAAATAAGCCAAAGTACCCTATGTGGCAGGGCAGATTTTTAAAGTTTTGCTGTGATCTAATTTCAGAAACTTCCCCGTGCCTTGTGAGATTCTTTGGATAGGATGGGATGAGGCTGTGGCAAGTGCGGGAGGAGGACCTTTGTTATGATTTTGTACCAGCCTGTCTGCCCCCTAAATGCTATCCCTGCACTAGACCAAGAAATGTTCAGCCATATGGTGTGGCGTTATGATGTATCTAGCATTTCTGCTAATGTACATTTAATTTGGAAACACAGCTCTATTTTTCCTGCTTTTATCATTAGTGGTGATGGTAGGGAGAGAGGCTTAATCACAATCTTTTGCACTGGGGGAGAAACTGGTGGTTTATAAAGGACTTAAGTGTGACAACCAGGATTACCATGTCATAGGGAATTACACTGGTCATACTTTATGTATTAGGGTGACAATGGAACCACGGGTCCAGGGGCCATATGTGGCCCTCCAAGCAACATTATCTGGCCCTTAGAACTCGCCCCAGACTACACCTTCTGTACTTCACCATCCTTGCTCTGCCCCTGCCCTCAAGTGCTTTTGCCTTGCAAGAATGCAGCATTGGGTTGTAATAACAAGCTCCTGCTTGCCTAGATGGAGCTGCGTGTAGAAACCCTCAGATTTTACAAAACTAAGTGTCACATCTATTCCCTTACCAACTTTTAGCCTCCGACCCCCACCCTATTCCTGGTATATAGTCCCTGGGAGGTTGGGCATGACCGAATGGGGCTTTTTGGCTAAAAAGAACTCCCCACCCCTGCTTAAGACCACAAGAAGCACAGGGAATAAAAATAAAAGCAACAGCAAGTTCATGTGACCAGCAGGATGCTGGCAAGTGTGAGCTGGAAGCGGGGCTGGAGTCTGACTCGGGAGAGGGGGTCAATGATTTGTGGGGAACTGTACCAGCCAGGAGGCAAGAGTCGGAGGCAGGGGAAGCTTTAGAACTGGAGGGTGGAGCACAGGATGGGTCAGGAGAAGAGGAGGAAGAGGGAGGTCAGGCAAGTGAAGGACCAGGTGCTTCCTCACTGTCTCCCAGAACCAGGAGGGGGTTGAAAAGAGATGAGCAAAGGAAGTTTCTGTGCAGGCATAGTCTCCAGCTACATGCATGCAGCCCATAGGGGAAAGTTTCATAAAAAGGTGGTGGAGGAGTGGTCCCCTGTTGCTGCAACTGCTCCATAATATGCAAACCTGGGAATAGATGCTTAGGGGGCATAGGTATCCAGAGCTATAGAAACAACTGTAAGTGTTGTCTTTGGCATTAAAGAGTTGACTATCTGCCATGTGCACTCCTTTGGCTGGGGAGAATCCTTGACCGTTCACCCCTTTGTATACCATGCAGTGAATTCTTTAAGCTATGAATTCTCAGCGACGTGGCATTGTTTCGAATTATTCCAGCTAAGGCTGCATGAAACCAGAGATGCAGAAAGGCACTTGAAAAAGCATAGCAACTCCAGTGATAGAGTTTGTCAGCTCTTGTCTTCTACCCAAATGGGATCATTTTTCTTTTCTGTCCTTTTTACCAACGTAACATATGGGAAATTAGGAAATGACAAAGAGGAATGGCTTGCAATAAACACACTAATCTTCAAGGTGGGGAGAGGGTGGGGAGGAAGCATTAGAGGGCTCCGGATTTGTTTACAAACCGAATTAAAGATGAGTAGCTGAACAACTTTCTTGGCTGCCTGTGCAGCTGAAATGCAACCCAAATAAGGCCTCCCACTGAAAGCGGGTGGAGAAAACTAAGGAAGATGTAAATTCAGATGACAAAAATCGAGGAAGGAGCCAAAATTCTCATCTTGGCATCTAGCGGTTGAAGAATAGACGTAGTCAGTGGAAACAGATGAGACACACACAACTTGCAGATAGCGACACTCTGGGCAGGTCCAAGTATGGGTGAGGGAGGCATTTTTCCAAGCCCTGGAGGCCATGGTGAATGGGGCTCATTACCATGGAGGAAAAGTTGGGGCAGTATTGTAGATTATGCTTGCGGACGTTTACATAAAGCATTTACCCATATCTCTGTATGAGGCATCTTGGTCTATGATGGAGCTAAGCAGGAGAAATGATGAAACAGAGCAGGATGGTGTAGCCTCTCCTCTTGAAGAAAGAGTGAGTGACTAAGCTTCTGCAAGAACGGCATGATCTGCAGAGACAGGATGCTCTCTCAAGAATTACAAAAGTCTGAATTCCTGATGGCATTTCCTTCACACATGCAGAAAGAGCAGCAGGAGATGGACACGAAGGATGGGCAAGCGGCATCATAATCAGGGGCATAAACCTTACTCAGGTCTTCTTCCCAATGTGGGATTACCATTGTGTGAAAGGAAGAGTGGGGTTTTGCTCCCTAATCCCATCCCCTTCATTACATCAGAATCCGGCCTACAGCTTTGCTCGCATTCCCAGTGCTTCTACCAACTCCTAGTTCTTCTGCGGTTGGGGAGAACTGAGCATCGAAGTGTTACTTAAACTGCAGCTTGAACTGTCGGCTGCCTTTGTTTTAGAGAGATTTACCATTAGTGTAAGAACTTAAGAGCCCTGCCGGATCAGACCAAAGACAGAAATATAGACACAACACGTAGGCTAATAACTGTTAGAGCATATATAATAGAATAATTGTATCTTTCAAAATAAAGGAATGCGGGTGTTGCTGTGGGTTAAACCACAGAGCCTAGGACTTGCTGATCACAAGGTCAGTGGTTCGAATCCCTGCGATGGGGTGAGCTCCCGTTGCTCGATCCCTGCTCCTGCCAACCTAGCAGTTCAAAAGCACGTCATAGTGCAAGTAGATAAATAGGTACCGCTCCAGCGGGAAGGTAAACGATGTTTCTGTGTGCTGCTCTGGTTCACCAGAAGCAGCTTACTCATGCTGGCCACATGACCCGGAAGCTGTACGCCATGTGTTCAAGATAGGTGTCAAAGGTCACTCTCACAATGGTTATTCAAAGGTTCCAATAGAAGACTTCTCAAAAGTCTAAAAAGTAAAGTTTTCTCAATAGTTTTACAACATTTTCAACGGAATACGTCCCAAATGTATCAAGGACAGTGTTTCCAGAATGATACTACTGTTTCGTGATAGTCTTCATCAGCCAATATTTTTTACAAGAATATGTAAGTAAGATTCATGCTACGGATCAGTGCTATTCTATTATATATGCTCTAACAGTTATAAGCCTATGTGTTGTGTCTATATTTCTGTGATTGGTTCTCATTGCAACACAGGGATCAGAACCAAAGGCCTATCAAGACCAAAATTCAGTTCTCAGCAATGGATAACTACATGCCTTTGGGAAGCCCACAAGCAGGCATGAGCACACCAGCTGTTTCCTCAACTTGTGTTCCCCAGCAACTGGCATTCAGATGCAAATTGTTTCTGATACTGGAAAGAATGGTTTCAACTCTACTGAAGGAAGTTACAATTTGAGAAATGGGAAGGAAGCAGAAAAAAAGATTGGAATGGTTCGATCTTATTTATGAGCCAAGCCAGAATTCAAAGGACATTTGGCACAGGTGATTAAAACTGGGGAAAGGGGTGTATTCTTTTGAACATGTCCACACACTCACATATACACCGTAACACTCAGCAACCTCTCTTAAAGATATCTTGCCCCTGGACTTTAGCCCATGCACTATGTATATATTGCAATGAAGCAAGACAGCCACACAAAAACAAAGAGGATCTCTCTGCATTTGGCATGAAGTTGATGCAGCAAGGCAGGAGAATTAAACTTGGAATGAGTCTCTAGTCCACCTTAACAGTTACAAATGTGCTGGCATCAACAAATATACCCAAGTGCTACCAGTAATTGTGAATAAAAGGCTTTGCCATGCTTTCTATTTAGGAAGTGTTAAGAATTAAAGTGCACACTAGACAAATGAGTTCTGCTCCCCTGAACCCACAAAACAACAAAAACTATTTCAGAACTATTTAGAAATCAAGTGAGGACAATACACAATAAAACACAATCCAGTTTAATTAAATGCTCCACTTTCGTCTTTCTGCAACTAACAAGAAAAAGACGCTGATTAAACATACTTTTCGAATCTATAAAGATCCAAATGTCATTTTTTATTGTTCTAGTTGTACTGAACGAAAAACATAAACTGCCTCCTTCCATTTGCTATCCCATTTGTAGGTGTAGAACAGGCATGGGCAAACTCGGCCCTCCAGATGTTTTGGGACTACAACTCCCATCATCCCTAGCTATCAGGACCAGTGGTCAGGGATGATGGGAACTGTAGTCCCAAACATCTGGAGGGCCGAGTATGCCCATGCCTGGTGTAGAATGTAGGAACAGCTGTTCCAATGCCATTTTGGGGCCACAATTCTGCCTCCCAACAAAAATGGGGGAGAGGGGTCATACTGTGGTGAGGGGCAAGGGGCCTTCTTACCCCTCTTTCTTTTACCATCTCTGCCAGCAGCAGGAACAGAACTGTGTTCACCTCCGGAAAAGATGCTAACATGCCCACACTAGTGCCGTTCCTCTAGTGCAAATGTGGCACCAGCTATTTCATCCTGCTGTTGTGTTGCCAGATATGTCTGTAGACCCAATAGCTTTTAAATGGTAAAACAGAGGGTGGAAAATCTCCTCCCCTCTTCACCAAAATGGTTTCATTAGTTTCATGCCCCCCTCCACTTGCCCTGCATAGGGATCCACCTGGAATTCCCCACCCAATATTGAGCAAGGCCAAAAAACAGAAGTGGGAAGGAGCTACTGTGCTTGACGTCACTGCAGGTGGGCCATTGCTGCTTCCAAGGACAGAAAGCGGAGGGGCAAAGAAGCCAGGAAGCTGGCGCAGTGCAAATGTGCTTTGTGCTATGCCAACCTCCCAGCTGCTAGTGTCTTCAGGACCATGTTGTGGTCACTTCCTCCCCAAATACCCCAAGAAATGTAGCCAAAGGGTTATCTTCAGCAAGGGTACTGTCTGTGTACCTGCATACACTTTAGCTGAACTGTGTAAATCAACAATTTACAGTGGTAGCTTGGTTCTCAAACTTAATCCGTTCTGGAAGTCCATTCCCAAATCAAAGCGGTCCAAAACCAAGGCACTCTTTCCCATAGAAAGTAATGCAAAATGGATTAATCCATTCCAGACTTTTAAAAACAACCCCTAAAACAGCAATTTAACATGAATTTTATAATTTAACATGATTTATAATTTAAGCAATGTACTGCAGTCACACAAACAATCAGTAGTTGAGCTGGGTTACACACAGTCTCAAAAGGAAAACAAAAAAGCCACAAAAACAAAAACACAAAATGAATAGCAAAAACAGACAGACCTCAGCGTAACACTCAAAAGGGAAGGGTGGCACTCAAATTGGAAGCGTAATACTCAAAACAGAAGTGTGGCACTTAAAACAGAGCACATTCAGCTTCCAAAAAAAGTTTGCAAACCAGAACACCTACTTCCGAGTTTGCAGTGTTTCGGTTCTGGTTGTTTGAGTACCAAGGCATTTGAGAACCAAGGTACTCTCTTTTAAACAGACACCTGCACACACATAAATACAGTTTGTACCTGAGTTCAGTGCAGCACATGAACAAGCCTTAAGGGTACTTAAACTTCACACACACAAAAAGGAGCTAAAAATCAAGGAGGTAGATGAGAGAGATGTTGAGAATGGTACCTTCCATAATAGCTGGTTTCTGATTTTCACATTTTCCACATGGTTTTTATTGTATTGCTTTTATGTATAATTGTTGTAAAATGCTAAACTGCTCAGATTTTTCTGTATAAAAAAGAATAGTTGTATATCAGTATTTCTATAGATAAAATGAATAAATAATCTCAGTGCATTTTGGACCCTACTGGCACTTCTTCAGGGAAAGTCAGAGAAATAAAGATCTGGCATATACTGCCTCTTCTTTTATATGCTAAGAATATGTTTGAGATCTCCTGTCTCCTGCCACAGAGTTCTCTGAAGAGAGGGAAGTACTCTTAAAGCAATTTAACTTTGCAGTGAAGATATAGCCTACAATACCACAGCTGTCCAGTGATGGACTAGGCCGGCTGGAATGCATATTCGCATAGATACTCAGAATATGAGGGGGCACTATAAAACATGCCCTGTGCATTGTCTCACTGCCACATATGTCTACCTAGAACCTGCAGGAATCTGAGTAGGTTCCTTTTATTAGGTCAAATTCAAATACACGAGCTTCAGAAGTAATTACATAATAGAGCCTCTTTTTTCACTTCATCCCCTCAGGAGAAACTTGACTTCAAGTGTGTAATTTGAAGAGACCTTTTGTTCATTCCCACAGATGTATTAAAACATTTCCCTGCAGTCTTTGCAAAGAGATGGTGGTTATTTTATATAAAAAAACCAACCTCTCCATCTATTGCGTGTCATACGAGAAAGAAAGCTAAACGTGCAGCAGAAGCAAATGATAAAACTTCCAAATCTTGCACTTTATGCTTGAAGAGGAAATGGGGTGTTTGAATGATCACAGAATCATAGAGTCGGAAGAGACACTGAGGAATGTCAAGTACAGCCCCTTGAAATGTAGAAATCTGCAGCTGTCCTTTATGGGGATAGAACATGCAAACTACCAATCTCCCATTGGTAGTGGTGCCATAATTCCTGCAGGCATTTGCAGCCCCATTTTCCACCCATGTGACAGGAGCCATGCTTTGCAGATGACTAAAACTGGGGGAGATTCAGGATGTAGCCCTTGGACTACCTGATAGCAGTCAGTGTAAGTCCAGATCCTGAAGAGGACAGGATCTGACCTGCGCAGAAACTTGAAAGGTACAGATCAGGTGAGTTTGCTTCAGATTGCGGACAAACGAACGTCCTCCAGATTCCCTATGCCACAGTGATCCATGCTCTGGCAGTTCCTAGATGAATTATCACAATGGCTTGGACGTGAGGGTTTTATTAAAGAAGCTGGAATTTTGATGGGTACAAGCAAGAGGTAGTCATCAAAGTCCCATGATAGGCTCAGCCCCACAAGAGACAGTAGTGATGGCCACCAATTTGGATGGCTGTAAAACAGGGTTAGACAAATTCACGAAGTACAAAGCTATCAATGGCTATGAGCCTTGAGGGCTAAACTCTGCATTCATGGTCAGACACAGTCCCTGTCTGAATAACAGTTCCTGGGAACTGACTGCTGTTGCATGCTTGTCTTGCTTGGGTAACTCATTGGCCTAGATTGGCCATTGGCCTGATACAGCAGGCACTCCTTATGTTCCTTTGTGGTTCCCTCCTCTCTCCTCCAGTAGAGGTAAAGTTTTGCAAAGTGCAGAGTGAGACCATGTAGCAGTGAGTTATATAGAGCCATGCCATTCAGCTCAGTGCTACTGCAACTACTCAGTCTAACAACTCTTAGAGGTCCCTCACCACTGCCACCTCTGAACATAAAGGTAAAAGTAAATGGACCCCTGACCATTAGGTCCAGTCGTGACCGACTCTGGGGTTGCGGCGCTCGTCTCGCTTTATTGGCCGAGGGAGCCGGCGTACAGCTTCCAGGTCATGTGGCCAGCAGGGCTAAGCTGCTTCTGGTGAACCAGAGCAGCGCACGGAAATGCTGTTTACCTTCCCGCCAGAGTGGTACCTATTTATCTACTTGCACTTTCACGTGCTTTCGAACTGCTAGGTTGGCAGGAGCAGGGACCAAGCAACGGGAGCTCACCCCGTCACGGGGATTCAAACCGCTGACCTTCCGATCGGCAAGTCCTAGGCTCTGTGCTTTAACCCACAGCGCCACCCATGTCCCTTACTTCTGAACATAGGCACCAACTATAGTGGGCCCTGGGGGTCCGGGCACCCACAGCAAGGGCTCTGATGTGACTTCCGGTACAACCTGGAAGTTGCATCAGAGTTCTCTCAAGGCCTCAGGCATGATTTCTGAGGCCCCACAAGGCCTTGGAGATCACGTCCAAGGCCCTACTAGGTCTCAGAAGCGCTGCTACGGTGTGCTGATTAGCTTGACGTCATGACATCATAATATCACATGACATTGCAGGCACCATTGGGCACTCATAACCTGGGGCCCAAGTTGGCGCCCCTGCCTCTGAATCTGTCAGATTGTTCAAATGGAGGTACCAAGGATGGATTGGGACTTTTGGCAGCTGCCCCACATCGGCTGGAAAGAAATATTGCAACCAAAGTCCTCATGCATAACATAACTGCTCATTTGCTTTTTAAAAAAAAATAGACTTGGAAAGTTAAAAATGGAAGGTACATGTTTTCTTCTCTTATACATGCAAGTTGGGAGAAAATACATTCATGGTTAATAAGTGGTCTACAGTCATGGTTTAACAGGCTATATTGAAATAAATCATTCCCCATAAACCCTATGCTGAGTGTGACTAATGCTCCTACAATATACTTATAAGGGAAGACTGTGTGTTTGTGTTCACACCTTCATAAGTATTTTTAATTGCTACTGCCTGGGTAAAATAATAGAACTGCAGACATGAAAGGACCAGAGACTCCAGACTTGCCAGTTCTGTAAGCATTGCTTTGGGGAAAAGGAATTGAAAATTAACTATCATCATGCCAGTACAAAAAAACTATGGCTACACTTCATAGGATCATAGAATTGTACAGTTGGAAGGGACCACGAGAGTCATTTAGTCCAACGCCCTGCAATGCAGGAATCTTTTGCCCAATGCTGGGCTCAAAACTACCAGCCTGAGATTAAGAGTCTCAGATGCTGTTGGCTGAGCTATCCCAGGTTGGAATACTGTATCTAATCCTGACCACACCACATCCAAAGGGACATTGTTAAGGTCTACAGAGAGAGGCTGTTTAGTAAAGATGTTGCAATAAATTAATCTAGGGAATCTTGCAGATGTGAACTCTCCTGAATGATTACTCAGAAGAAAGATTGGGAAGTGCAAATCCGTCAGTGTTAGTCTTCTCATTTTTCCCAATCCTAAATTCACTTTGCCACACTTCTGCTCAAGTTTGTTTTAAACAGTGTGTATATGGTCATTGGGACGCAGGTGGCGCTGTGGGTAAAAGCCTCAGTGCCTAGGAATTGTCGATTGAAAGGTCGGTGGTTCGAATCCCCGCGGCGGGGTGCGCTCCCGCCGCTCGGTCCCAGTGCCTGCCAACCTAGCAGTTCGAAAGCACCCCCAGGTGCAAGTAGGTAAATAGGGACCTCTTACTAGCGGGAAGGTAAACGGCCTTCCGTGTGCTGTGCTGGCTCGCCAGATGCAGTTTGTCACGCTGGCCACGTGACCCGGAAGTGTCTGTGGACAGCGCTGGCTCCCGGCCTATAGAGTGAGATGAGTGCACAACCCTAGAGTCTGGCAAGACTGGCCCGTACGGGCAGGGGTACCTTTACCTTTACCTATATGGTCATTAAGAAATTCAGCATAATAAAAATCAACCATAAAACAAGTGTTACAGAATGTGAGATTCACCATTACCATGTGAGACGATGTCCCCAAGGTATTATTCAAGGATAAGATGGCGGGGGGGGGGGAGGTGAAAAGAATTCACTTCACCCAAATGCATCCCTCCAAAATGAATTCTGCAGGTAGGCACATTCCATTGCCTTGGTGGTTGACATATCCAGAAAAAGAAATTCTTGCAAAAATTGCGGTGTTCATGTCTACCAAAGCATACATTTCTATAGGCTGTTTTGCCTAATATACACATTTTTGCAAGCATCTGTCCTAATATACATTTTTTGTGTCCTTTTTACTAATACTAAAGTCTCTGTGTGTTTGCATGTTTCCCATGCACAGATTAGATACCAGACTGAACAGACGACATGCTGTTACTCTCAGCGGGAGTTTTTACATATTTTACATACATATTATATATTTGACATTCATTTCGTTCTGTAACTCTAACATGAATTCAATATCAAATACACTCGCATAATATGCAGAATTCCTCCTGAAAGGAATGGTATTTCAACAAACACCCATCATTCTCAGGGGGGATTGCTGCATTGATTTCAACATGTATTGTGGCAGGACACCGGTGTGCAATGCACAAGAGAGTGAGAATCTGGCAGCGCATGAATAATAGAGTGTACATAAGAACATCAGAAGAGGCTGCTGGATCAGGCCAATGGCTCAGCATCCTGTTCTCACAACCAGATGCCTGTGGGAAACCTGCCAGCACGATCTGAGCACAATGGCACTCCCCATTTTTGGTTCCAGCACCTGCTGTTGCTGCCTCCAGCTGTACCCCCTGCTCTGATACACACATTGGTCCAGGCAGGTGAGTCCATCGGCTCTTGAATCATGGCTTTCCAGATTCCTCCTCCATCCCCAGCATCTTCCAGTCATATTGCTTCCACAAGATTGCTACTTCCCTTCAGTTGGCCAATCTCTGCTTAAGCATCCTTTGCCTAAATTTTTCATATATACAGAAGCAGTATGCACAGTGCTTCTGACATTAGGTAAAAGGTAAAGGTAAAGTCCAGTCAAAGGCGACTATGGGGTTGTGGCGCTCATCTTGCTTTCAGGCCGAGGAAGCCAGCTTTTTGGGTCATGTGGCCAGCAGGACTAAACCGCTTCTGGAGCAACAGGACACCATGACAGAAACCAGAGTACAGAGAAATACTGCTTGCCTTCCTGCCACAGCAGTACCTATTTATCTACTTGCACTGGCATGCTTTCAAACTGCTAGGTTGGCAGGAGATGGGATAGAGCAATGGGAGCTCACTCTGTTGTGGGGATTCGAACCGTCGACCTTCCGATCGGCAAGCCCAAGAGGCTCAGTGGTTTAGAGCACAGTGCCACCCAAGTCCCACATTAAAGCCCTTCCCATCACCCTAGAATCCTGTCCATGCTATCTAGGAAATAACAGACATATTTTGTGACTCCCTTTGCAGAAAATAATATTCAGATACTGGTGTTTGTACAAATACAAATATTTCAGAACATAAAGTGTACATGTACCCAGAGACTTAAATAACCAACAGGCCAGATTCAGTAGTTTTCTATTTACATGTTAAGTTCAGCATGCATAGGCAAACTGGGCTGGTAGATGTGATTTGGGACCAGGGGCAGGCATAATCTTACTGGCAAATCCCGAGTAAATGCACTTTTATATATCCATGTGAAAAGCATATGCAAAAGAATGCAAGAATGGCATTGACTACAGGAAGGGGTCTATGCTCAATCTTTTTCTTTTTTTCTATTTATGACATAGATATAGCACAAAATTATAAAGCAACAATGTAAAATTATAATGATGTGGAATATCACTAAATTATCACCCATTTATGTATGCTGATGCTTATCAGTTTATGTTGGGTGGATTAATTTGTGCATCTGATCAGGGCAGAGGAAAAAGAAGGCGAATCTAAAAGTCACTGGTTGTCTGTCATTTTGAATTTACACTCATTTGCTTAATCTCATTATACAGATGCACAGTGCTAAACCCACTTGGGTGGTTTGGCGATTTTAATACTCTCTTTCAGCCATAGCCCAGTGTTTGCCTCTGCTAGGACACGTGGCCTCTGTTAACCCAGCTCACTTGTCAGATAAATCCTTGCTGTGCTGCACTCCACTGTATTTTAATAAATCAAGCCTGAACCAATTCTCCCAGGATGTTTTGAGAACCAGCAAATAGGTGGAGGAGACCCCACCATGACCTGATCTCCGACTGCCTAGTGAATTTCAGTACAGTCTGAGTGCTCCAGAGGGGATTGATGGGCTACCATAGGCAAGAACTACAAATTATTCTCGTGTTCCTCTCCCAGCATGGGGTGAATTCATCAGAAAACTTTCTGACATGTTGTGTGAGAATTCAGTGGGTAACAAAAGGGCTTGAGAATGAGAAGTAACAATGAAGTGGGAGGTTCGTTCGTAGCTGAGATTCTCAGCTAGGTGGAAGTAAGAGGACTTCTTAAGCTCCATTTAGAAAGATATACTAGACTAGATATACTAGAGATATGCTAGGTGCGTCTTATGATCTGGTGTGTCTTATAGAGTGAAAAATACAAAAATACAAAAATACACAGTAACATAAAAATGTTACATTAACACAAAGTTATACACACACACACACACAGTGGTACCTCAGGTTACATACGCTTTAGGTTACAGACTCCGCTAACCCAGAAATAGTACCTCAGGTTAAGAACTTTGCTTCAGGATGAGAACAGATATCGTGCTCCGGCGGAGCAGCAGCAGCAGGAGGCCCCATTAGCTAAAGTGGTGCTTCAGGTTAAGAACAGTTTCAGGTTAAGAACGGACCTCTGGAACAAATTAAGTACTTAACCCGAGCTACCACTGTGTGTGTGTGTGTGTGTGTGTGTGTGTGTGTGTGTGTATCAATATCAGTATCATTTCAGGGGCTTCTCTCCCCCAATCCGAATTCAGTTTTAGCAAAAAGATAAATTATTGTCATTGCATTTGAATAGCAATGTCTGTCAACTTTTTTGGGGGGTGGGCTCAAATATTTTATTGGGGGGGCAAAGCGACCTCAGCCCCTAGGAGTTGGCTCCCATGCAGGGTTGCGCCTAATAGCTGCATGTTTTTCCCTCATGTGACCCCATCTTTCTCATGTGGTTTTCTACATTCTTCTATTACCATGGAACCTCAGGAACAAAAGCTTAAAGCCACACGCTTCTTTGTTTAAAATGTCAGTAAGCTGATTACGCTAGACTTTTTTTTGTTAAGAAGCAGGTCTAAATCAAATCACCACCAGAGTCAATATTCCTCCAGGCTGAAGGTAAAGAAGAATGGCTCGCCTAAGGCCAACAAATGGGATCACAGCTGAGATTTGCATCAGGGACTTCCCCGCTGACAGCTGGTGTTCTTAAACAATCTCCAGATCTTAATTTTGCTGTTGGCACTGACTATAACCATGTTCTTAGGTCTTACGTAGTGTTTGCTTCTACCGCCCATCAGCTGATGGGCAGTTAGAAGCTCACCTAGGGCAAAGAGAGGAACAATTGGAAGCCCTCCAGAGGTCATGAACTGGCAGGACAATGGGGAGGAGGAAGAGGATCCTGATGATGGGTGTAGCCAGGACTGGGACACACCAGGGCAAGAAGCAGATGGGGAAGGAAGAACTCACTGGAACTGGAACAGCAGGACCCATTTCCTGAGCCAGAGGGGGCCTTGTCTCCATGAACACGGCAGGCTCAGAGGTTTAGGGAGCAGTGGGGGTATGCTCTAGGTGGCTGAGACAGGCAGGGGCCCACAGACCAGCTCCCTAGCTGGCCAGGTGGGGCTTGCTAGCTCTGGGAGGAGGCGAGTGAAAACAGGTGAGGGTCCCTGGCCTCATCCAGCCCAGATGCTGCAACCAACATGCAAGGTATAAAAGGGAAGCAGAGCTGAGGTGCTGCATCTGCTCAACTTCGTACATCAGTTGGAACTTAGTGTGGATGCTCCTGGACCTCTGGACTTTGTTTTGGGTTTGACTCTGACCTGTATTTCCTGGCCTTTGGACTTTACTTGTGTGGATTGAGCCCTGGTCTTTGAACTTTGGACTTGACATGCAGTCATACCTCGGAAGTCGAACAGAATCTCAAAATGTTCAGAAAGCAAGGCGCGGTTTCTGATTGGCTGCAGGAAGCTCCTGCCGCCAATTGGAAGCCGTGGATGTCATGTCGGACATTTGGGTTCCAAAGACGTTTGCAAACCGGAACACTCACTTCTGGGTTTGCAGAATTCAGGAGCCAAAACATTTGAGTCACAAGGCATTCATCAACCAAGGTATGGCTATATTGACTTGCTGCTGGGTGGGCCAGGGGTTCAGGACACCAGATGATTCTTTTGAAGCCCTGTCCACACCTGATATCAGGTATGCTGTCAGGTGTAGGACGAGTGGGCAATCCCTAAAATGACACTGTGGATTCCTCACCCCTGCATTATGCTATCTTTAATCAGTAAATTTATCTGTACTTGTCTCGGCACATTTGGACATTTGCTGCACTTTTTGACAAAGCTGTCATTTTGCTGAAAACAAGGATTATATAAGAACAACCACTCCAATTGCTTAATTAATGACATTACTGTTATTTGAATGTATTTTAAATGCATTTTCTGTTCTCAGATGTCCTGTTTGTTATCCTGTTGGGGAAAGGGTGGCGATATAAATGCGGTAAATATCTTGTTTACATAAAACAATAGTAGATTTGCTCCTTTTATTCACTGCTGCTATTTTGTAGATGAACCTTTTGTGCTTCCCATGTTTGTGCTCTGAAAGTCTAGACAGCTTGTGAAGTAGCAATGTGCAAAAAAACAAAAAAAGGGTACAGAAAGCACTTTCCTATGATAAGAGTCTCTGAAAGAAGGCTTGACATGGTGGGTGGACAACATGATTGCAAACCTTCCTGTGCAGCTCGAGAGAAAAATATTCCCCGTTAGCTTATTTTCCCTACAAGTAGAAGTGGATGAGAGCTGTGCCATCAGCAACACCGTTTGGCTGCTAGTTTTGATTTGCAGCATCAGTGGAAATTTTCAGGTGATTCAAGAAATTACACAGTTACATCCAGCACATGGGTGAACCAGAGGGGGAAAGGGTTCTGAAGCAGCAAGCGCAGTCACTGAGAGACTAAAAACTTCAATGAAACAAAGAAAAGCAAAATATTCAAAAACAAGAAGCTGCCTTGTACTGAATCAGCCCATCAGTCCATTTGCTCAGTACAGTGGTACCTCGGGTTACATACGCTTCAGGTTACATATTCCGCTAACCCAGAAATAGTGCTTCAGGTTAAGAACTTTGCTTCAGGATAAGAACAGAAATCTGGGGAGCACAGGCCAAAAGAGAGTGTGTCTACCTTGCATATTCTCATTCATGCATCCATGACAATCAAACCCAGACCCACAGCCAGAGCCGGATTTAGGTTTGATGCGGCCCTCAGCTACTGAAGGAAATGGGGCCCTTTATACGTCCAGCCGTCCTGTCACTGTTTTTGTGTGTTGAATATACGCTAGATGGTGATTTATGGACCCAATACATATCTAAAGCACATGAAGAGTGTAGGCACCCTATACAGTGGTACCTCGGGTTACATACGCTTCAGGTAACAGACTCCGCTAACCCAGAAATAGTACCTCAGGTTAAGAACTTTGCTTCAGGATGAGAACAGAAATCGTGCTCCGGCAGCGCGGCAGCAGCGGAAGGCCCCATTAGCTAAAGTGGTGCTTCAGGTTAAGAACAGTTTCAGGTTAAGAACGAACCTCCGGAATGAATTAAGTACTTAACCCGAGGTACCACTGTACTGTCTACGCTGACTGGCAGAAACTCCCTGGAGTCGTTCCCAGCCCTATGCAGGATAGAAACTGGAACCTTTTGCAGACATAGAATTCAATGACAATTTCCTCGCTTTGCCAAATGCTGAGAAGATTGCCAATAAAACCAGCATGAGGCAGCACCACTGTGTGTGATTCACAAAGATTCCCATCCACCTCTCTTCTACTTGCAAGCCTCATCTGTCCCACAGGATGAGAATTTCCCAGACTTTGAGGTGTGTGGAAATGGTCTCCTTTGTTCTAGATGAGCGTGACAAAGTTGAGAAGTGCTGTGGCCATTGGTTACTCTTTAGGGGTGAAGTAGAATTCTTCAATTTCAGTGCAGCTGAAAATCTGAGCGCTTCAGTCCAACTCCCCTGCTTTTCTTTTAGTATTGTACAGATGTGCTTCGAACCACAAGCTCAATGGCAGCAGGGTCAGGCCTCTATTGGGAAAACTGTATGAGGTCAAAAGCTAACCCCTCTAATCTCAAGTTCATGGGCTTGTTTAGTATTGAAGAGCCCCATAGCTGCTTTGGCCTTTAAAATAAATGCAAGATATTGTAATGCAAAGGTCTTCTGCATCATATCTAACTTGGCCCACAGAAGCTTGATTCAACAGTGGATTTCTGCTTCCCCAATCATTGGAATGTTTGTGATGTCTCCATGACATCACAGCAGGTCAGCCAATGATAAGGAAGTAAGGATAACCTAGACAAGCAAAAGACCACTTGATGCCTGACATATAGAATGCAAAGTTATTGATTGGCATTGTAACTTAGTCTTGATCTTTCTCAGATACCATACGGTAGTTGAATGATATTGTTAGGAAACAAGAAGAGGAGCAGCTTGTTTTCCCCACACAGAGGTTGCTTTCTAAAGAATACATTTTACAAGAGAGCACTTAATCTACTTCCCAACATGGAAAGGACTTCTATGGTGGGAAAGGAACAAGGCATGCAAGATGCATAGGCCACGTTGAAATACAATGTGCAGGTCAAAGGTGCATACTCTGTTTGAAGAGTCTAGCAATCACAACAGTTTTCCTTTATTTTGATGTACAGTCTGAGAATGCTGAATTAAAGGCTAGAATTTAAATACCCTCCCATGAAATGCTCACAGATTTTGAAGAACCAACCTTGATTCTCCCAGTTCTGTGCTTGTATAGAGCAAAGCACAAAAAGTTAAACTGCCTGCTCACTTATCAATTTTGTCCTGTACAAAAGTGCTTTTTTATTTATTTATCCACATTTGCAAACACTTCTGCTTGTCCCATGTCTAGAAAGCAGGGGTGATGGACTATATGGAATTGGCAGAAATGACTGGCAAAATCCGAGACCAGGGAGAAGAGTTGGTGGAAGAAGATTGGAAGAAATTTAAAGACTATTTGCAGAAATACTGTAAAATTAATGAATGTTAAAATGATGTTGGATTGAAAATAATTGGTATTGGTAATAAGATTAACAAGAATATGCAAATACGGATTGATAATGGATGAAAATACATAGTTATAATAGGCTAAGATATAGAGTAAAGATAAATGAAAGAGGGTAAGGATTTGCTGAAATGATTTTCTAAACGGGAATACAAAAAGGGGAGGTGTGAGGAGGTCAAGGAAATAAGGAAATGAGCCTAAAGATATTGAAAAATGGATTTATTTTTAAATTTTTTCTTTTTAGCTATTAGTTTTTTCTTTGCATTTTGTATCTTTTTTTCTTTCTCTTTCCTATGTGTGTTTTTTAGTTTGCTAATTTTTGTTTTAATTTTCTCTATTCTGTAAACCTATGTTTTTTGTAAAACCTTAATAAATATTTCATAAAAAAAGCAGGGGTTTCAGCAGTTTCCGCTTTGCCCTGTTCCTTTCCCAGAAAAAAACTCCACTCTTTAGCTCTAAATTAGTCAAAACCCGAATTGCCATTTGCTCTGAGCACTAAAGAGCGGTTTCTCCTGGGGGAAAGCAGCAAGGCAAGAGGAAGTGGGGATAAGCCCTTGTTAGCCACTTTTTAATGAAAGTAACTCAAAGCAACTTACAATAAACACACACACTAAAACAAGCATAAAGCAAAACAAAGCAAAATCTAAAAGACAGTCCTACATTTTAAAAGGTAGGACTAAAACATCTCACCCACTCAAGGAGGCCAGAAGTAACTAAAAGGCCATTAATAGTGGTATATAAATAAAATAAAATATGGCAAAGGCTGTACAATGAAGCTGTTAGATACTGCTCTGTGGGTAGGAAGCCCCACAAAGGAGAAGCTGCCACAGAGGAAGACCTCTTTGCTTCTGGGCATGCCCATCCCCAGAAAGGTTCCCTCAAGGGACTGGAGGCCTTTGTCTGAAAAGGGTTCACCACCACCCAGTGGTGTAGCATGGTTTGCTGGTGTGCGGGGTGGGGTGCAGATGGTGAACAGAGCCTGCTGCAACAGTCCAGCTCTCACCACCGATGTCACTGTAGTGACGCCAGCCCTGAACTGCTTTGTGAGGCTGGGATCCCAGCCTCATAAAGTGGTGCAGGACCGGCAGGCCAGCATGAGCCGCAAACACACACACACACACACACACACACACACACACACACGAGAGAGAGAGGGAATTGTGGCTGCAGCCATTGCCCTGGCAGCCAATGCTCCACTCCAGCCACTACCATTTTAGACCTAGGAACTGGAAGGCCACTAATCCCTGGCTCTAGCCACTAAGTTTCTTTGAAGAGGAGACTACAACCCTGCCTTTTAAACAAAGAAGAGAGTATCAAATATAGTGGTAATAAATCACCTACTCCCCACTTCCATCTCATTTTTTATGATGCTGCCAAGCTGACAACTTCTAGTAAAATATATTTTATTGCAACAGACAGTGCGTGGTAATTGTTACGAGCATGAGCCACACTCCTGGTGAAATGATGAATTTTGCTGTAAACAGAATCTGTTCTATGTAATTGTTAGCAAAATGTCCGATCCATTTAAGAGCTAATTATAACTACCAGTTTTAAGACCAGTCTGGGCAAAACTCTTCTGAGTGCAGGGAGGAGGCACAGGATGGGGTCTGAAGGCTCATAATTTATCACAAGTTTCATTAAGGTCCTTGAAGTGTGATTAAATAAAATTAATATGGAAGATTATTTCCAATATCCTTCAAGAGGGGTTTTTCCCCGCTTTGCATTTTACTAAGCATTCCCAAGCTTATCTGCTAGTAACTAGTTTAATGGTTTTCAAATGGTGTTCCTGGGTGTATTTGACGTTCTACAGAAAGAAATGTACTGGGAATTACTCACTGGGAGGATCACTCATGGTTCACGAGGTCCCTTAGAAGCAGAACTCATGGTTCGCAAGGTCCCAAAGCCCATGGTTACCAATCATCTTGGTGTGCCAACTCCCATCAACACCTCTCAGCATGTGGAGTTGTAGAGAGAACTATGTTGGGCACTCCATCTCTAAAGGAGCCAGATAAACCGGGGGCCACCAGGGGGCGCATTGGAAGATGGCTGACAATAACATCTCTCCAACCCACACGAGGTAATTAAGAGGCTGTGATGGGAGTATGCAGCCTCCCTGCCCCCCCAAGGGAATGGGGGGGACTGCCTTGCCAGCGGTGTCCATAATTCACCCCCGGATTCAAAAGAAGGGGGTGTGGGCACTTGGCACGAAGCCCTCGAGTGAGGCCGGCTCTCCCGGACGCTGTCTCTAATTCGCGCACTGGTTCGCATTAGCTCGGAATATATAATTAGAAATATATTATTGGACAGAAGCTAATGTACATACATCAAGTGAAGATCGGGAGTAAAGACTGCTGATTAATGGATCTCTGTGAGCGGAGTGACGGGCTGAACAATAAATCAAGTGAAGAATCACCACTAAAAGACTGGTACGTTGGAATGAAACGGAAAGCGGGGGGAGGAAAAAACTTTTCTTCTTTTATCTTATGTGAGTACCAATAACCCTCCCCTCCAGAAAGAAGAATCGTTGCAAATTATTAATCACAAGCAGGAGATCAAGAACTGTGTGGAAATGATCAAAGAAGGATTGGTAGAAACACCGGAGAATGGAAAGTTTTATGATGCAGTTACAAATGGTGTTTCGCTAAGACAGGCTTGCCTATAGAAAGACGAGGGGGAGGAGAACCAGGGTCATCAGAATGTGAATGTATGGTTATCGGTATGTGTTCTTGAACTGGCGGAGCCCCCGGAGATATGTTTGGCAAGCCTGGGGAAATTAACGGACAGACGGAGGGAATGTTCGGAGGTGTGGAAATGGTGTCTTTTCTTTATGTGATATGATTTTTGGAGAGTGTAAAACCCACACAGAGGATGTTTGTTTTCAACCCGCTTGTGAAGACTATCAGAGATCGCAAAGAAAGGAATATTTGATAACAACAATAAGATGAGGAAAGTAACAAAGAGACTATCTGGACAGAACTGGATAGAACTGTTTAATTAAAGCAGCAATATGAGTGATGTTTGGTCCCCTTTCGGAGCTTGATGTATGGGTACCTCCAACAAAAATTTAAAAATCTGGCTGTATAATTTGGAATTAATGTGATTTGGAATTAATGTGATTTGATTGGCCTGTTAATAAAAATTATATATATATATATATATATATATATATATATTTGCTTTCAGGACACCAAAACCTGCATATATATATATATATATATATATATATATATATATATATATATATATAAAAAGGAGCCAGATGAAACCAACTACAAGAAGCAAGTTGACACTTTCAAATTCAGAAACTCGGGATTTAAGCCTCAAATTAGGGCAAGCATACACCCTAATATCAGCTATTCATTCAGAAGCTTCTTTCTCAAAAGCTCTCTCTTTGTCAGTGTTGAACAGTTGCTATGAGAAAATAACATGCACTATTTTGTTTATAGACACTTGTTTCTGAAATGAAAAGATGACTTGAATATTTAAACTGATATTTAACAACTCCTTAATGGTCATACATTTTAAATTCAATGAAAAGTAACATTGACTGGGAAGAGTCAAACAAAAGGAGAGGTCTTTGTTTAGCGATAGTCACATGCATCAAACTGCAGTGAGAACAACAGATAATTTGCAACCGTCTTCTACATCCATGCTTGTTTGTGTGCTATTTTTATCATTGACTGGGACTAAAAAGAAATGGGAAAACAGAAGGAAAAACATTTCTTTCTTTCTTTTACATTTTAATAGCTTCACTGTACAACACTACCAATTTTAAATTCTCTTTTCAAGTAGAGGACTGTCTGCTGACAGCTGTTCAGATAGAAGACTATTCTTCAATAAAGGAAGGAACATGGCTATCCTAACAGGAACCCATGATAAGCAACCAGTAAGGTCCTAGGCACAGGAACCTTGAAGACTTTCACAGTCCTGACAAAACTTGACATATACCAGTAGGTCTCTAGATCTAGGTGTGAGTGCTACACTACACAAAGATTCCTCTCTACAATTGCAAAACATCATGCACATTCCAACATTAACCAGCTTGTAAGGCCAAATAAAAAGAAAGTGTTTTGCAAAACAACTTGTTTTGCTTCTCTCTCTCTCTCTCTCTCTCTCTCTCTCTCTCTCTCTCTCTCAAAAATTACTTTTGTCATTATGAAATAATTGAAACCCATGAAACATTAATGCACCAAAAGCCAGAAAGTTCAAAGCCTCCATCATGCATAATTTCCATAACATTGCATTGTGGCTTAATAAAAGGATATTGTTGTGCACACATCAAATCTCTTCTAATCCAAATAAGGGCTTTCTGTTCACTAATGAAAGCATTTTTATGCATAAGGTTTAAAGCCCAAATGCTAAATAAGCATTACAGTGATATTGGGCTCCTGTTTGAGCAAGTATTATCTGCGTGGTTCCTTAAATCTTTTGGAATCACCCAAAGATAACTCAGCATTGTTCAGTAATTAAAAACAAACCACCTCTCTAAACGCAGTGTTTGTACGATTCTGATTCCATGAAAAACTGACACACTGGCAAACTCTTTGATCCCAGACCCAAGACATTTCCCCCTCCCTTCACATCTCTGTCAAATAGCATGCTTACTGGCTAATGAATCATTTGCAGGAAGAAAGAGAGGTTTTCACAAGGATGAAAGCAGGGGCAAAGTGGTATGCTTTGCTGCTCAGCAGGTGGCACGGAAAACAACAGTGCTTCCAATTTTTTCCCTGAGTACTGTTATTTCTCTGTGGTAACCGCTGGCATCAAAATGTTGCATCACAACCATGCCATGCATGATGCCTGGATACAGACCCAGAGACAAAATCAGTCAAGGCTATTCCTCCTGACAGTGGCAGTAAATATATGCACCCTGGTCCACTAATATATATGCTAAAGCAGGTTTTTGTGGGGACAGCTGTGGTGAAGGCAGATGCATGTCATCTGGAATACCAGGAGATGAAGTTTGGAAATTGGATGAATAATTAAAATTTTCGTTTTCAGAAGCATAAGTTGCATGCCCAGGGAGGACTCCCCTGCTGAGTGCCTAAGGGCCCTCATCCTACCTCTCTCCACCTGGCCTAGGGTGGGGCTTGGCTGGCCTCATAAGAACTGCTGCTGCGGAAAGTTTCATTGGGAGTTTTTGCTGCTGTTACTGATATTACTGATATTAACTTTTTGTATCTTTCTTTTTATGTGGAAACTGTTCAGTTTGGTTATGTAGTTTTCAGTGTGTCTTATTTATTTTTACGACTACTTTGCTATGTTTGTAATTACAGTGGTACCTCAAGTTACATACGCTTCAGGTTACATACGCTTCAGGTTACAGACTCCGCTAACCGAGAAATAGTGCTTCAGGTTAAGAACTTTGCTTCAGGATGAGAACAGAAATCGTGCTCTGGCGGCGCAGCGGCAGCGGGAGGCCCCATTAGCTAAAGTGGTGCTTCAGGTTAAGAACAGTTTCAGGTTAAGTATGAACCTCCGGAACGAATTAAGTACTTAACCCGAGGTACCACTGTATGTAAATCTTTTCATATTGTAAGCCGCCTTGAGCGTTGTTTTAACTGTGGAAAGGCGGCATACAAATAAAATGATGATAATGATGATGTTTGCACAGATGAAATGCATGCGGAATATACACACCTTGCACATTTGCAAAAAAATGGAGCAAGCTGTTGCTGCACCATGTTGGTATCAACAAATGAAAGGGCAATAAACCCACAAACAACAGCAATCCACAGGCCTTATGCCAAGTTAGACTATTGGTCCATCTAATTCTGCATTGTCCACATCATGAGTGGGGAAACCTTGGCCTTCTTGATATTGCTGAACTACAGCTTCCATCACAGCCAATGGCTACTGATGATGGAAATTCTTCAGCAACATCAGGAGGGCCAAGGGTTCCTCACACTTGGTCTACAATGATGGGCAGGGGTCTCCTGGGTTTCAGCTCTAGTTACCTAGAGATGTGAGGGACAGAACCTGGGACCTGTTGCATCTTGTCACAGAGCCATGACCCTTTCCTTTTCAGGTAAGCATTAGTAAGCTGGGAAGAGAAACAAGAGAAATCTGCTGAACTCTTAGAAATCTGCTGAACATTTAGATTACGTGTCAAGAAGCAGTTAGGGAATAACCATGAAGCTTGGGAAGCAGGACCAACCCCAAGGTACTTTGGTGCCTGGGGTTCAGGGCAAGGTTTTGCCCCCTGCCATTCCATGTACAGGATCCAACCAAACTAGCAGCTGAATCTTAGTTCAATACTGGATGTGGTGAACTTTTCATAGAAGAATGGAGGCCTTCCATGGACTATTTTTTCAAATATACTATAGTCAAATGAAATCGTGGGCAGGATTCGAGCTAAAAGCAGCAGCAGCAGAAAAAGGATAAAATAATTGTAAAAGAGGAACTTTGTGTAATAGATAAAGATATAATGCAGTAAAAAAGGTTTGAGTAAAAACGCTGCGGGGAGTGGGGATGGGTGGGAAGTCAATTTATGGATGTAACTATTTGATATGAAGATTATTGTGAAAATGTTTGGAAAATTTAATAAAAAATAAAAACTTACATTACCAAAAAAATAAAAACCAGGATGTGGGATGACATCCTTGACAGTAAAGCCTCTCCTCCTCCAAGAGGGGAGGTGTTGTGGGCGGGATGCGATTTCTGCGTCACGCAGGGGGCGTTACGCCCCCTGCCCCACTCACCTGGCTGGCGCACCACACCCACAGGTAAGCGCCCAACTGGGCGGCTTGGAGGGGGCGTGGTTTGCAGTTGAACTTACTGCTGCGCCAGCCATTCCGCCTCATTTTCTGCCTTCACGTCACGAGTCACCCACCCTCCACTCCCTTAGAGCTTAGGGCTTAGTTTTTCTCTTGACCTTGCTATGGACCTTAGGTTGGTCGCCCAGGTTGCCCAGGGGGCCTGGTAGGAATTTTTCCAATTGGCATTAGGCCTTTTGGTTTTCTCGCCTACCTCGTAGCAATCGTCACAACTTTCTTGGTATTGGCGGTTAGGTTAGGCATTGGAATGTGTTGATGGTGTGTGGAAGGGCTAGGTGTGGTCATCGCCTACCCCTTCAAATTTGGGTATTCCGTTAAAGGAGTCCAGTGGTCGTGGATCCTGTCTGATCCCTGTGGGGGGGGGGGCATGGCACGACCCTCGGTGACATCAGGGGAGAGCTTATAGTTGTATTAGCATCAACAGGCTCCACCTTCTGGTGAATAAACCCCCTTTGGGCTCACCCCTCTCTGAGTGGGTGGAGTCAATCTGTCGTGGTCCAATGCCTAAGCCAATAGCTTCTCACTTGTTGTAATCAATAAAGTTGTGGCCTTCTCCTGCCCATTAACCTTATACTCTGTGTCTGTGTGTCTTCATTCCACAAAGCGGGGATCGGGTCCTCGAACCACAACTGAAAGCAGCAGGCTTGCTTAGGAGGTGCAGAGCAAGCCAGCTTAGGGGACTCAGGGGGAAATGATGGAGAACTGCTGCCCCACCCACCTGCTGCCTGAGGCAGCTGTCTCACTCTGCCTAATGCTAGGGATGGCTCTGTCAGGAAACGAAGCGCATAACAACACAGAACAATCCTAGGATGCAGACTAATGCGCAAGCTATAAGCCTCAGCAAGCAATCAGCAGTTAGAGGGAAGGGTTAGAAATATGAACCCTAACAAGCCAGGAGGTTGCTAGATGGTGATCATGAACAAACATTGGGAAGCTGAGGGGCTAATGTTAACATTAGCAAGTATACAAGCATGGGGCCTAACTATAAGCACTGACAAGCCAGGAAACATTCAGATGGGGAGGAAGGATAAGTACCAGCAAGCTAGTCAGATATTAGATTAAGAGGAAGGATAAGCACTAGCAAGTCAAGAAAGCACTTAGATGAGAAGGGTAGAAAAGCACCAGCATGGCAGTAAGCATTCAGATAAGACACAGAGATAAGCAAGAGCAACAAGTCAGGCAGCACTTTGAATGAGGAACAATAGACACACATGAAAGGATCGTGTGAACTAACACACACACACCCCAATATGCCATCTACCCATTGTGAAAACACTATCCCTACCCTGAATCCATGCAATGGGGACTTTTTGGTGAGGCAGAAATATCCCCAGATGCAGGGATATGCTAGGATGTGAGCTGATATGCAATCTGGTCACACAGGTTCAGGAAAATCAGCCCGTGTGTTGAAAAGGATCCAAAATGCAGCAGTCTGATTAGTCCTAGAACAATAGGATTCAGAATGCAGCAGTCTGATTGGTCCTAGAACAATGCAGCAGTATGATTGGTCCACAGGAGCCACCCAATCCAGCACCAGGTGGAAGTGAATCCACAACATGATTGGCCTACAGGAGAATCCCGGAATTAGCCAATCACGTGCAGCCCATTGTGTAAACAATGTATATAAAGCAGATATTGTGGGGGAACTTCCATTCCTCCTCACCACTATGAGCTGAATAAAGAGCATGAAATCCACTCTCGACTCCGAGTATATTTCACCATGCAAAAGTTATGTTTCTGCTTAGGGATGAATGCTATCCTGTTGAGTGTATAATGGCACATTTTGGCAAATCGTGTCCTCCTCCCAGAGAGCACGCATTGCGGTGAGATCATCAAAACTGACCTCACTGCTGTTGTGGGTGGGAGCGATTGGATAGCACAACAACCCAATTGGTGGTTCCTCGGTTGCTGGGGTAATTCTGGCCGCCAATGGGATCGTTTCATGCATTAACCAAGGGACCTATATATACCACTGCACATTGCGTTGAGCTTCCTCTTTTCGCCTTGTGCATCGAATCACCCGCCCACCCTCCCTATATTTAGGGTTCATTATGACCTTGCTATGCCGCCGTGGGTCGTCTGTTTTGGGGACAGGGGCCCGGTAGGAATTTTCCCATTTGGCTGATTGGCTGGCACGACTTGGGTTTCACCTGCCGCGTACCAAATCATCACAACTGTGTAAGGTTTGGCGGTTAGGCATTGGTTCAATGTGGTGTGGAGGGAAGGTTGTCACACCTACCCCTCCAATGCTCAAAGGGTATTCCATTAAAGTAATCCAGGGACTCGCCTTGATTTTGTCCGATCCCCATCCAGGGGTGAGAGCCACACCAGAGCCCCTGGGAGCATTTGGGTTAAGGGGTGATATGATAGCCATGTTCAAATATATAAAAGGATGTCACATAGAGGAGGGAGAAAGGTTGTTTTCTGCTGCTCCAGAGAAGCGGACACGGAGCAATGGATCCAAACTACAAGAAAGAAGATTCCACCTAAACATTAGGAAGAACTTCCTGACAGTAAGAGCTGTTCGACAGTGGAATTTGCTGCCAAGGAGTGTGGTGGAGTCTCCTTCTTTGGAGGTCTTTAAGCAGAGGCTTGACAACCATATGTCAGGAGTGCTCTGATGGTGTTTCCTGCTTGGCAGGGGGTTGGACTCGATGGCCCTTGTGGTCTCTTCCAACTCTATGATTCTATGATTCTATGATTCTATGATTCTATGATTTGGGGTGAGCTTGAGTCTGAACCTGGTCCAATGCTTCCCCAGGATGTTTTCCCTCACTGACCTCTGCTGGAGTCCAGTCATCAGTGCCCTGCCTAGGTCAGGTGCAGCTAGCCATTCTGAAGGAAATCAGCCCTGAGTGCTCACTGGAAGGACAGATCATGAAGCTGAGGCTCCAATACTTTGGCCACCTCATGAGAAGAGAAGACCCCCTGAAAAAGACCCTGATGTTGGGAAAGACTGAGGGCACAAGGAGAAGGGGGCAACAGAGGATGAGATGGTTGGATAGTGTTCTCGAAGCTACCAGCATGAGTTTGACCAGACTGCGGGAGGCAGTGGAAGACAGAAGGGCCTGGCGTGCTCTGGTCCATGGGGTCACAAAGAGTCGGACACAACTAAACAACAATAAAGGAACCCAACCAGCTCAACATAATGAGGAAGAAAGCAAACACAGGAAAATCATCTTATCCACAGAGCTAAAAAATTACCCAACCACAGAGACAATATTTGGAATTCAATTTGAGAATAAACACAATTGAATGTTTTTCATGGCACTGTAGGCATGTGACGATGTCTTTCAACCTGACTGAGATTCATAAAGAAAACCCAATAATAACAAAGAAATCTGAGGGTGTTCCAGTTAATTTGCAAACCAGTCATTGTGATATAGCAAACAAGTAACAGGTTTTTGTTTTTTCACTTATCAGATTAGCCCTTGAAAGTATAAAGGTGGGGAGAAGATACAGTATAAGCCAGCATTTTTACGCCAGTGACATAGTCTAGACACTTAGTGTTAGCCTCCACAATAAATACCCATCTGGAAGCGCAGTGAATCCTTCTTCAGATGCAAAGGACTTTTTCAGACCGCAAAGGACTCCGCAAAAGATATAGAATTCTCTGTACTCACCCAAAACAGATAGCTCAGCTGAAGCACTGCTGTTCTCCTCCCTGTAGGTGACCACACAAGTATACGTCCCAGAATCATCATCTGTTGCATTAGATATCAGTAAGTTACTGCCAGCCAGCAATGAATACTTTTTGGACCTGGAATATTGGCAAGAAAACTTGGTTTAAAATAAGGGAATGGGTAGGATGGCTTTGTTAGTTTTAGAAGGTTTATATCCCACTCTCTCCACTGTTCCCGGTAGCTCATGTCAATTTAAAAAGATATTATACAATATCATAAGCATGAATGATCGATTATATTCAGTGGGAGGGCTGTTCACTCCTTCCCATAGGGGTCCAGCAGACGTATAATTTTCTCTCCTTTCAGCAATGGTGTTCCCACATTGGACAAAGCAGCTGATCCAAAAGCAAGCAGCAGAATTCTAGATTTGCTCTTTCCAACGCATTGTTATAAACTGAGGAACTAGGTACCTGAATGGGATTGTTTCATCTCCTCGCAGCCACGTAAACGTTGGGGCTGGATAGCCAGAGACGCAGCATTCCAGCACAGCATCTTTCCCTTCGACAACTACCACATTTGACGGTCTCTGCAGGAAAAATTGTTGCCTGTGCAACCCGGGATCTACGAAAGGAAAAGGAATGGTTATTACTTAATAATCACACCATTTGTCTTAGGAGCAGCGGGGAGGAGTATTTAAATATTCTCAGTGGGAAATCTTCCGTTTCACTGCAAGAGAGAAAATTCACACACACACACACACACACACACACACACACACACACACACACTATAGAATAAGGGAGAAAAAAGACAGCAGAAAATGAAATACAGGATAAACATTTGAATCCAGAGAAGTGAACAGCGATTTACATACTAAATGAAAGCGTAACTCTACAGAGTTTGACTCAGAAATAAGTCATACTGAGTTTAATGCAACTTACTACCAGGCACTGGTGTAGTGGTAAATTTAAAATTACAAGTGCATCATGACATTCCCCCATAGGGGAATCCAGAAATGCAGGCTTCTGTAGAAATAAATGCTATGAAAAATTGTGACACTTTCATGGAGTCCTAGCATATGATAAACTTCCCAGCAGCATGGCTCCAGCCCCACGTATAGTTTCCTGGGAGTAAGCTTCATTGAGCTCAGTGATGCTTACGTCCGAATGTATGGATTAAACTTGCAAAACAAATTGAGCTTTAGCAAAAGATCTCCTGCCCGCTGAAAAGTAACCTTAAGCCTTTAATTAGAAATGCACACAAGCTTGCAAAGACTTGAACTCTTAAGAGTTTATTTACTTGCCAGAGCAAGGAGACTCATCAGTAACCCCAGTGCTCCAACTGATGACATCACTGCATCCTGTTTTCCCTTGTCCAGCTGCTCCAGGTAAGTGGGTGCAGGATTGCAGCCTGATTCTAGGCTTAATGGGCAAATCCAGCAACTAAAGCTTTTGATGATTAATGAAGGGTCAATTTTAATTGGAGAGGTTCAAAGTTAATGCCATACTCGTGCATTTTGCAAAGCTGTGTTTTGGTTCCGGTGTGTTCCTCCAATAGGGAATGAAAAATAAAATATTAAATATGATCTTTCCTTTTTAACCATGAGTGCTAGTTGCCTCACAGTAGTTCCAGTTCCTAAAAAACAAATAAATAAATGAGGTTTGGTGAAATGCATATTTTAAGGGGGGGGGAGGAATTTCCCAAAAAGCTTCCATGGCTATGCAACTCGATATTTTTCAGTTGGCTGACAGCCCTGATACTGAGCACAGATCGGAGTTTAGAAAGTATAGTTCAGGGATGGCTCTTGCTCATAACAGAGATTTGTGGTTCAAGGATCCGATCCCCGCGTAGTGGAATGAAAACACACGGACACGTGATGTAAGGTTAATGGGCAAGAAAAGGCCACAACTTTATTGATTACAGCAAGTGAAAAGGTATTGGCTTAGGCATTGGATCACGTCAGTTGACGCCACCCACTCGGAGAGTGGGGTGAGTCTAAAAGGGGGGGGGTTATTCACCAGTAGGTGGAGCTGACTTGCGACGGGAGGGCAAAGTGAGGGCCGTGTGGCTGGCACAGCAGCTAGTTAAGCTGCAGTCCACGCCCCTTCCAAGGCACCTGGTTGGGTGCTTGCCCATGGGCGTGATGCGCCAGCCAGGTGAGTGAATGGCAGGGGGCTAACGCCCCCTGCTTGAGGCGGAGCTCGGCTCCCGCCCACAACCCCTCCCTTCATTTTCAGGAGGAGAGGCTCTGTAGCAGTGTTCTGTACTGGCAAAGCCATAGCACAGATTAAGAAATGTAATGTTAAGAGTGTTCACACCTTGCAGACAAGAGGGGAATCCCTGAAAAACCACCATATATACTGGAAAGCAGAACACTGGATATGGTACAGACTGGGAATTAGAAGTCATTTCAGATCCAGAGTGAGGCACTTAAGAAGCTCCCCCACCCTACTTATTTTTAGTTAACATCTGAACAGATACCTTATGTTATGAGAACCAAACTTTATTTTGTTATCTCCCCATTGAACGCACACACACACACGATTTAGCAGTAACCTAACTCTGTGGTTCTATCCCCCATTTTCTTCGAATTTTCAAAAGTAGGCAAGCAATCATTCTAGACCCAGCAGCCACTACCATATTTTCTGTGAAGAAGTAGCTCAAAACAGAAGAAGGTGTCTCGACCCCAGATGTATATCAGATCCCCGCTCCTGATTAACATAATGTGCTCTGTCATTATCATTAAAACTTTCCTGTTCCCTACATTGCCGATTGCCTAAATGAATGTCCTTGCTATGCAAAAAACAAAATGAAACACTGAGAAAGGAGACAGAGAAGTAAAGCACCAACCCACAATTCTTTAATTAAATCAAGGATAGGCTTTACATCAGTATAATAAAACACTAGAAAGATTTGGAAGGTTTTTTAATGTGCAATCAAATTGAAGTGTAATAACAGGAGCCCTTTTTGTGTTCATTGAAAGGAGGAATTGTCTACTATTGTGTGAGAGGGCTGGGATATTTTATGGAATTTGGCTGTAACTACTCCAGATAAATGGATGATGCTTCACAAGGGAGACTGATTTGTCACTGCTCGCTTTGAGCCACACTGCACAGAACCATGAAAGTTGAAGGAGTCATTCAGAACAACAATTTATTTTGCTAGAGAATTGCACAACCTTCTTTGTGGCCCCGAATTACTTCCTGTTGGAGTGCTTCAGGCAGTTTTGTTTAGCTGAAGGCAAACTACCATGCCACAATTGCAATTTCCACTGAAACATAATCAACAAATACAATGCATTAGGCTGGTGCAAATTTGATTCCATTGTTTTGCAAAGCAGCACTTCATCTTAGCAACCTAGCGAGGTTCCATTAATATGACACTGATGAGACAGAATGCCTCATACTCCCCATTCCTAAATGTGATTAAAACGGAAAACCTACCATCTCCTGAATACTCCTGTATAAAGCCCAAAGCTCTCTGGTGCAGATCACTACGTGCAACAGGTTACAATTGGAACTTAGTAACTTGCTCCTCAGTGCCTTTGCGGTTTGCTCAGTTTCTACAAAGATGTGAAACCCCAGTGCCACCCTCCCGATTTGCAGATAGCTGCTGGTGGTTTAAGAAGCCACAGGGTGAACAGGGTGACTCCACCTGATCACCACTTCAGTACAGAACAGAGGGGATGGGTAGGATTGTGACATATTAATTACAGTAGGCTGGAGGCAGGACGCTAGCAAGGATAAAAGGCCCTTTGGGAAAGGATTCAACTCTGTCTCACAAACAGCCTGATTCTTTGCTCCTAGACCAATAAAACAGAAAAGTCCCTGCCATCAATTCCAGACCCTCAAACTGTTTCTATTTTCCAGGGACAGTCCCAGATTTACAGAAGCCGTCCCAGTTTCTGATTTGATCCCGAAATGTTCTGCTTTTCCATAGGATGTCTCTATTTTCATCGGAGAAATGTTGGAGGTTATGGAATAGGACATCCCTAGGGCTTCCCCCCCCCCAGTCGAAATTCAATGGAACTCAGTTCCGGTACCTCTCAGGTGGGCACCATTGCCATTACAGTGGTACCTCAGGTTAAGTACTTAATTTGTTCCGGAGGTCCGTTCTTAACCTGAAACTGTTCTTAACCTGAAGCACCACTTTAGCTAATGGGGGTCTCCTGCTGCTGCCGCGCCACCAGAATACGATTTCTGTTCTCATCGTGAAGCGAAGTTCTTAACTTGAGGTACTATTTCTGGGTTAGTGGAGTCTGTAACCTGAAGCGTATGTAACCTGAAGTGTCTGTAACTCGAGGTACCACTGTACAAGAGAACAAGGGAAGCGTTCATGGTGAGTTCTGGCACTTCTTTTTCTAGAATAATAGCACTGAACATCCCTATTTTCACTGGGGAAATGTTGGAAGGTATGGAATAGGACATCCTCAGGGCTCTTTTTCAGCTGGAACTCACCAAACCTCAGTTCCAGCATCTCTCAGGCGGGCACCATTGCCATTATAAGAGAACAAGGAGGGCATTCATGGTGAGTTCTGGCACCTCTTTTTCTAGAACAATAGCACTGGACATCCCTATTTTCACTGGAGAAATGTTGGATGGTATGCATTTCAAAATCTACAACAGATGAAAAGCACTAGCAAGGCAGGAGAAGAGAAGAAGAGTTTGGATTTGATATCCCGCTTTATCACTACCCGAAGGAGTCTCAAAGCGGCTAACATTCTCCTTTCCCTTCCTCCCCCACAACAAACACTCTGTGAGGTGCGTGGGGCTGAGAGACTTCAAAGAAGTGTGACTAGCCCAAGGTCACCCAGCAGCTGCATGTGGAGGAGAGGGGAATCAAACCCAGTTCGCCAGATTAAGTGTCCACTGCTCTTAACCACTACACTAGGCTGAGGCAAGACCAGTGATATTATTTTAAAAGGCACAACACAGTTAGAGATGAGTGAGTTCCCTCCTGCTTCTCTTGGGTTGGCTGGAGAATATGACAAGCTCTTTATTTCTTTAAAGCATCTTCACCCTGATCTATTGACAAAAAGCCTCCCAGGATGATTTATATTTGTTAATTTGTAAAAAAAAGATGGAAAATGGAAAAAAAAATGAAGATTTGTGTGCATCTTTAACAACCAAAAGGCAAAACAGGACTTTTCTTTTCTATCTTGTCAGAATGGAAATGTCAAATTGAATGCCTGGCCATTGGGCCTTGGGGGCTGTGTTGCTAATCCAACTAGGGAAGGAAACCTACTGTAAACCACGATAGAGAAATCTGTCATTAAAGCGATACTCATCTCTCAATTTATATAATGCATTAAGGTGTATAACCACAGTGTGAGCAACCTGTCTGGAGGTCTGACTCCCTCCCTACCCTGCTCTCATGATGGAAATTCAAGCCGGGCTCCACAAAGCCAACTAAATGATGTGATAAGCAACAGGATAAAGCAATAAGCAGGTAAAAGGATAATCAAATTCATACTGTGATCTCACCCAGAGAGTGTTTTCAAAAATGCATTATCAAATTTATGGCTGTTTTAACCAGAGGCAAGACAAAAATATTAGATTAACATTTTTATTTATTTATCTTTTGCATTAATCCAATCAAGCATGTTGAATTCATAGTCCATGAACTCTGAAGTTAATGTTCACTGGAGCAAAGTCAGGCTCCTTTTTTTATTATTATTAACTGCTTGTTATTATTTTTTCCTTGTTTGTGGAGAAAAGGATACGCTCTGCTCTCTGTGGCATGCAGGCTGTCCTTCCTGGCTCCAAGACAGGTTAATATATAACAATACCTCTTTCAATATAAACACATTTCACCATACTGGATCTGAGCACTGATCTACCTGATCCCATGGTGTCCAACCAGATGTCAGTGAGAAGCCATGAAGCAGGGATGGGAAACCTCAAACCTGGAAACCTGCCTCTTCAGGCCTCTTTATGTGGCCACCAGAACTTTCTGAAGGTCACAGCCTATCGCCCCAACCCACACCCCTCACTGGCCCTGTTGCAGGTTTTTCCAGTCAATAAAGACAGACACCGGGTTCTCCGAGGACGGTCAGAATTTATTCACCTGTGCTGGGGCTGCAATGGGATATCTCCCGAAGGCTGAGCCCCTCCTCGTTCTCTGTAGCTTCCTTTTATAGTATGCGAAATATACTCAGAGTTGAGTGTGGATTTCATGCTCTTTTTTCAGCTCATAGTAGTGAGGAATGGAAGTTCCCCCGAAATGTCTGCTTTATATACATTATTTACACAATGGGCCCCACGTGATTGGCTAATTCAGGGATTCTCCTGTAGGCCAATCAGGTTGCAGATTCACTTCCACCTGGAGTTGGATTGGGTGGCTCCTGCGGACCAATTAGACTGCTGCATTCTGGATCCTATTTTTCTAGGACCAATCAGACTGCTGCATTCTGAATCCTATTGTTCTAGGACTAATAATAATAATAGAGTTGGACTGGGTGGCTCCTGCGGACCAATCAGACTGCTGCATTCTGGTTCCTGTTGTTCTAGGACCAATCAGACTGCTGCATTCTGAATCCTATTCAACTCAGTACAACTCAGTATGCGACAAACAACTTCTTACAGGCTTACTCAAGCAGGCAAAGAAAGCGCAACCATACTCATGTAGGCAAGAGAAACAGAACTTTTTAGCTTCCCCCACCTCCTGTCCTGTCTGCCCCAAACTACGACCATGTGCAGATTTTTTGCCCAAACTGCAATCGTGCAAATTTAAAAACAGACACAGTTAGCTCAGGTGCGTGTCAGACTTCCCGGCATAGAAGACACCAGTTAGCTCATCTTATTGTGACTAACTTTCTGGCATAAATGGCTTACACAGCACTTTCTGCTAGTCTCCAGAGTGTGGGCTATTGGGGGAGATATTGCCTCAGCCCTACATTTTCTCCCAGTTGTTTTTGCATGACTTATAAGTGCCCTTGAACTCTTGATAGTGCCGCTGGATGGAAGCTAGAGAAATGTGTGTGAGTTTGTGTACAAACTAGCCTACTGTTCAAAGCACGTGTGTTTTATGCCCCGCCCACTTTGCCTCTGACCACTCACATCACTCTCTAGAGAGCCTTGGAAGGTTGCCCAGAAAATAAATAAATAATAATAATATTAATTGTATGCCGCCCATCTGACTGGGTTGCTCCAACCACTATGGGTGGCTTCTAAGCATATAGAAAAACATAATAAAACATTAAACATTAAAAACTCCCCTATAAAGGAAATATGGTTTGAAAGGCTTCAACCTCCCTTCCCATAGAGGTAATGGTCCTCTCCCAGGGATAACAGGTCAAAAGGAAATTTGAGATGGGAAAGCTTAGGTGAATTTGGACCACTAAAGAGAAGAGAAATAGAAAAGAATAAAGAAAGCAGACAACAGTGCGAGTGGACAGAAAGATTGCTAAGGCCAGATAGTTGTTGAAGATGCATGTCTTTGAGCATCATAATTTTCATCAAAAGAGCCAGGTCGAGTATGCCGACTGATTTCATATTTTTTCAAGTGTTCCTCACCTGTGGAGCATCACATGTTCCCTCACTTCAAGTTCTGACATAATTTCCTGCCATTCATCAAGTGTGAATGTAGTGCTAGCCTCTCAGGACCTCACTAGCACTTGCCTAACAGAATTCCTTCCCTTTGGACACTGGCTAAACACCTACACACAGCATTATGCTTTGGTGCCTCAAGAACATGGGGAGGGAGCTAGATAATGCCTGTGGACCAGAATCTTATCTCCACCACCTCCATAGGCCAAGCTTGCCATGTGGGTGCAAACAGCTGCCAGTTGCCTGACATTAGAATGACAGCCGGTGGACCATTACATCCACATCTATTCAGGCTTTCCTTGAAGTACAGCTTGGCCACATCATCATTAAACTGTTTTACCTTGCATTTTATTTCGTATATACTATATTGTGAGTAGCTTTGAAAAGGTGTTCACCTTTGCCTGTAAACCACTAGGCTCCTTTGTTTCTGGACCTGTCATGCTGACAAATTCTTGCCATAGGCTTGCAACTTATAAAAGAGGCAGAGCACGTGGGAAGGGAAAGGGTGGGGGGCAGAAATCATCATTTTTAACTGTTATGCTATTTTAATGAGCTTGTTTATTATACATTTTAATTATGGATGTTTTAATGAAATTGTTCTACTACGTGCTTTAATTATGGGTAGTTATATTTTTATAATTCAGTTTTGCTTGCTATTCTGCTGTTGGCTTTTGCGTGTTTGTGAACTGCCTTGGTATTTCTTCTCAAAATGAGGTGATATTATTATTATTATTATTATTATTATTATTAAATAGTGGAGTCTCTGCTTTGCACACGGGATGCGGGTGGCACTGTGGGTTAAACCACAGAGACTAGGACTTGCTGATCAGAAGGTTGGCAGTTCGAATCCCCGTGACGGGGTGAGCTCCCGTTGCTCTGTCCCTGCTCCTGCCAACCTAGCAGTTCAAAAGCTTAGTCTTGCTGGCCACATGACCCGGAAGCTGTACGCCGGCTCCCTCGGCCAATAAAGCGAGATGAGCGCCGCAACCCCAGAGTCATCCGCAACTGGAACTAATGGTCAGGGATCCCTTTACCTTTACCTGCTTTGCACACGGGTTCAATTCTTGGCATCTCCACATAGGACTGGGAATGTGCCCTGCTGAATCTCTGAACAGTAGCTGCCAATCAGTGTAGACAATACTGAGTAAGATTGAACAATCTTACTCTGAACAGCTTCCTCTATCTCTATGAATCTGAGAACACCTCAATCTGCTGGAAGGCAGAACTTGCACATAACATATGTTGTATGTTGTTTTCATTTGCTGGATTGATTCCATATGTTCCTTGCCCTTGGACCACACGGTGAAGGCCGGGTCATTAGTATTCATAATACATGAATTGAAAACGTAACAAGCCTAGGAAGGAAGGAAAAGAGAAGCCTTTGCTGCTTATCACTCAAGTGCATTTGGTGGTTTTAAATATTTTAAGGCTCTTACACAGGCAAAGAATGCATAGCAAGATCTTCACATTATCCCATGTTTGGTGTGTGTGTGTTTGTTTTCTCCCCCATACACTGCAGAGTGGACTTGCAGCGAAAAAGCAGGACTCATTCCATCAACTCCACTGAAAGGCCCAGGCCCAGTAAGATGTCTCTCATTCAGCTGTCATTTGTCAGCAGGCTGAAGCCACAGAAGTGATGGAAAGGAGAGGGTCATCTGAACAGCACTGCTGAAAGACGAACTCCCCTGAGTTCCTTCTGTCTTTGAACGGTTTCCATTCCAGCTGACTTTAGAACTACTATTGGTAATCAATTCCCCCCTTCCTTTCTCACCGTCCTCCCATTTTATGTAATGTCTTTCAGTTTGTAAACACATAGTGTTTTAATTTATTTACATTCACTCATTCATTTATTCATTTGTCTATTTATTTATTTCCAATGTTTATACGCCACCCAATGACAAGTGCCCTCTGGGTGGCTCACAAGTAAATACTAAAAAATCATAAAATAGGAAAGGAAATTATAATCTCACCCAGAATTGGACCAGCAACAGAAAATGACGTCCATAAAATACATGTATAAAAGGCAGGGGGGAGAGAGACTGAAAATGCATGCACTTGGCACCTAAAAAGGTCATCAAGTGGGCACTAGGAAGACCACTCTGGGGTACCAATACTGAAAAGGTCCTCTCTCTAGTAACCCATCTCATTTGTTTCAATTTGTCACCACTCTGTCCTGCATCCATTTGTGAAACAACTGGCAGAGGGGAAGTTCACAGCCACAAAACAATTTATATGTTTTGTTATCAAATTGTATGTGAGCTCACTGAACAGCAGGGTAAAAATGATCTAGATCAGAAGTGGTCCTCTAAATGTTGCTAAATACAGCTTCCATCAGGCCCAGCCAGCATGGCCAACTGACATGGTTGATGGCAGCTGTAGTTCAGTAACATCTGGAAGACCAAAGGTTCTCCATACCTGCTCTAGAAGATACCATTGACAGTGCTTTGGGATTTTATGGAAAAAGTAGTGATTGGTTGAGCTGTCCTGATGTCACAGGCAAGGTGCTGGGCAAGCAGTGTCATGGCCCTAGCCATGAATGATACCCAAGGCTTAAAACCATAGAAACCACCTGAAAAGTCAAGCAGTTTTGTTGATACTTAACCCAAGGTGATAGCTATGAACTCTGAGTCATCACACCCATGGACTTATTTGAACTTATGTGAACCACAGAACCACATCCTCAAGAATGATTCAGCTGGGCACACTCCTGTCTCATGGTGCATCAAGAATCCACCAAGAGACAATAAGTGTTTGCTTCCAAGGCTGGGCAGCATCCCTGCAGTGCCTCAGGTGGTGGAGATAGACCCTGAGAGGGGTACCCAAGAAGCTGCCTTATACTGAATCTGAACATTGGTTCACCTAGCTCAGCACTGTCTACAGCAGTGGTCTCAAACTTGGGTCTCCAGCTGTTGCTGCACTAAACTCCCAACATTCCTGAACACTGATCCTGCTAGCTAGGGATGTTATAGTCCAACAATAGCTGGAGACCCAAGTTTGAGAAACACTGGTCTACACTGACTGGCAGCAGCTCCCCAGGGTTTCAGGCAGAGTCTCTCCCACCACACCTGGAGATGTTGGTGGAGATTCATGGCAGCTGTTTAACTCCTGAGCTGTGCACTCTGTAAGACCTCAACTAAGCCATGTCTCTGGCAGAGGTGCTCAGATCTAAGGCAGGCGAAGGGAAAACAGGAGGCCGACAGAAAGTGTTGAGGGGAGTCGAAAACAATAGGAAGGGCCTCATTAAACACACACACGGCAAGGAGTCCTGGACAAAAGATGAAATCCTGAGAAGCAAAGATAAACCGGAAGTGAGAGTGGGGCAGTTAGGAAGTATGTGTGGCCAGGGATTTCAGATATGAAGAGGGCTGACTTTTTTGAAATAGCCAGAAAAACACCCAGCAACAGGCTCCTTGTTCTTTTTGATTGCTTTCCAAGCCTGCACATTGCAAAGTGAATCAAAGCAAACAATAAAGTCCTACATTTGTCAGGTAACCTTTTGGGCGATACCTCCGCCAACCATCGCATCAAAGCACACAGAGTTCAGTCTGCTGTGGAACCTCTGAATATCATCTCCTTCTTCAAATAGATTCAGCTCCAAATTACATGACACCCTTAAGCCTCTTGCTGTGACTCAGGCCGGTGCTTCGCATATCTTAAGCAAAGAACAGCAATCCTATCAATCTCAGATTGATCACACAGGTGCAAATTTCTTTAATCGGCAGTGGACAAAACCCTCACCTGGCCACAGGCCAACGTGCTCTGTGTAGACAGAGTGAAAGTCAGCTCTTTCCCGATAGCTATTCATTCTGGCTCTTATAACTCTATTATTCTTGTGAGTTCATGGAGCAATTTCATCCCAAAGTGACTCACTGCCAAAGGATGTGTGGTCATGTCTGTGTTTCTTTTTGTTCACCTATCTTGTCATTCACAGTGAATAATGCTTGTATGGGAACAAAGTTCTAGGGATGGCTGTGGAATCCTATTTAGCACTGACACTGGGTATGACTGAGTTGAATGCAGCCTTAAGAAAGGAGGGTTGGAAGGACTATGTAGCAAAGCTCATTGCTTAAGAACATAAGAAGAGACTGTGTGATCAGGCCAGTAGCTCACTTGCTCCAGCATCCTGTTTTCACAGTGGCCGACCAGATGCCTGTGGGAAGTCTGCAAGCTGGAAAGGAACGTAGCAGTCCTCTGCTCACCTTCAACTGGTATTCAGAAGTATGAAGCCTCTGACAGTGGAGGTAGAACATAATAGCGCTAATCTGCTAAGCCGCTAATGGGCTTGCTTCGCAAGATGAAAAAACCGCAAGGCGAAGAGAATCGCGGAACGGATTCTTTTCGTCTTGCGAGGCACCACTGTATTTACATATAAACACACACGGAGCACTGCAACATAACTCCCTCTCTCTCTAGCATCAGACAGCAAAGAGAAAAAGAACAAAGGACAATATAGTGGTACCTCGGGTTAAGTACTTAATTCGTTCTGTAGGACAGGAGTGTGGGTTTGGTATTGGAGGGGATTTTACAAACCTGCCTAACATTCTCATTGGGAGGAAACCTAGGAGCTCTAGTGAAAAGCCTCCACTGGTTACAATATCCAAATATTGTGGGGTTGATTAATTTATATATATATATATATATATATATATATATATATATATATATATATATATGCAGGTTTTGGTGTCCTCGGGTATCTTCCCGTGTAAAAGTTGGGGTGTCTAGGCGACGTTTCGACGAGGTCTCACTCGTCATCTTCAGGCTGGTGTTTTCGGCTTCTTGTTACTGGAACAGAGCAGGATCTCAGTGTTTGAGTTCCTATAAATACTGTTGAGGAGGTTCTGGGCAGAGAGGAAGTTCCCAGGCTAGTGTGCCTTTTCTTCTTTTGTTCCTTAATTGCTTGAGGGATATCTTGAGTGATTTCTTGAGTGATATCCTGAGTACCACTTAGGTGGGTCATTAGGTGTGGATTAGTTGCTAAAGCCTTTGTGTCTTGACCTCTTGAACTTTGTGAAGAGTTTTTCTGAGAAGATGGGTGTACTACATTTAGTTGTGCTCTGGCTTGGCTTCGTGTATAGGGGCGAGCTGTGGTTTTGTGGCAAGCAATTAAGGAACAAAAGAAGAAAAGGCACACTAGCCTGGGAACTTCCTCTCTGCCCAGAACCTCCTCAACAGTATTTATAGGAACTCAAACACTGAGATCCTGCTCTGTTCCAGTAACAAGAAGCCGAAAACACCAGCCTGAAGATGACGAGTGAGACCTCGTCGAAACGTCGCCTAGACACCCCAACTTTTACACGGGAAGATACCCGAGGACACCAAAACCTGCATTCCTGTACCCGTGAAAATCTACGAAAGCATATATATATATATATATACACACACACACACACACACACACACACACACACACACACACACAGTGGTACCTCAGGTTAAGTACTTAATTCGTTCTGGAGGTCCATTCTTAACCTGAAACTGTTCTTAACCTGAAGCACCACTTTAGCTAATGGGGCCACCCACTGCTGCTGCGCCGCCGGAGCCCGATTTCTGTTCTCATCCTGAAGCAAAGTTCTTCAGGAACTGCTGGGCTGAGATGGCTCATCCAAATATTGTTTTATAAAGGGAAGTTAGTTTGGTCTAATTAAAAAGTTGCCCAAATAAGCATCTCAGTTTCATAAAATCCCATTAAAGCAATTTATTAATCAACTGAACCAATTCCATACATTTCAAGATGACTTTCAGATATAGTTTGTTATTAGAACATTCAAAATCACCTACCATGGGATTAATGCATCTATTGAGTGAATGGCAAACATATCCACGGGTCCCGTCCCAGCCTTTGTCTTCTTTGCAATGTAAGAAGGTATGCAATCAGTTGTGATTAGGTATCAGAAGCAAAATAGGACAGACTTTGTGTCACACCAGCTGACACTGCTTGCTATTGGCTCAGTAAAGAGAGTGGCAGTCTCCGTGGTCTGGCATGAAAAACATGGCAGCCAAGAAGTGCTAAAGGGCCATGGTAACTGCCTAAGAACCCCCATACAAAATACTATTAATATCAATGTTCATTGTAATGGAGATTTTCTTGATGGATTGATTAGGCTGCCCATAGAGCAGAAAGCCATAAAATGTGCTGTTAGTAGACAGTACAAAAATGCTTGTTGCGGGATGTCAGGGAACTGACATCGGAGCAAAATAGAGAGGCGAGGCTCTCCAATGATGCCGGAGAAGGAACCAGTACAGGAGGAGAGAGGGCTCCCGCGGGGGAAGGAAAATCAGGTGACACCAGGAAGAAAGGAGGGTTGGAGAGCACTTCGGAGGGGAGGCTCCGAGACTCTTCAAGTGAGGTCAGTGAGGAGAGTGGAGGACCACCGATAGGCACACCCACTCTGCGCAGAAGGCTGCCGCGCAGAGAGGCGAGAAGGAGGCTGTCCGTTAAGGAATTTTTATGTTGGAAGAAGTTTAGGAAACACCCACTGACGGATTCTGCCAGCGACTGAAGCAGTCGTGCCCAAGGGGGGCTGCTCAGCCGGGGAAAACGCAACCGCCTCACGCAGTTTGGAGCAGGTGGAGGTTACACACAAGCAACCCCAATTCCCTTGATACGGTATGTGTGTTAGTGGGAGTCAAGTTCTAAGTCAATTAGTTAGTGAGGAAAGAGCTAGCTCATTCCTGAGATGTACCTGGCTGAATCTGGTGACTTCCTCATTAGTATTACTGGGCAGATTAGGCACATATCTTTCTGTTTAAAGGGCTCAGATTACATCATGGGACAGGAGTCATTGGTCATTTTCAGGAAGAAGTGGGTCCTTGTGGAGCTGCAGAGTTATTGGAACATTTTGAGAAGAGCTCATCTGAGAAGAAGACTTGGGGAATTGTCAGACTTCAGGACTCAGAGTTGTGGCAGGACTCTCTGCAAATTGACTTAGAACTTGGATGTGGACTTTGTTCAGCAAGGACTTTGAAGTGCAGAAACCTCTCTGGAACCAGACAGGAGAAAAGCCTTTGTGTACCCTGTATGTAGTGTGTAAATATAGAGTGTGTATTTTGTGTGTGCCAAGTAAAACAACTCTGCTTTAATGGACTGTTTTGTGTTGGTGAGCTTAACCACTTTCTTGAACCTCCCATGACACACACAAACACAGAGCAAGATTTATAGGGTGATTATAAACACACGCACCAACAGGTCTGTTGGGTGTGTGTAATGTATTTCCATAAGGTATTAAAAAAATAGACTTTCGGTATGCAGGGTCGCTATAACTGAGACATGTCTCAGAGAATTTATTCAGCCTAATGATGATGCCTTTGTGCTTAAATGCTAAAGCAGTTCTCCTGAATGGGAATGAAGTCTTCCAGTGCTGACTGGGACCCGGGGTGCTTTATGTGGTGTTTAAGGAGCTGTGAAGTTTTAATTTCTGCTCATCTAATGTAGCTGTTGCTTAACAACCATCAAGCTCTTTATATGCAAAGCCTGTTGTTGTCTTGTTCTGGTTTTATTTTGTTTTGTTGGAGGTGTTTTTTGTAGATGGAATGGCAATTTTATTTTATTGTTCTTAATGCTGCTTTGTATCCATCTCATCCCCTCTCCCTCCCCCATCCCCATTAACACCTTTATGCATAGAAGTGAATCATCTAAAAAGCCAATTGACTCCAGAATGTTAAACAAGAAATAGACTAACAAGGTTTTCTTCATTTTTGCTCCATTGATTGCCTTGGAATTGTCTCTGAATTGTAATTCTTTCCATTAGGAGTGAAGAGACAAAAGAGAAAAGACTCGAGGAAAACAAAAAGTGGAAAAGGCTCATTGTCATCTTCCGCTAATGATGATGCAATATCATTAGTAATAAATGGGGGGAAATTGTTACACAAAAGAGCTGCACGGTCCTCAATTATTTGTTTGCTTTCTTTAAAAAAACACCTGTATGAAAAGCTTTTTAAAATTGAGGTAATTGAAAATAATGCATCAGTGGCAGGTTGAACCTCCAGCCCATGGAGCAAATTAGGTCCTTCAAACCTTCCCATTTGGCCCACGAGGCCCATCTGTGGGGACTTTAAAGGGGTTCCCTGTAACTGTCAATCAGCTGACCAGCAGTTAGATGGAGCCTCTTTGAAGGCATCCTCCCAGCGCCAATCAGTTGATTGGCAACCTTCTTTGAATTTTGACAGGTGTCATTTTCTGGGTGTCATTATGCCATCAGTGATTGACAGGAGGGTAGTCACACCTATGTGTCACATTTGGGTGATGGGGGGAGACTGGGATTTGGCCAGTTGGCCATATCAAGTTCCCTAGGCCTCTAGAATCATAGAATCATAGAATCATAGAGTTGGAATAGACCACAAGGGCCATCGAGTCCAACCCCCTGCCAAGCAGGAAACACCATCAGAGCACTCCTGACATATGGTTGTCAAGCCTCTGCTTAAAGACCTCCAAAGAAGGAGACTCCACCACACTCCTTGGCAGCAAATTCCACTGTCGAACAGCTCTTACTGTCAGGAAGTTCTTCCTAATGTTTAGGTGGAATCTTCTTTCTTGTAGTTTGGATCCATTGCTCCGTGTCCGCTTCTCTGGAGCAGCAGAAAACAACCTTTCTCCCTCCTCTATATGACATCCTTTTATATATTTGAACATGGCTATCATATCACCCCTTAACCTCCTCTTCTCCAGGCCTCTCTTAGTTTCTGTTTTCTTCCTATGCCTGAAAATATTCCTCTAGTGCTGAAAGCATGTTGGCCCACCACTGATATTTCTCCTCAAGTCTTGGAAGTGTCAATTCAGATTGCCTGGTCCAAATGACATTTCTCAGCCCTGAAGAAGTGAGGGGCATTTCAAATGAAGTTAGCTAGTGCATTGAAAACCATTGCTCTTTGGGGAAACCCGTCAGAAAACAAAGCAGAAGTCTGAAACTGTCAAACTTTACTTCTCTCAGATAAAAGCATCCTATATTTCAGAGTTTATTTAGCAAGGACAGGGATGGATGAATCTGTCACTTTCAGTTTCTTTCAGATTCTTATTTTTCCCAGTCTTCAGCTCAGAACCAAGTAGATTTGAATTCCATTTCTGTATCAACTCAAGAAGTTTACTTTTCTTTTTAAAAAAGACTATTCAAAACTTTTGCATTTTGTGTACATTTCTCTGAATGTCTGCAGTTTTAGACACACCTTTGCCCAATATTAACCTTTTTGCAGGCAAATTCCCCATAATAGGATGTAGTTTTGTACATTGTCTTCACAAATGCATGCACTTTGGTGTACACATTTTAGATGGAGAAATCAAAGAGCTCTGAGAAGTGTGAATTTCCAAGGGTAGCTGTGCTTCTGGTTCATTTATAGGTTCAGGAAGCACTAAACATGTACCAGTGTTGCTATGCCAGATCTGGAGAGAAGAACCCTGTTACTGCCAACTATTTCTGTGGCATATTTGCTTCACAAGGTAAGTTTGCCCCAGGCACCTCTCAAAGCTATTCTACAAGCAACCAGACCATTAATCCCCTTTTAAGCAGGAGGTACTGAAGCAAAGTGAATGGCAGTGCCAAGGTTACCCAAAATTCCAGGCAGAAGTGGGCTTTAAATCCAATATCATACTGCAACACTCCCTCATTTGTGTGGGATGTAAACACAGGAGCAGTCAATGACAACATTCCTAGAGTATACATGTTAGAACATGGGGAGGGATGTCAGTCCAGCAAGCAGGTAAACTTCCTGGGGACGGACTTCCTCCGCATGTGACCAGAGGTGGGTGTGGCCTCACCTGTGCAGGTAATGACAAAAGCACAGGGCAGGCAGCCACTCTCTCTCTCTGCCATCTTCCTTCGATGAGGAAACATCTAAGGATGCTCTCTTGGCTCCCAGCCAAGAGAGGAGATAAGGACTATCTTGCTACAAGATGGATTCTGAATGTATGTAACCTTTTTAAGCTGTCTGCCTTCTGGGATCATATTGTGAACAGAACGTGAGTAAACTCTTTTATGCTTTTATAAAGACTGTGTTGTGTCTTGTATTTTAAGAGGGAACAAAAGGGGAAATTACCAGGGTAATTATTATAGAGGTTCTAGCGAACCTGTGCACACGTTACCGTTGCGAACTTAAAGGGGAATGTCTATAAACTCTGCTGATATTTTGGGAACTTGTTAGCACAAGTTGGATGAGGATATAATTAGTCAATATATCCTCTCCTGCACCCCAGAACATTCCCACAATTTGGACCACATTGACTCTCCCCAATAATATATAGTATACTGAGTAACAATATTTTCTTATCTGCATCAAACAGATCTGCAGTTTTTGTTTTTGATTGTTTTTACACCAGGACTTCAAAATTATATTTATTTGTAGTAGGTCAGCACAAAGCCCGCAACCTCACCTTCACCACATAGTGGTTCAGAAATGAAGACGAAAATGGAATAGTTCCAGTGTCCCATGAGAAGCTGGGAAATAGATTCAAAGGCTGCAGTTGAGAACACCATATATTGGTTGGTTGGTTCTTCTTGAAGCAAGACATTTCCCCTCCCCCCAGTGCTCTGGGAAGGTATTCATGGGATTTGCTTTTGTAAAGGTCACATTTACATGTTGCATGCTCTGCCCTTGTGAAGAGACCACAGTGGCAGAAAACAGGCACATAAGCTCGTAATACTTACAATTTAAATTGCAAAAAAAGGTCAATTTTCACGGGTTCACTTCTAAAGGTATTCACATATTGGTGGGTAAATTTGCATTGCAAACCAGATATAATCAGACTTCAATGCCATAACTTTAATGAGTGGTTTTACATATATTTTTAAAGCTTCTTACCTGACAAAACTCTGACTTCTGCCTCGTTTCCAGTTCTTGAACTGGCAGGGTTTTTTGCAAGGCATCTATAGATCCCACCATCCCCTGCTTGAATTCTGCTAATTTGTAAAGATCCAGAAGGCAGAACTGCCACACGGGTATCACCAGGATTCAAAACCAGATCTTCTTGGTTCCTTTGCCAGTGGATGATTGGCATCGGTTCCCCTACGACTTCGCATTTTAACAAAACAGTGTCTCCTGTAAATGCTGTGACGGAGTCTGTCTGGGATAGAAACCTCAATGGACCTGTGGAAACAGAAACAAAACACCAGTTGAAAAGAAGATCTAAAATGCAGAGGTGTCTTTCCCTCTTGCTTCCTGCTGGTTTGGTTTCACTTAATTGCTCTTCAAGTCTAAATTAGGTTAACCTATTTACTTTGTACCATATTTTTTGAATGAAACTATGGCTCAGAAGTAGTTTACGAACAATATCCATCAAGATAAAAGGCAGCTGTGAAAAAGGTGAATTCCATATTAGGGATCATTTTTTAAATGCAATGAAAATAAGACTACCAAGTAATTGTTGTAGAAGTGGGGTAGGAAAGCTGGGAGGGGAAAAAAATCAAATTTGACAACCAATGTGCCCCTTTGGTTTCAGATAGCACATGGGTAGACAAGTCTAAAAAGCCTGAGACACAAATTTTTCACAGCCCACTAGCGTCTATGGTGGCTCATTTACCCAAAGTAATGCATTTAGTGTTAGCTCTGGAAGTATATACTTTGATTCTGACCAAACCAAGCTTCCTAGAGTACAATATACACCAGGTCAGTATAGACTCAAGCACGCCCAACTCTATAGAGACTGTGATCTACTCCCAGTATAATAAAACTGGCAATGATCTACCCATTGTCATTGCCCATAGTTGTTGAGCTTTTTTCAGGAGGATTGCATGAAATCAATCTCCCGACACTCCAATGCCCTCCATCTTTCCACCACTCTGAAGCAGGCTCAGTGATTACAAACTTTCACAATGCATAGCACAGGGTGCGGGGAACATCACGATCGCTCAGTGTGGTGTAGTGGTTAAGAGCGGTAGTCTTGTAATCTGGGGAACCAGGTTCGCATCTCCGCTCCTCCACATGCAGCTGCTGGGTGACCTTGGGCCAGTCACACTTCTTTAAAGTCTCTCAGCCTCACTCACCTCACAGAGTGTTTGTTGTGGGGGAGGAAGGGAAAGGAGAATGTTAGCCGCTTTGAGACTCCTTAAAAAGGAGTGAAAGACGGGATATCAAATCCAAACTCTTCTTCTTCTTCTTCTTCATGAGAAAGCAGGCAATCACTTTTTTTACTCACACAATCAACCTGGAGCACCCCAACGGTCGACCTGTCGATTGCAGTCAACTGGTTGGACATTGCTGGTATAGAGTATACACTTCCAGATTTACCATCTTGGCTAAATTGCATGAAGTCTCTTTAATGGTCATTATAAGATGGCACTGGACACCCCTGTACAGTTCAAGAGCTAATTGCACTTTCTCGTCTTCATGCTGGAGAGGACATAAGCTTAATGGAATGCTTCTCCACATGTGGTGGGAGTGTACATTGCTTAAAGATTTCTAGACCCATTTCCCCCCGCTACCATTCACCATTACAAGGCAACATCTTGTACCCGAACCCATGCTAGCCTTGATGTTGATGAAAAAAATCTATCAATCCAATGGTCAAGCATAAAGAGTTGAACTTCTTTCTAATGACAGCAATGAGGCAAACCATTGTTTCCAACTAGAAAAAGCACCACCTTCCACCACAGAAACCTGGATCCAATATGTGTGGAAGGTAGCATTTAAGGAGCTCTTAATTCATAATAATAGGGTGACAAGAGGGGTAACAAAGAAAGATGGGTTTGACTCTGTATGGTCTCAATTTATATCATTGATTAAAAATAGTACAGTAATCTCCCTTCTGTCACATCAGCCACTATGGAGAATTGTCTTAATGCTTAAGATTGAAGTATACCCTGTGGATGTGAGCTGAATTTGTAATGTAAGATTTTCCATGTTTGTTTTGATACCATACAAGACTTGATATCGGCACATGTATTATTTGTCTTGGAAGACAACACTTTGTCAATCAAAAGTGTGTTTTCGAAACCATAGGATATATAATAAAACAAACACAAAAGCTATTTCGCCAAGAGGTTCTTTATATTGAAGATAGGAGTGGAGAGCCAATGTGGTGTAAAGTGTTGGGAAAGGACCCAGGAGAAAAGGATTCCAATCTCCACTCAGTCATGAAGCTCACTGGGTGACCTCGGGCCAGTCACAATCCCTCAGCATAACGTAGCTCAAAAGGGATAATTATGTATGCCATCTTGCCTCTTGGAGGAATGCAATACTAAATAAATATAAGTCAGGAAATGGGGCATTCTGGCAAACCTCAATACAAGTGTCTTTTTTATTTTACTGAACTACAATATTCAAATACATGTATATGGATAGCTATCAGCTTCCATATTCAGAGCCTGCATACCTCTGTGTAATGAGGCAAGGAACAGGAGACGACTGTTGCCCTTCTACCCTGCTTATGGTCTTCTCAAAAGCATCTGATAAGCTATTATTGGAAAACAGGGTGCTATAAAACTAGATGGGCCTGTGCTCCATTGTAGGTGGCCACTTCTCATGTGTGCTCTTTGTGTCCTTCTGGAGCGATGTGCAGAAGAGGAAGCTCATACAACCCTCCACACGGTCCTCACATCTGAAGCTTGTGCCAACCCCTGTAGAAGAAACATGTATAGTGGTACCTCGGGTTAAGAATTTAATTCGTTCTGGAGGTCAATTCTTAACCTAAAACTGTTCTTAACCTGAGGTACCACTTTAGCTAATGGGGCCTCCTGCTTCCATCGTGCAATTTCTGTTCTCATCCTGAAGCAAAGTTCTTACCCCAAGGTATTATTTCTGGGTTAGCAGAGTCTGTAACCTGAAGCGTCTGTAACTCAAGGTAGCACTGTACGTCTCCCTTCAGGTGTTACTGGAGGGGGCCTCAATCTTAGGAAAAGAACACATGCTTTGCATGCAGAAAGTTCAATTCCTGACATCTTCAGGAAAGACTAGGAATATGCCCCAGCAAAAACCCTGCAGAGCCACTGCCAGGGACTGAGAACCTTTGGCCGCCAGACGTTGTTAGATTACAACTCTGCTCTAGAAAGCATGGTTAATGGTCAGGGATGATGGGAACTGTAGTCCAGCAACATCTGGAGTGTAACACATTCCCTGGTGTAGACAGTACTGAATTAAACTGACCAATTCTCTGACTTGGCTAAAGGCAGCTTCCTATGTACCACCGTGCTCTGGAATTGCAAAATCCAGAAATTTGACTTGCTCATGCTTCATCTGAGCCTCTTCCTCCAACTCCCCCCCTCCTTTTTGACTTTTTTTCTGCAGCATTTGCCCTGTTAATTGATGCAACTGTCAAGACAAAGTCTTCCACAGCTCAACTTCACATTGTGTCTTTGTCCCTTCAGGGAAGATTGTCTCCTAACCAGGGTCTCGGAGAATAGTACACCTGCTTTTAAACTCTAATCGGGAAATGGCACGCAAGCCTGATTTGCCCTACGGCCTGGTTGGCAGCCTATCAAGATCCCCATCTTCCCCCTACAGAAGGCCTAATTATTAAGTAATTAAAGTTCATTTAATAAAAAAGGGCTTATCATTTGGGGGACAGACCTTGGGGTCTGGAGCATGTGTGTGACTGTTAAATATTCAGCAATTTAGTAACAGTCGGTGCAATCCCCCAAGGAGCAGTGCTTTAAAATGCTTTGTTTGTTTCAAATTAAAGTCTGCAAGGTTATTTAACAGAAAGGAAGGACCTGTTTCCCCGCCCATTGCCTCCCTCCTTCCATTTTCAATTTGTACTACAGCTGAAGGGCAGAGGACCAAAGTAATGGAAAGGAGCCATTTGCTTCAGTTTGGTTTAGATAATACCAAAGGGAACGAACAACCGCAAAGTTGCAAAGTCAAATCTTCCACAAGTCCTTCTTGAGCTTTGCCTGAGTTTTCTTTCTTACTTACTTTCTCTCTCCCCCATATTAGGCTGGAACTACTGCCAACCTAGCAGTTCGAAAGCATGTCAAAGTGCAAGTAGATAAATAGGTACCACTCTGGCGGGAAGTGTGCTGCCCTGGTTCTAAGCTGCCAGAAGCGGCTTAGTCATGCTGGCCACATGACCCGGAAGCTGTACGCCGGCTCCCTCGGCCAATAAAGTGAGATGAGCGCCGCAACCCCAGAGTCGGCCACAACTGGACCTAATGGTCAGGGGTCCCTTTACCTTTACATGTGGGGGTTGGGGGTACTGCACTGAGGACATGGGGCACAGGGACAAAGCTCAAACTTTGGGAAGAGGACTCAGGAGATGGGGAACGCAATGGGAATTCAAGAAGGCAGCAATTTTCATTCTGGCCTGTATTCATCAGAATCAGCACCATTTCCATTCTGCTGCACTTCAGTTTTCCCCAAACACCATGTTATTCATCTCACTGTCCAATGCTTAACCATAACTTATGTAACTGATCTTCTTGGCGATCACTCGTAGCCGAGTAAGATTGTCTTCCATAAACACGGTTTTAACAATGAGTCCATAAGTGACTGTGGAGGCCAATTCTGGATCCACACATCCTTCCACAGTAGGAACATTGGTTTCTTGACGGGAGTTGAACACGGTGTGAATTTGCCAAGTGTGCCTTTCTCTTAGCACGTTTCTCCCTTGCGTCCTGAGTTCGAGGGTCTTCAAAGCCCATGACACCTTTGATAAAGGCTGTTCTTCAATTTGAGTGCTCGCAGGCCGGTGTTTCCCAATTGCTGGTGTTTAAATTACATTTTTAAAGATTTGCCTTGAGACAGTCTTTAAACCTATTTTGTTGACCAACAGCATTACGCTTTCCATTTTTAAGTTTGGAATAGAGTAGTTGCTTTGGAAGACCATAATCAGGCATTCACACAACATGACCAGTCCAACGAAGTTGATGTTGAAGAATCATTGCTTCAACACTGGTAATCTTTGCTTCTTCCAGTACACTGGTATTAGTTCGCCTGTCTTCCCAAGTGATGTGTAAAAAAATTTGGAGTCACCGTTAATAGAATCTTTCAAGGAGGTGGAGATGGCGTTTATAAGTGATCCATGTTTCACAAGCATACAGTAAGGTTGGTAGTACAATAACGTACCCAACTGTATAAGCAACTTCCCTTCATTTTGACATAAAGGAAATGTCAAAACAATGTAAAAAGAAAGCAATTAATTCCTTATCATTTGTGGACTTTAAAACAATGACCTGAACAAAAACCGATCACATTCACATGACTGATTTTTATTCTGGACCACAAACACTGCAGCAATTTCCATTTCACTAGCCAGGACAGTGCAGGCAATGAGAGCTGAAGCACACCTGTGGCCAGAAGCTGTGAATGGTCCAAGATTCCAACTCCTTACCAGACGAGGACACTGCAGACCCAAGAGAATTGGCTTCCAAATATCAAATGAAGCAGTCACTGAGCTGGCTATATTGCTAGAGAATTGTATCTAACTCAGTCAGAGATGGGGATGGGGGTGGGCTGGATCTAGCTGGTGGGCCAGATCCTTACTTTCCCCACCCACCCCCACAAACAGTCAATGATCCCACTAACAATCAATGAGTCACACTATGGGAAGCTGCCTTATAATCTGACAAACTAACGATCCGCCTAGCTCAGGATTCCTTACTGACAGCAGCTCTCCAAGATTTCAGACATGAGCCTCTTTCAGCTATCTGGATATTAAACCTGGGACCTTTTGCAAAGCTGGTGTTCTACAGCAGAGCTACAGGCATTCCCCTAAGCACTCTGCAGCTTCCAATGCACTTGCAAATTTATTTAGTTGGTGCAGGGTGTTGTTGCTGTTGCTGTTGTTATTTTAGGAGCAGGGTTTACAAAGTAAATTTGAGTTTACCAAGTGGCAAAGAATGGTACACGTCATTTTCTTTACAGTAAACCTTTATCCAGCATTCTGCAGTCTCCCTGGCTGCCAGAACTCCTGATATGAAAAAGCTCCACGGAAAGGATTTATCCAATGGATAAATCCACAGGTTTTCCCTGTGCTTTGACCAAAGTGCAGGCACTTTGGAAGGCTGTGGAGTGCAGACCCCTGGACAGCTGGTTTACAGAATGAAAGAAAGGACACTCACAACATTCCAGGTCACCTCAAGAGTAAAGTAAGCAAAACAAAGGACCAGCAAAATTTGCATGAGAATTTCACTGAAATTCCCTCTTCGCTTTGAGAATTTTCAAATGCAATTGCTTTTCACATTAAGTGATGGACAAAGGTTGGTGTGGAAACAAGGTATTTTTTTCAGCATAGGTCTAGTTCTCAAGTTCTTATTGTGTAGAGCAGCCGTTAGATGTCCCTTTTCTAAGTTTAATAATATGAATGAAGGGTGTTTCTGTTCCTATTCATTTTCAGACCTGACATTCTTTTTTCATCATCCACCAGGTTTTTCTTACCCAAACGTGGTGTATTCTTATACATGGTGTTTTCTTACCGATATTATACATGGTTTGTCTCGCAACTGAGTCTAATTCTTAGTTAAATAGCTCACTTTTTGCTGCTTCCAGTCTTGAAATTTCAAAGAATTATTTCTCATTGTATCTAGTCTAAAGCCTATCATTCTTGTGCACCATTAAACAAATTGATGCGTCCCATTGAGATTGGTGCAGAAGATTAGTCATCCTGCTGCAGGGAAAGTACCTTACATTTGGTGTTGTATCCTGTTTAGTGTTGCTAATAAATGCGAACATTGTGTGACTTGGCACTTCTGATTCCTGGTGGGATACAATACAGAAGCAACAGAAAAAGAACCTGAGAAAAAGAAACCTAAGAATAATGGGGGGGATGAGTAGTTAAGTAAATATAATGTGCAGACAGGCTAAATTTTTAAGAACAATGGTCTAAGTGGCTCTGTTTCTGTGTCTGCAAATCCCATCTTTAGAAAAACTATAAGCGAAAAATCTCAGTGGAAGTAATAATATTGATGCAGAGTTTCCAGTAAATCTGTGCAATTCAGATTTCTGATTTAGAAGAACCCACTGGGAGAAAATTGGTGTTAATCATATGCATCTAAGAAATGCTTTTATAATGGAAAGCTAAGGAAGCTACTTCACATTGGGGGGGGGGGAGTGATAACCAGAGTCTTATTTTTATCAGGTTTGTTAGTACAATTCATCTGATGTTTGAGTTGTTCAACAAAAGGCAATGAAATATACTTTAGTCACATGCCATTTACAACACTGGGAAAATTACTGTCATTTCAAGAGAAGTAAAAAAGGTGACACCAGAAAGCACAGAGGATGAGAATCTCAAAACAAATCTCCCTAAAAAGCAAATCATTTGTATAGTTTGATAGTGCAACAAAAAGCCACCAAGTGTATTTTGCCCAAAGCAAGCTGATTATGGAGATCCCTGTTCAGCTCAGATATCTGCACAAAATGTTAAGATGAAGACCACAGAATTTTAATCAGATTTGCAACATTTCTTGGCAGGAAGGTTTATGAAATACCTTTCTGAATGTATAACAGTGCCCCCAGCTCCCAACTCCTTTAGACAGTCCAGAAGAATGTCATGATCAATGGCGTCAAAGGCCACTGAGGGATCCAGCAGGACCAGGAAACAGCTTTCACCTTGGTCCTTGGCCTGCTGGAGATCTTCAACTAGCATGTTTCGACTCAAGGCAGTTTCAGTCCCATGATGAGGCCTGAATCCCAACTGGAAGGGATCCAAGTGGCCAGCGTCCTCCAGGCATGCCTGGAGTTGTTTAGCAACCACCCGCTCAATCACCTTGCCCAAGAATGGAAGATTTGAGACTGGGCGATAGTTGGCCATATTGGCAGGGTCCAGATATGTTTTTTTAAAAGAAGCGGTGGGTGGGGAAGATAGCAATCCCCGCCAACAGCCACAACAGCAGAAAGAGGAGGAGTCTCAGGGTGAGGAAGATGGCAGTCCCCAACAACAGCCACAGCAGTAGCAGTCGCCTCTGGTTGGGGAAGATGGCAATTCCCATTGAGAGGCTGTAGGTTTAGCTTCAGCAAGTTGGTGGTCTCATGAGCCTTCAGGCCATCCCCCGGGGCATTTGATGACAGCTGGGAAACTTCATAAAGAGGAAGGGAGTCAGGAAGGTTGCTCATCTGGAGAATCATTGCTGTTAGCTGCTGGGCTGAAGCAATGGCCCAAAGGATTGGGTGTGGGGACCTCAGAGCCAGTGAGAGACAAGAATGGTTCCTACGGTGACATAGAGAGGATGCCCCAGGAGCAGGAAGCTGTTTTGTGGAGCTATCACAGTGGCAGAGACAAACTGTCAATAGAGTTTTGAAAGACATCATTGGGGGTGTTAATTATCTCTGGAGCTGGCAGGATCAGCAGAACCGAGTGCCAATATTCCCTGTTAATAAGAGTCCTGGGAGGTATAAGAGGCAGCCCACAATGCCTCTTTCCAAGGGTGTGATTGGAACTTGTCAAGGGGATGACTTTTACTCAACAATGGGGGAGTCCTCATGAAAATTTGACAACATTTTAGTGAAAAGATCTCATAACAAACACATTTTTCCCTATGTATTTTTGTTGTATATACACATTTTTGGAAACCATCTTTCCCTAATAGAAAGCACTTTTGGATGTTATTTTCACAAGCATCAAGCATTTTTATACACATTTTAGTATATGGATTTTTGTGCATGTTCCTTGGCTGGATAACTACATTTAAAAAATCAGAGAAGTGTGCATTTTGAAGGATGGCTGTGTTTCGATCTGCATATTATTTTGGAAAGAGTGAATCAGGTTGGTTCACCTTTAAATGGAAGGTGAATTTAATTTCTCTCTAGCTCTCTCAGATTTCTGTGGAGGCCCTTAGCCCTAATAAACACACTCGGTGAACAAATGACACGTGAAAACAAAATAAGGCATCAACGAGCAAGAGTGAGATGTAATTTGAATGCATTTCTTTAACAAATGCTTTTCCAGCTATTTCTGTGATGTGCAATAATTACTGAAGAAAGTCTCACTTTCATGCAATGTCACTGTCAATGCTGTGCATATGACAAAATCTCTATCAGTTCACAAAAAAGTATGGCTTTTCCCAAATCACGTGTCTTATTTGCTTAAATTTGCAGATCTCAGATGAGAGAGTGTGTCACAATTTGATCCAATTCACACACACACATATTTGTGAAACTTATCAACTGCCAAAAAATTAATAAGTGTCTAACTGTACTAGAGTTACCATATTTTGAAGAGCAAAAAAACAGGACTCTACGGTGGCATTCAAAGCAAATACAGTACATGCAATTTGTCTCAAATTTTACCCTGGAAAAAGAGAATGTGCCCTGGAAAAAGAGGACACATGGCAACCCTTAGTAAGCTCCACTTTCTGTTTGAGGTCGTGTGCCAAATGCCCTCCTGCCCTTCCTGCTTCTGATTGGCCTTTCCCCCTCCCTTATCCCTAGTTGCAGCAATTTAGCAACAGAGAAACTACCTTATACTGAGTGAGAACATTATGCTGTCTGGCAGTGGCTCTGCAGGATTTTGCACAGGGACCTTTCCCAGCCCTAGCTGAAGATGCCAAGGATTGAATATGGGGCCTTCTGTCAGTGGAGAACTTTGGGCTCTCAGATCTTAGCGGTGACCTGTGTGATGCTAAAGTTCAGTGTGCACCCCTCCCCTGCCTCTCTTGTTCCATTCCACAGCATTTTTTGGGTGCCCCATGTAGGGCAGTGACCACACTGGCTGCGGCACCCTAAATCCACCTTTCGCCTCTGTCTACGATGCACAACCAGAGATACAGCCCTTGACTGGCTTGTCACAGCTGAGTTGTGTGCTGAGAAACAAAGCAAAAATGCATGACTTGGTGCCTTGCCAAGAGTCCATCACACCTCTCTATGTAGTCCCTCAGAGTTCTATGATACCTCCCTGTAATGAAACTCAAGAACTGCAACCAAACATTTTGGCTGGCAAGTTCTTGTGCAGACCACCTTCCGCTCTGCACCACTTCATTTGTGCCAAAGCTGAGATTCAGCAAATAATTTTAGTGTCAGGACTCAGCTCTGTTTATTATGAAAAATAATGACATCTCCTTTGAGCATCTGCGGACTTTGCGTAAGTAGAGAAAAGAGATCCCAGTTTGATAGAAACTTTTTCCCCTTGCAAAGAGAAAGTCTGGACAGACAAGCACTGGCCGTGTTGCTTTTTCTTCTTCTTTAAACTGAGCACTGCCCCCACTCCCCACTTCCCACCCCAGCATGAGAGACATCAACAAAACATGAGAGAATCTCTCCCCTTTGTATTCTGCCACCTTTTTTATGTGTGTGTCTCTCTGACATGTTTCCATCTGTCTCTCTCCTTCTCACATCAACTCTTCCTCACCCTGTTCTTTCAGTGACGGGTAAACTCCTCTCAGTTTGATTTGGAACTGGGTCAGCAATTACAAGCATCACTGGAGAATTTTTCTGAAGGGAATTATGTTTGATTCGTAATACACTTCAGCATTACAAGCTAAGCAAATTTGTATTCTGAAGCAGGTAATTACAAAGTTGGGAGACATCGCCCCTCGCTTTCCACCTCCTTGCCTCGCGCTTTAATATCCAGGCATGTGCTCTTAGCTTCACAACCATCGCAAGCACAATGCAATATAAAATGTCTAAAAGAGTAATATGGGAACTAACAGTGTAACCCAATATATGTCTCCTTGGAAGTAAGCCTCATTGAGTTCAAAGATACTAACTCCTCAGTAAGAGTACACAAGAGGGGTGCAGAACCTGGGTCCTCCAAATGTTATTGGACTCCAGTTCTCAAAATATCTGACCATTGATCATGCTGGCTGAAGTCTGATGGGAGTTGTCCAAAAACATCTGGAGAGTTGCAAGATTCTCATCCCTGATGTATAAGTTTGCAGCATAAATTGCCTAAATTACCTTCAGGATTCTCATTCTCTAATTTTATGAAGAAACCTTGATCCTGCATTAAGGGTCATCATCTTCTTAAAGTAGATTTGTTTGGGTTATTTAAAAATTTAAAACATGGTGTAAGGTTGTTGTTGATTTGTTATAAAAAAAATAGAAAGACAAAAGAGTTGTTTGCAGCTAACTTCCACTCAAGAGTAGACCCATTGGAATGAATGGACATGAGTACCTTAAGCCTATAATTTCAATGAATGTACTCTGAATCAAACCATTTCTGGGTACAACCCTATATATCTTCCAGGAGGTGAAATATAATAAAAATTAAGAATGTAATTGGAAGGAAAATAGGAGAACCCAGGGGTAAAATAAATGATTTGCATAGCTAACGGTGTCTCAAAGAAAGGAAGAAGATAAAAACGAAATAGAACTATTTCTAGCAATATGGCACAATAGATAAATAAGGTGGGTAACCATGTTAGTCTCGCAGAAAAACAACAGTGGTTTAAAGACCAAAATTTATTACACCATAAGCTTTCATATGCTAGAGTCCACTCCACTTCATCAAAGGAATTAAATAGCAGATAAAGACTTGAGTTGCTCTTTTTATGCAGCTTGCACGTAATAGCTGATTTCTGATTTTTAGATTTTATTGCAAGAAAAGAACTATTGTTGGGCTAAATGCCTGAATTAGGATTGCTAAGAACCTGGACCCTGTTTTGGCTGTCTAAGGCCATAGCTCATGGCTAGACTGTAGGCTCTGTCTGCACACAGTCCCAGGTTCAATCCTTGGTACTTGTAGGTAGAGCTGGCAGAGACCCCTCCAAAGTGCAGATAATGAGTGGTATTTATTCTTTACTCATTATGGGCCCATTGAAATCAATGGACCTAACTTAGTCATATTCATTCAGTCTTGATGAGGCTACTCTGAATAAGACTCAGTTGAATGACACCAAGTATTGAGCTATATGGACATATGTTTGGACACACCATTAAGCAGCTTCCTAGGTTCCTAGTATTAGCATTGAAATAGGGATGCAGGTGGTGCTGTGGGTTTAACCACAGAGCCTAGGACTTGCTGATCAGAAGGTCGGTGGTTCGAATCCCCGCGACGGGGTGAGCTCCCGTTGCTCGGTCCCTGCTCCTGCCAACCTAGCAGTTCAAAAGCACGTCAAAGTGCAAGTAGATAAATAGGTACCACTCTGGCGGGAAGGTAAACGGTGTTTCTGTGCACTGCTCTGGTTTGCCAGAAGCGACTTAGTCATGCTGGCCACATGACCCGGAAGCTGTACGCCGGCTCCCTCGGCCAATAAAGCGAGATGAGCGCCGTAACCCCAGAGTCGGTCATGACTGGACCTAATGGTCAGGGGTCCCTTTACCTTTACCTTTTAGGACACAATCTCAATTGCTGTCAGGGGCAAACTTAGGGGCTGGCACACCAGACTGATACTTTAACCATTATACCACATTAACTCTGAACTACAACACTTGTCACCCTTTATTGTCCATGATATCTGTGGCTGATGTGAGTCTCTAGGGAGCACCATATTGGCTATCCCTGTTTAAGGTGACCTGATTTTGCGCCCATTAGTAAAAATATATATATATGTATTCCTCATTTCTCACAACCTGGTAGATTGGTTAATCTTTACTCTTCCCTTGTTGAGCTGTTTGCTATTAAACCACTGTCAAAAAAAGAAAATCACAACAAAACTATATTTAAAGAAACCCAAAGAAAAATAACTTTTTTGCCATTTCTTGTTAAGTCTCTTATTTTCTGTAAGCCAGACCAGTTCTCTTACCCTGGAGCTAGACTTTATATCACCCTCGCATTTGGACTGGTTTACTGAAACCAAAGGGATATCTAAAAATCCCAAATTTTCTCAGCTTTTCTGTTGCTTGTTTACTTGCTGGGTGTCAGTCAGCATGACCGGTAAAAATCGAATGTGTTTTTTTCTTTCTGGCTGAATATTTATGCTCCAAGCAAAAGAATTGTCTGTTGTGAACTGGACAGTTCCACAGTCAGTTTTATGTTGGCTTATTCATTGTGTTCTCTGATCCAAGTGCTCTGGCAAAAATAGCTCTTGCCTTTGAGACGCCAGAACTCTGGAAATCTAGTAACAATGATGAAATTTAGCTGCTTACTACTTCTAGTAGTGGGACGCAGATGGCGCTGTGGTCTAAACCACAGAGCCTAGGGCTTGCTGATTGGAAGGTCGGCGGTTCAAATCCCCACGACAGGATGAGCTCCCATTGCTTGGTCCCTGCTTTTGCTAACCTAGCAGTTCTAAAGCATGTCAAAGTGCAAGTAGATGGTGGGAAGGTAAATGGCATTTCCGTGCGCTGCTCTGATTCGCCAGAAGCGGCTTAGTCATGCTGGCCACAACCCGGAAGCTCCCTCGGCCAATAAAGTGAGATGAGTGCCGCAACCCCAGAGTCATCTGCGACTGGACCTAACGGTCAGGGGTCCCTTTACCTTTTTACTTCTAGTAGTAATTGTCAGGGAACTGACATTGGAGCCAGAGGCGGAGGCAAGGCTCCCAAGCGATGCTGGAGAAGGGCCCAGCAGGGAGAGAGGCAGCTCATCAGCTGGGGAAGGAAATGAGCGTAACACCAGGGATAAAGGGGGGCAGATGGGAGAATCGGTGAGGGGGCTCCAGGACTCCTTGCCGGAGACCAGTGGGGAGAGCACGGGTCCTCCGCTACCCACACCCTCTCTGCGCAGGGAGAGTAGGAGGAGACTTGGAGTCAAACAGCTTTTATGCTGGAAAAGGTTTAAGAAACGCCCACTGACGGATTCTGCTAGCGACTGAAACAGCCACGAAGTGAAGGGCTGTCCAGACAGAAAAGGCTTAACCAGGCACACTAGCCAGGAGTGGCGGCAACTTACGCACGAGCAACACCTATAATCATTACAGTAATGATACAGTAAGAATACACACAGACACACATATATGTATTGGTCATAATCTAGCACAGAGATACCTTAAACACATGGGTTGGTATTCAGCTAACTCACCCCATTGGTGCAAGGATTACTGCTAGCACAATGAGACTTCTCCCTTCTCCCATTGCGCTCTCTGCATGTGCCCCACACCATCCCCAAATCTGTTCAGGAGCATTGAGGGATTTAGGGAGTGCATGGAGGGAGAGGGGCTGCAAGCTGGAATCCTTGCACTAATGGAACCCTGACTTAACACTAGAGTGGTACCTCGGGTTACAGACACCTCAGGTTACAGACACTTCAGGTTACAAACTCCGCTAACCTGGAAGTAGTACGTCAGGTTGAGAACTTTGCCCCAGGTTGGGAATAGAAATCGTGTGGCAGCGGCGCGGCAGCAGCAGGAGGCCCCATTAGCGAAAGCGTGCCTCAGGTTAAGAATGGTATCAGGTTAAGAGAGGACCTCCGGAATGAATTAAGTTCGTAACCCGAGGTACCACTGTATTTAACTCATGGATTTCAAGGATCTGCAAGGCACATGGCGCTATGCTGTAATGCATAAGGGATTAGTTCCAGTTCACTCCCTCCAAAATGGAACTAGTTCAGTCAATTCACAGTTCCAGGTGGTCCTTGGAAGTTTTGTTTTTTAGGGGCACATAGCTGCGCTTGGGGTGAAATATTTGGGTGGTGGTTGCAGCCTAATGTTCCTCCAGACTAAGCCCAGACTCCAGGTGGAGGTCACTATTTGGTGCAGTGGGTGGTGGCAGTTAGCCTTTGCTGCTGCTCAAATATTCTGGTGCGCTGATGTGCCCTACTTGGCTATGATCCCCACCCACACTGCACAAAGGTGCTGTCTCACTGGCTTACCCCTGTACTGCTGATCATGTGTCTCACCATCATGCGCATGCTCCCTGCCACATCTGCAAGGTCAGCAGACACATCTGGAAGAACAGGGATGGAATAATGCTTTTGGGGATCCTCCAGATGTTGTTGAACTTCCACCAGCCCCAGCAAACATTGCCAATAGCCAGGAATGATGGGAGCTGTAGTTCAGCAACATCTGGAAGGCCCAAAGTCCCAATATCTGGAAGGCCCAAAGATGTAGGATCTGTTGTAGGTCAACAGTGTCACCCAGAGCTGAGTCAAAGTTCAGAACCAGGTATGCAGATAGACCTGCCAAACACACTGGGCTACTGCTGCACATCACATTTGGCATAAAAAGGAATGCTAATGATATAAATAAACTCATATCTGAATTATCACCATCAGTGCCCCACTGTGGGACCAATTATCTGCAGCAGTAAAAGTGGGTATTTCACTTCATTTTTAAAAATGCAGATATTTCTAATATCCCTAGAAATGGACAGAGTCAAGGAAGAAAAGGACTATGAATTCATGAAGCCAACCTGCACTGAGTCAAAGGGTGGGTTCCTCTAGTCCATAACTATCAATTTTTGACCTACAAAGACCCCGCAGGGTCTTGGAGAAAGAGAGATCTTTCACAGATCAAATGCTACCTGAGATCTTTTTAATTGGGGGTGCCAGAGGGTGAGCCTGGGAAATTGAGCATGTGCTCTTTGAACTCTGACCTAAGCTCCTGAAGAATCTAAATGTATTTGGGAGAAAAATATATCCAATGATGGTTATTTATAGGAATGGAAGCTGTCGAAATAACCTTTCACCAACCTACATTGCTCTCTCTAAGAAGCAAACCGAGGTGGAAGGTGCCTAAAGGACTGGTCATTGAGAAACAAGGGGGGCTTTCAGCATGCTTGGGGGAACCCCAAGATTTGCAGTACAATTCTTTTTTTTAAATGGGGAGGGGTAAAATCACAACAAGGGTTCCACTTCCTCAGCAACTACTGAGGTGTGTCAGCTGGAAAGGTAAAGGTAAAGGGACCCCTGACCACTAAGTCCAGTCATGGACGACTCTGGGGTTGCGGTGCTCATCTCGCTTTATTGGCTGAGGGAGCCGGTGTACAGCTTCTGGGTCATGTGGCCGGCATGACTAAGCCGCTTCTGATGAACCAGAGCAGCGCACGGAAAGGCCGTTTAGCTTCCCGCCAGAGCGGTACCTATTGATCTACTTGCACTTTGACGTGCTTTCAAATTGCTAGGTTGGCAGGAGCAGGGACCGAGCAACGGGAGCTCACCCCGTCGTGGGGATTCGAACCGCCGACCTTCCAAATCGGCAAGTCCTAGGCTCTGTGGTTTAACCCACAGTGCCACCCGCGTCCTTTTGTGTCAGCTGGAAAGAGGGGAGTAAAATGCCCCTCTATCAGTCACTTAGAGATTATAGTATCTTGAAAAAGGACATAATTGGCTGGAATCTGAAACAAGAGCAAAAACCTGATTTAGCAGCCGATGATTCACAGCCACATTTTGTTGCAGTTCCCACTCGATGCTAACTGTCATCCAAGCATTTCTGAGTATGATTTCCTGTAGCTATAAGGCTCTGGGCTGGCATCCTTTCACCATTATTCACCCAAATTATGAACCTGGCCATGATTTGACACATTGCAATAACTGGCATGCTATGGAGAGCACAACATGAGCTATTCCCCTAATGATGATCAATTCTAAGGTCTGTTAATTAACATTTCCTTAATCTGGTTAATCTTTGGAGAGGCTTCCTAGGCCTGTTATCTAACTGATGAATTTTGTAAAAACATCCTTCTTCTTTATGATGCCTTGAGTTATGTTCGCAGATATCAGTTATGCTCAAGCGCAAGTGCTGGGATCATAAGTCTGGCTGCTGCATTATCTACAAATGCTTTGCAACAGAGGGAGTCATCTTTCTGTGGGCCAAACATTGTGGTATGCCCTCTCAGGAAATAATGCATTAGATTCTTTGAGGTTATACACCTTGTGCTCAGAGTTCACCTACATATCAACACTACTACAACCAGAAAAGTGAAGGCAGCTGAACTTTTAAGCCAACACACAATAAATTTTAAGAGGGTTGAAGGCGATATCATATAACCTGTGGTATATAAACTCTCAGTTCTTTCATTCTGCAGTACTCTCTGGCCAAATGGGCTTTTGCTATCATAACCCACATAGATAAGTTGCCAAGAAAGGCAACAGTGGAATGAGTGTGGGCCCACTGTAAGGAATGATGCCTCTATCATATGACCTTCAAATTTCTAAAAACATTATATTCTCAGCTCTGCTCTGGCAGTGGAGGATGTGACTTGCATTCCCATTTCTGGGAACATCAGTTGACCAGTGAATATAGCAACAAGCCAGAGAAGAAGAAGAGGAGGAGGAGGAGGAGGAGGAGGAGGAGGAGGAGGAGGAGGGGGAGGAGTTTGGATTTGATATCCCACTTTATCACTACCCGAAGGAGTCTCAAAGCAGCTAATATTCTCCTTTCCCTTCCTCCCCCACAACAAACACTCGGTGAGGTGAGTAGGGCTGAGAGACTTCAGAGAAGCGTGACTAGCCCAAGGTCACCCAGCAGCTGCATGTGGAGGAGCGGAGACGGGAACCCAGTTCCCCAGGTTACGAATGTACTGCTCTTAACCACTACACCACACTGGCTCTCTCAGATAATTTCTCTATCTAGCCCAGTTTTGTTTCCACCAGCTGGCAGCGGTTCCCTGGACTCTTAGTCTACGATCAGCTTAGATGGAGTTCCTTCAGAGGAATTAAGGTTGAAGCAGATCTTTGTGAGGTTGCACAAATCAAAGCAAGAACTTCTGAAGCAGTTTGTGGTGTGTCAGTGATCCAGCCATTTAAAAAAAATATATGCTGCAGACAATTATCTGCAAAAAACAAAACTATGTCTCTAAGCCTAGCATATAAGGAAAAGACTGGGGGGGGGGGAGAGTGTGAGCAGCGTTGCAAATCTGAAATGTATGTTTTTAATTTAAGGAACAGCCTAGGATTAGGAGGGTGGACAGAGAACACCTTTGTGACTTATGTATCAAGTTTGTAAGCAGAGAAAATTATTTTACTTGGGAAGAAAATATCTCCTAGTTCTTCCCACCCCAAAATCAGATTTCACACCTAAAGGTATCTCTCTCACGTCTGCAATTTTCAGACCAATTGCCTACAAAACACAAGGGGAGAGTGAGTTATTTTTTTCCTAACTGGATATGTCCAGGGAGAGTACTACTTCACTAAGTGAAATAGCTCTGTCCACTGCCTTGAATGAGGTGATTTTGGCAGAAGGGGCTATGTATCAAAACCATTTTTATTTTTTTATTTTAAATGTAAGAACAATCCTTTGGGTGTTATGCATCAGGAATTGGATGGCAATGAAATAGTTGTAAGTTGCTCAGTTCACAAGTAAAGTTTGCATCAAATTCCTTTAGCGTCAGCCAAACTGGGTCTTATTTCTTCTGATAAAAAAGTTAAGTCAGGGGAACATTTTCTAAATTAAAAATATAAGAAGGGCCAGTGGCTCACCTAGTTCAGCATCCTATTCTCAAAGTGGCTAGATGTTCATCTAGATGTTCATAAGAAGACTACAAGCAGGACCTAATCAGAAGAGCATTCTCCCCGTGTGCAGTTTCCCACAATTTCTATTTAGAAGCACTGGTGTAGGAATTGGGGCTACAGGAATTCATTATACTGAGAGGCAGTTGGCAAGAAGAAGAAGAAGAAGAAGAAGAAGAAGAAGAAGAAGAAGAAGAAGAAGAAGAAGCAGCAAATAGATAACAATATCAATTTAAGACTGGAAAACCCCCCACAAATATACTAATTTGTCCATCCGTGATTCACAGTAGTTGATTCACTCAGGATGGCTTGACTTCAATAGTTCTGGCAGAATTTCATGACGTGATAGATTTTCTAACTACTTGTACATTACCCTGTGATCATACAGGATGAGAGGTGGCTTAGAAATATAAATAACAACAAGATTTTCTCTTCAGATTCTTATTGGAACTTTGAAAAGTACATAAAGGTGGAAGAGGAAGTAAGGAAGATATATGCTCTTCCAACTTCCACCTCCAGGTCTATGCATTTTCAAGAGAGAGAAAATGTAAAAATCTAACCACCACATGTCTAAAAGTGGGAAGGAGCTGAGGTGCTCTGTGGGCACCAGGAAAGTTTTTCAAGTGCACAATTGACCCAAAACCACATGGGTGCCAACTTGGTGACCCAGCTCGAAAGCGCAGAACCTGAACCTATAAATTCAAACCACAAGAGAAAGGAGGCATATATTTTTTACATCAGCAGGTGGTTGGGTCATCTCAACTCTATGACCCTATGCCACATACTGTATTTTTCTGCGTATAAGATGCCCCCATGTATAAGACGCCCCTATTTTTGGGGACTCCAAATTAAGAAAACACCTCCTCAGCACTACCCATGTATAAGACGAGCCCCAATTTTAAACCTAATTTTTTGGTTTAAAAAACCTAGTCTTATACACAGAAAAATACAGTAATTTATTAGGACAACAGTATCATTGCTAACTAGAACATATAACGCAGTCCAACAAAGTTTACTCATTTTATCCATTAGTATTATTTCATGGGGATGTGAGCAGGAGGGAGAATAATGACTATGGATTCCAAAGTTTAAGTCTCTTAAAAATTCAACACCCTGCTAGTGTTTAGGCTGTATCGTTGTTATGCTTCACCACAAACATCTCAAATAAATCAGCCACAGCCTTCAGCGTCAATAAGTCACATGAATATTTTATACTGCACCATGTCTGACTTCACATTTAGCTTTCAAAAAAAGAAAATCAGTAGTTAGCGATGGGTTACAGTAGACTGCATTGTCCCAATGAATTCCATGTCGTTATTTTATGAGGTAAGATAACTCTGCACTGACTGCCAATAAGCTTCTGGGCCCAATTCAAAGTTTTGACCTATAAAGACTTAAAACAGATCAGGACCTCAATACCTCAAGGACCGCCTCTCCACATATCAACCATCCTGGACTCTGCATTCATCATCTGAGGCTCTTCTTGGTGTGCCACATCCTCATGAGGTCCAAAGGGTGGCAACAAGAGAACGGGCCTCCTCTGTAGCATCTACCCGTTTGTGGAATGCTCTCCACAAGGAGGTTTGCCTGACACCTTTGTTATATATATTTTAGGTGGCGGGTGAAAAGGTTCCTCTTCAACCAAGCCTTTGGCCTTTTAAATAGCCTTGGTCCAGTATACCTGAAGGAGTGTCTCCACCCCCATCGTTCTGCCCAGACACTGAGGTCCAGCTCCGAGGGCATTCTGGTGGTTCCCTCGCTGCGAGAAGCCAAGTTACAGGGAACCAGGCAGATGGCCTTCTCGCTAGTGGTGCCCTCCCTGTGGAACACCCTCCCATCAGATGTCAAAGAGAGAAACAACTACCAGACTTTTAGAAGACATCTGAAAGCAGCCCTGTTCAGGGAAGTTTTTAATGTGTGACATTTTGGTGTATTTTTAATCTTTGTTGGAAGCCGCCCAGAGTGCTGTTCTGTTTTAATTATTGACTTGTGTTTGTCTCTTGTATCTTGTCTTTTATTCTGTGAACCATCCCAAGATCTTATGATGAAGGGCTGTATATAAATTTAATTAACAACGACAACACACTCTTCGTGTGTGTGTGTGTGTGTGTGTGTGTGTATTTGGTGACTGCAAAGAGAAGGAGATATCTGTGCAGAGTCCATAGTTTATTAAACTATGGCAGATCAGCAAGAGAAGCAGAAAAACAAAAAGATCAAGGAGGCAAGGAAGAGAATAGCCCTGCTGGATCATCTATTCTAGCATCCTGTGGCCAACCAGATGCACATGGGAAGCTGTGAAGCAGGATCTGAGTGCAACAGCACTCTCCCAATTTGTGGTTTCCAGTTGTACCCTGGATCCTGTATGCCTTGTGAATCACATGTTTTGGCTCCCGAATGCCGTAAACCTGGAAGTGAGTGTTCCGGTTTGTGAGCTTTCTTTGGAACCCGAATATCCCACATGACTTCTGTGGCTTCTGATTGGCTGCAGGAGCTTTCTGCAGCCAATCAGAGGCCATGCCTTGGTTTCTGAACATTTTGGAAGTTGAACGGACTTCCGGAATGGATACTGTTCGACTTCCGAGGTACTACTGTACTGCCTCTGACAGTGGAGGTAGAACACTGCTATCATGGCTAGTAGCCAATGATATAGCCATATCTGCTATGAATTTGTCTAATCTTCTTTTATAGACTCCCAAGCCTTGTGGGAGCGTATTTCACAATTTCGCCATGCACTGTGTGTTTTAATAACCCACATGCCATTTCAGTTTCAGGAATGTAACACGCAGAATATATTTCACTTTAATGCGCTTTTTACGTAGTTAAGTTTTAAGTTTGGCTCTTTCTTTTATGGCTTTCCCCCTGCCGTTTGTTTTGTGCTGTTAGGCTTCTTTTCAACTTTAATTTTAGTGATTGATATTTGCACTTGTAAACCACCTGGAGTTTGATTGTTTTCGAAGAAGAGGCAAGATATAAATGCCCAAATAAATAAGCCAACAAAATAAAGACTCCCACCATAGACATTTATCTCCACGCCTCCCCCCTGAATCAAATCCTATAGATTTTGATGGAGGGGCTTAATCGTACAGAGCTACATGGCAGAACTGTGTGCAAGTGGCTTTGAATGGCGTTGTTGGGAGGTAGCCAGGTACAAATCTGCCTGCTGTTTGCATCACGACAGAGCAAAAACACACCTGGGTCACACAGGGCGGCGGAGGAAGGGGCATGCGGTGGGGACGGTCCACCCTGGGTGTCACCACTGAGGGGGGGTAACAAAATGGCGGGCAGCACTCACTGTGGGGCCTGCAGCGCTCCCAAGCCATGCGTCTCTCCGAGGAGTGACATGGTGGCTTGAGCATCTGAGGGCTCCGTGCTGCCCCAAACAGTTCACCTGTTGCCTCCCCCTCAGTTGTAGGGCGGCTAAGTGGGAGGAGGCATGCAGACTCCTTGGAGAAGAACAAGAATAAAAGTTTGGATTTGATATCCCGCTTTATCACTACCCTAAGGAATCTCAAAGCGGCTAACATTCTCCTTTCCCTTCCTCCCCCACAACAAACACTCTGTGAGGTGAGTGGGGCTGAGAGACTTCAAGAAGTGTGACTGGCCCAGGGTCATCCAGCAGCTGCATGTGGAGGAGCGGGGAAGCGAACCCGGTTCACCAGATTACGAGTCCACTGCTCTTAACCACTACACCACACCACAGGAGGCCCCGCGGAGCGTCCTGCCCCAGTTGGCCCTGTCCCATGGGCAGCTGCCCCAGCTGCCCAATCAGCTTGCTCCACCACTGGCGTCACATCTGGCTGGGTGTGGCTGCAACAGTGGACTAAATTTGCTAACTCGGCCCCTGCTTGCATATCAAGCAATGGGCATGATGGATGATAAGGTTAACGATGATTAGTATCAATGAAGGCTATGCTCCCCACTCAGATACAGTAATGCTTCTGAAGGCCAGTTGCTGGAAATTACAGGAAGGGAGCAGGTGCGCAGCGTTGCCCCCAACATTGTGGGGGCCTGTCACACATGTATGATATCACACTCAGACCACCCCCCAACCCAGACAGGCCAACTTGGTCCACCACCACCAACTTCCCACCACCAACAGTCTTACCTTCACTGCATCCCTGGAAGAGGATGCACCAAGGTGAAGATGCTTCTCGCTGGCGCATCCTTTTGAGGAACACAGTGGAATGAGTGGGGCCCTCCTTGAAAGCATTGGGTGGCCCTGGCCCCCATGGCCCCTGAAAGATGACCCTCCCCCATAGATGGTGCCAATAGAGTGGGGAGTGTTATTGTGCTCAGTTTCTACTTGTGGGTTTCAAGGTGCTTGTGAGAACAGGATGCTGGACGATATAAGCCACTGGCCTGATCCCACCAGGAATCTTCTCATGTTCTCATGCTATTGTGTTCTTTGAAGCATAAGTCAGTGCAGCAGCAGCCACCAGCAGTGACAGAGCTATGGGGAAACTTTACTTCAGTCTCAAAGGCGGTGAAGAAAGCTGAGAAGAGGCAGATTTAAGGGAGGGAGGACTAAAGCAGAGAACTGTGAGTGGGTCAGTTACACAATTCTGGGCACTGGAGATACCCTGTGAGAAGGGGAAAGTGCATATAAAGCATTGGATGATTAAAACCGTGCAAATATGTCTCAGAGGAAGCTTATGGAGACCAGAGTCTTGGACCTCCTTCAGAGAAGGAGCTGTTTTTTAAACCGAAATGCCATCTTTTATATTTCATGTTGATTCATTAAAACATAGAGAAATGTTTTAGGAGGCCTTGACTGTGATAGAGAAGAAACAGGAAGGGAGGGCAATAAAAAGTTATTATATGTGGGGTGGCAATGCAAAATCATTAAAAAGGCCTGAGAGAAGACATACAAAGATTGGAAAGGAATGTGGAAAATGATTGTTAAAAAAAATTGAAGTTACGATATTGAGATGTACAGGTTCTGTTGGACTTATTGAACAAAATACTTTGTTCCAATACTTAAGAGTGGATGCCAGGCCCAGAAGAGTGGATGGCAGGTTAAGACTAACCAGCTCCTACAGAATGAAGAAGCCTCCGTCAAAGAAGATAAAGAAGATCGGCAAAATAAACTATTCAACTATGCAGGACTAATCAGTTAACGTGAAACCCAAGGAAGAAAGAGGACTTTGAACTTTAAAAAAGAGACAATTGTTTAATGCATATCTTTTAAGCGTTGTGTATACTTCTTACATTAGTATAACCTTTTAAAGTCACTTGTAATAAGATGATGAAGTTTTAAAATTCAAATACTAAGAGTATAAGGTTTTAAGGACATGTGTGAACGAGCGTTAAACAATGGAACCAAGAGGGGGAGGGAAGGGAAGTCAAGTGAAAATTATGGTTTTAAAATTTGTTGATGATGCTTTTTGTTGTTACTTTTGGAAAAGTAATAAAATGTTATCAAAAAAAGAGATTCATTAAAAGATAGTAAGAGATATTTGATCTATTACTGTACAGATTTAATCTACACCTAAAACAACGTCCAGTGATGTCTGCCCACTTGTGCAAGGAAAATCTGCTTGGACAATGGGATTTATGGGTTCTCTTCTCCTCCATACGCCCCCTCAAACTTCGTTGGATCTCACCCATAATAAAGAAATCATTCCCAAATGACCCAAGAAAACTCCCGACTACCATGTCCACATGGTAAGTGGCAGCTTTTAATTAGTATATAAATTCTTCCCTAACAAAAGCAAATGGCTCAGTGCAACTTACAATCTGTGGAAAGTGGTTTCACAAGCTAGCTCAAGGGTATATATTCTATGGAAAGATCTGTGCTCTAAATAAAGTACAGTACATTAGCGAAGAAACTAATTGTGTAATTTCAGCTGTTAAAAATAAAACCCTTCCCCCCTCCACCCTCCAGTGTGTCCCCCCATCAGCCATATTAGGGAATAATCAATTATGTATCCCTTTAACCAAATAATGAAGAAGGAGCTAGTTATTTATGGTCAATGTTTAGACTGAAAGAGGATGCTCTAATTACAAGATGATTATTATTTTCTCATTGGTGCTGATCTGCCTCATTAGCACCATAATCCCTTCCCTTCATCTTACAGACTGCTGGTAACCTTTCCGATGACTTTGATATTCAAATTACCCACTTAGGGAAGGGGCCTCTGGGCCTCTGAGCACTTCCTGGGAGGGGCCGAGAATCCTCAATATATTCATTCTATCCCATGTACTAATGACAACACAATTATTTGAGTGAGGATCCTCATGTACCCAAAACACGGCACAAGAGTGGGGTATGAAGAGGTTTGGGCGGCCTGGACAACTACCAAAAATTGAGAGAGAGAAAAAAGTAGGGAGCACAAAATAACTCAAAGAGGACTAAGTAAGCTTAGAACTCACAGAATCTGGGGGAAATGAAATTGAGCATTCAGGGATAGAATATGTGTGGCTGGCTGGAATGTTGGAAAGAAGTACTCCATGTTGCAACCTTTTTGGCCTGAAGGCCTTCTATAAGGTAAAGGTAAAGGGACCCCTGACCATTAGGTCCAGTCGTGACCGACTCTGGGGTTGCGGTGCTCATCTCGCTTTATTGGCTGAGGGAGCTGGCGTTTGTCCGCAGACAGCTTCCGGGTCATGTGGCCAACATGACCAAGCTGCTTCTGGCAAACCAGAGCAGTGCACGGAAATGCCGTTTACCTTCCCGCTGGAGCGGTACCTATTTATCTACTTGCACTTTGATGTGCTTTTGAACTGCTAGGTTGGCAGGAGCAGGGACCGAACAATGGGAGGTCACTCCGTCACGGGGATTCGAACCGCCGACCTTCTGATCGGCAAGTCCTAGGCTCTGTGGTTTAACCCACAGTGCCACCCATGTCCTAAAACAGTCTGGCCCCAACTCTGCCAGCTGAGCTCCAGTATCAACACACACAGAGAAAGAGAGAGAGAGAGAGAGAGAGAGAGAGAGAGAGAGAGAGAGAGAGAAAGTCAGACCATTGGTCTATCTAGGTCTGCACTGACTGGCATGGGCTCTCCAGAATTTCAGATGGGAGACTGTCCCAGCCCAACCTGAAGACCTGGAGATGCCAGGGATTGAACCAATGGCCTTTCCCAGGCCAGGCAGATTTTGTACCTCTGAGCTTTGGCCATTCCCCAAAGCCCATCATTACATGCAAATAGGCCAAGCGCATTCTTAGGATTCACACATGTACTTTGGCCCCCAGTCTCAACCAACCAAGGGACTGTGACTGTTGGATGTTTTCTGCCACCATCACTTTCAGGGAGTGTGCAAGGACTTCCTGTGATTGTTTGTTTCCCGCCTAAACCAATTAAAATTATTTACAGTGAGGCAAGTCTTGCCGATTTAAGAGTTGGCAAAGTGCAAGTCTATAGATTTACTTTAAAATAATTGCCTTATGCTACGTACGATATTTGATAGAAAGTCCTGTGGGCTCATTTTATGTTCATCGATCAAGGCAGCTTGATTTATAAGCTCTCGGTCTCTCATACACACACACACACACACACACACACACACACACACAACTATATCTATATTTATACATCCTTCTCAACAAATAAAGGAGATAGGCTGATCACACGCCAGGAAGTGGGCTCACAAAGTGCTTTTTTAGGGCATTAAGTAAATCATAATACATAAACCTTTGCCAGAGTTGGAGGGGAAAACAATAACGCCATTAAAAATATTGTTAATCTTGTCAGATTTGTAACTTGGCACCTGCTCTTGGTTAGTGGGAGGTGAGGAGGAGGGAGGAGGAGAATAAGTTGACAATGATAAAAGTAGTGATTTGCAGCCTTCAGAATGGGAGGCATCTAGAAGTGATCAAGGTAAGGGATGTGGGAGAAATTGGGTTTAAAAACATAAGGTCGGTCAACTGGATCAGGCCATATATAAATATACTGTTGTGGGTTTGGTGGGGTCAGTCTAGATGATGCTCCCAGTCCTTTCCAGCTGCCCATTTGGGCAGAAAGAGAGACCCATATTCTGCTCAGGTCCTTCCCACCAGTGTCTGCCAACCTGTGACCCCCATAAGATAACCCCAACATGAATATGGTCCTTGACTGCAAAGCAAAAAAAAAACCCCACAATGGTTCTCTACCCCCTGGTGAATAGGATTGCAGCCTAGGATTACGTTTCTTAATTTGGATCAGTTGTTTTACAGTAACACAGAAAAGAAATGCAAACACCTCCTTTGCAGTTAATATAAATGGGGAAAACAGGCTCCTCTTCAATAAATAACTTGCATTTACACAGCAACATTTATGAACCAGTTTGCAAAGGAACACATTGTGTTCAGCCCTCCAGATGTTTTGAGAATACAATTCCCATCATCCCTGACCACTGGTCCTGTTAGCTAGGGATCATGGGAGTTGTAGGCCAAAACATCTGGAGGGCCGCAGGTTGGGGATGCCTGGTTGAGGGGAAAACTGGGAGAAATTGGTTGGCACAAGACTTTAAAAAAATAGTCCTTCCAGGCTACACTGGTTTGCTACCAGCTACAGTCCCATGCATAAGACTGCCAAATGCCCCCAGTTTTACAAAACTGTAGAATTTCATCCTCTTTGAGGATTGCTAGATTTGGAGATAATGGAGCAAGAAAAGCAATCTGGCAGAACCAAATGCATTATTAATCGACAACTGGGTAAGTTGCAATAAGGTCTCTCTGTGTGTGGCACAGCTGATTTGTACCACAGTGTGCATGCACACAAGCACACACGCAGCACCACGCACAAAAACTACATTTTCACAGAGGTGGCTTTTTTGCAAGCTTGAGAGGTGATAGCAGCTTGCATCAGATCAATGCTAAATGTGTCTTTGCATGCTTTTAAAAAAAGATGCAAAGCATCAGCTGGGCTGGGTGATAATTAACAGGACCAGACCTGGCACAGAGAGGGAATTTAACCTTCTCCTGCTGTGGTTTCCTGAGGAAAATGCCTCCTCTGAAGCTCATTTTACCATTGGGAGAAAATTCCCAGTTGACACCAGTGGGGGATTTTCCACACAAAATACCAGCTTCAGAAAAGCGCTGCTTCCTTTTCTCAGAACCACAGCAGGGGAAGTTCCCTTTCTAGCCTGATCTGATCCTGTTAATTATCTCCCACCCCAGCTGATGCTCTGCATTTAAAAAAGCATTTTAAAACAAAAACATAGGCTAGTTGCATTTAATGCCATACCTAGGTTAGCCTTGTTAATTTGTAGCTGAGCTTCAAAACACGGACGCTCTGCTCATAAGCTTATATATGGCCCTATATAAGCCATATTGAAGGCTATAAGTCAGGGGTCAGCAAACTTTTTCAGCAGGGGGCCGGTCCACTGTCCCTCAGACCATGTGGTGGGCTAGACTATATTTTGGAGAGAGAAAATATGAATGGATTCCTATGCCCCACAAATAACCCAGAGATGCATTTTAAATAAAAGGACACATTCTACTCATGTAAAAACATGTTGATTCCCGGATCATCCACGGGCCGGATTGAGAAGGCGATTGGGCTACATCCGGCCCCAGGCCTTAGGTTGCCTACCCCTGCTATAAGTGCATCAAGCTAATATAAGAGCTATAAACCACCTATAAGACCTATAAACCACCTGGGAAAGCATGATTACCTATGTTCAAAGAGTGCTTGACAGGTGGTGTGCAAATATCATTCACCACTAGTCTATAGTACAGTGGTAGTAAACAGCAAGGGAGAGTATGCTGTGCTTGAGAAGACAAATGTATAATACTGTTCTGATGTCGAATTTCCACCATTCCTATGATGCGTTGCTCCAAGATAATTAGAGAGGCTTCGAACAACTAGAATATGAATCCCCCCACCTTTTGCAAAAAGTAAATCAAATGGGATTATGATACAAGCTCTGAGCAAATGGCATATATCATTTAAAACCACTAACACACCCTGATGATAGAGTTCAGCCTTGCCATAACTCCAGAGGAACCTCATTCAGGGAAGAGGAGGAGGTCTCAGGAGACCTCTAGTGCCACTGTCACAACTGAGAAGCCCGATTTACTCAGTCCGAAGGACACTTTGCCTGACCCCCTTGAAACCTTACATACCATACATAGTCTCTTGTCTCGACTCTAGATTCTCCCCCTTCAGCTCCAATTGCCTAAGAGTGGAGGTGGTGTTGGACTCAGAAATAAATTTGTAGTTTGTAGAAGAGAGCTAGATTAGAAGCTTCACTAACCAATGGTGCACTCAAAGGGAAGGAGGAGGAATTAGAGGACACGGTGTGCAATAGGACACAGCAGATTACTAGGAAGTGGAAGGAGCTGCCTGAGAGGGGTAAACCTCCCAGTATGTGCATTTGCTGAGATAGCAGGTCTCTCTTGGTTTTGGAAGCTCTAACTGGAGGAGGAGGAGGAGGAGGAGTTTGGATTTGATATCCCACTTTATCACTACCCAAAGGAGTCTCAAAGTGGCTAACATTCTCCTTTTCCTTCCTCCCCCACAACAAACACTCTGTGAGGTGAGTGGGGCTGAGAGACTTCAGAGAAGTGTGACTAGCCCAAGGTCACCCAGTAGCTGCATGTGGAGGAGCGGAGACACGAACCCAGTTTACCAGATTACGAGTCTTCAGAGATGGGGCACTTCATCCCAGGGGACAGATGTGGGACTCTAGGCTTCTCCACAGGCTATTGTGACTTTCTCCAGGCAATACCCCCACACCATCAGCTCTACTCACGATGAGTGCTTTTGCCTGGCTAAATTTTAGCCCCTATAAGGATGAAAGGATGAAAGAATGAATGAATCCTTGTAGCTGCTCCTGACTTTTGTGTGGCTGTAATGTAGCCTACTGTGCAAAGATGAGAATAGCATCTATTGCTCTGACCACTTTTGCTCCTGGGTGAACCCACAATGACGTTTAGCTCTGTCCACCACTGACACATGACCCCCTGAAGCAACGATGCCCCTAACATGAAAACGTTTTCCCACACCTGTGCTTTAACTTCCTTGAGCTTCAGCTCAACCTTGTTCCAGGTGATCTTAGCTTCAGCAACAGCAGTGGTGGTTCAGCGGAGAGGGGTGGTGGTACTTACTTGACCTTCCATTACTGGAATTCCTGTAGAAGGCTGGGGCAGCAAGGAGGTTGGTGCAATGAAAACACACTGGCAGGGCCAATCCAGCCCTCCTGCTGGGGTGTTTGCACTGCACCAACCTCTCTGCAACTTCACTTCTCATCCTCTCCCTTCTGGCCATGCAGTGATGGGATATCAGCATCCACCCTACTCAACAACAGTTCTCCTTTGTCCTGCTCCCGGGTACTGGGAATTAATGAGGGACACATAGCAGTGGGAGAGTGGACAGGAGTCCCAAGACTAATGGCAAGATGGAGAAAGAGAGGAAGGAAAATTAGGGCAACTGAGCATGCTGTACTTAGTGAAAAGGATATCGGAGCATTTTCACTCAGTGGAAGCTGGGGGAATTGACTTAGATGAGTACTATTAAAAGCAGCCATTAAGGCCTCGTTTTCTGCTCCATACATTTGCCCCCAAGGAGCGTAAACTTGCATCCCAGGCATTTGCACAGTGGTCTGATAGGTCTTCATTGACCTTAGTAGAGTTAAAGGGGTCACACGGCTGAACAGTTCCTGAGCAATTTTTTTCCAATGTATTAAGCACAAAAAAGCTTCATTCTAACACCATCACACATGTTTGTTCCACTGATGCATCTCTGCTCCCTCCGCCCTCACCCAAAAAGAGCCATGTTTATTTGAGCAAATGTTGTTCTCCATGTAGATACACGTTTTCTCTTGTGTGTTCCCCACAGGAATTTACTCTCAATTTTCCCATCATAGATAAGCAAGTCATAAAACAAAGTGGTCCACTGAGGCATCACGAAGGAGGAGTTTACACACAGGCCTGAATCTCTGAAATGAGGAAAGAAACTAACGGAGGTGCCTCCAAGCTTCATTTTTCCTCTTTGTATTCTGAAATTAATAGTACCCCAGAAACAATCCAGTTCAAGTTAGTTGCACCCCCAGTTCATGTGGGAATGTTCAGGGATGCAGGAGAGGATATATTGTGAGATTATATCCTTATCCAACTTGTGCTAACAAGTTCCCAAAATATCAGCAGAGTAAGACATTCCCCTTTTAAGTTTGCAACGGTAACGTGTGCTCAGGTTCGCTAGAACCTCTATAACAATTACTCTGGTAATTTCCCCTTTGTTCCCTCTTAAAATACAAGACACAACACAGTCTTTTATAAAAGTATAAAAAGAGTTTACTCACGTTCTGTTCACAATATGATCCCAGAAGGCAGACAGGCTTAAAAAGGTAACATGCATTTAGAATCTATCTTATAGGAAGATAGTCCCTTTCTCCTCTCTTGGTTGGGAGCCAAGAGGGCATGTTTAGATGTTGCTTCTTCGAAGGAAGAGAAGCAAGAGAGTAAGAGAGAGATAGCTGCCCCTGTCCTGTGCTTTTATCATTACCTGCACAGGTGAGGCCACACCCACCTCTGGCCACATGCGGAGGAAGTCTGTCCCAGGAAGTTTACCTGCTGGCTGGACAGACATCCCTCCCCATGTATCAACATGTACAATCTAGGAATGTTGTAATTGACTGCTCCTCTGTTTTACATCCCACAGTTCAGCTATTGCTTAACACCTTTATAAATACCCTCCAACATTTCTCAGATGAAAATAGGGACATCCTATTCTACATCAGGAAGCTTCTCCCACATCTGATCTTGCCGCAAACATACATGTCACACACATCAGTCACCTTGAGCCAATGACAATCCCTCCGCTGAACCTACCTCACAGGATTGTTGTAAAGAAAAAAATGTGTGAGGGAAGGGATCTTTTACAACACCTTCCACAGATAAATAGAATGAAAAAATTGTTTCGCTATAGGTTCCTGTCAGGGAAAAAGATGGGAAATAAATAATAATAATAATAATAATAATAATAATAATAATAATAATGGAAACTATGGGAATGACTGAAAGAGAACTATATATTATATATAGATAATATGGAAAAATACTGTAAGAAGAAAGGAATTATAACCGCTTGAACAAACACAGCAGTATATGTGGTAACATGTGACTATATAAGGTAATGAGAATAATGTAGAAGAATAAGAACACAGAGTTTAAAAAAAAAAAGATAGTAGATAGGAAACCATGGGAGGAGTGAAAGGGAAGTAAATGTAAAGATATATAGGAATTAAACAACTTATAATAATAATAATAATAATAATAATAATAATAATAATAATAATAAATTTTATTTATATCCCGCCCTCCCCAGCCGAAGCCGGGCTCAGGGCGGCTAACAACAGTCAAATAGTCAAACAGTCAAATTCTAAAAACATTCTAAAAACATTTCATTATAAAATTAATTAAAATCAAATTGTTGGCAACCGATTAGGCAAAATTCTGTGCAGGTTGCCAGAGGAGGGAGTCAGGCTGCGCCCTGGCCAAAGGCCTGGTGGAACAACTCTGTCTTGCAGGCCCTGCGGAAAGATGTCAGGTCCCGCAGGGCCCTAGTCTCTTGTGACAGAGCATTCCACCAGATTGGAGCCGCAGCCGAGAAGGCCCTGGCTCTAGTTGAGGCCAGCCTAACCTCTCTGAGGCCTGGGACCTTGAGGGTGTTGTTGAAGGAAATTAGACATGATACCATTATTATATGTTCATGTTTTATATTTATGTTATCACCTTTATTTCTGTTTTGTGCATGAATATAACAGAGTAAGTAATGATGGAAAGATATAACAGAAAAGCTAATAAAAAACTCTGAGCCCGGCTTTGGCTGGGGAGGGCAGGATATAAATAAAAAAATATTATTATTAATATTATTATTAATATTATTAATATTCCATCATTAATATGATGGAAACTATGGTAATGTTCAGGAACATAAAAGGTAAAGGTACCCCTGCCCGTACGGGCCAGTCTTGACAGACTCTAGGGTTGTGCACCCATCTCACTCTATAGGCCGGGAGCCAGCGCTGTCCGGAGACACTTCCGGGTCACGTGGCCAGCGTGACGAAGCTGCTCTGGCGAGTCAGCACCAGCACAGCACACGGAAATGCCGTTTACCTTCCCGCTATAAAGCGGTACCTATTTATCTACTTGCACTTAAGGGTGCTTTCGAACTGCTAGGTGGGCAGGAGCTGGGACCGAACGACGGGAGCTCACCCCGCCGCGGGGATTCGAACCGCCGACCATGCAATCAGCAAGTCCTAGGCGCTGAGGTTTTACCCAGCTATGTTCAGGAACATAGCAGAGAGTTAATCCTACTGAACTGAGTGGGATGGAGCTCTGAGTTAAAATGCTTAGTATTGCCATGTAAGGCTACACAGTCTTTCCCCAGTTACCTGGGAGTAAGTTCCATTGAATACAGTGGGACTTCCTTCTGCGTAGACAGGGTAAGTTTCCATTTATAATAAAGGAAAGGTTTCCTTAAAAAAGAGCTTGCTGCTGAAGCAACACAATTACAGAATTTAAAGTGGATTGGTGACATTTTCCTTCAAAAGGAAGGACTTTGTATGCCAGCACAATTTCTTTCATTTGGTGCAGGGATTTTATTTCCAGTTTAATCAAGATTCAATTTTTGCACCTACATACACACCCACACACCACTTTTAACTGTTCTCCGAGATGCGGAGGGGAGGAAAAGGGAAAACCCGGGACATTCCGGGATCAAATCTGAAACTGGGATGGCTTTTGTAATTTGGGGACTATCCCGGGAAAATCAGGACACTTGAAGGGTACGAGTGCTTGAAATGGCCACATTTGCTGCTTGATCCATGACTAGTCAAGCCAGATAGCCAGAAGGTATATAATTGAGATTACATATGATCACTGCAGATGCTGATGGCAGTCACAAAATTAAAAGACACCTGCTTCTGCGGAGAAAAGCAATGACAAACCTAGACAGCATCTTAAAAAGCAGAGACATCACCTTGCCGACAAAGGTCCGTATAGTTAAAGCTATGGTTTTCCCAGTAGTGATGTATGGAAGTGAGAGCTGGACCATAAAGAAGGCTGATCACTGAAGAATTGATGCTTTTGAATTATGGTGCTGGAGGAGACTCTTGAGAGTCCCATGGACTGCAAGAAGATCAAACCTATCCATTCTGAAGGAAATCAGCCCTGAGTGCTCATGGAACGACAGATCCTAAAGCTGTGGCTCCAATACTTTGGCCACCTCATGAGAAGAGAAGACTCCCTGGAAAAGACCCTGAAAAGACCCTGATGTTGGGAAAGATGGAGGGCCCAAGGAGAAGGGGGGCGACAGAAGACGAGATGGTTGGACAGTGTTCTCGAAGCTACCAGCATGAGTTTGACCAAACTGCGGGAGGTAGTGGAAGACAGGAGGGCTTGGCGTGCTCTGGTCCATGGGGTCATGAAGAGTCGGACACGACTAAACAACTACAACATATAATTGAGATATACACTGACAAGTAGGCAGCACATTGTCATTCCTTTATCCTTTATCAGTGGGGTAAATTATTATTTTTTGCCATATCATTTTTATTGGGGTAAATTATGTCCCTTCTGACAGATGTGCATAACTCCAAGGCCAAACTGTTTCTTTGGCTCTGCTTTGTCCCAAACATCAGATTTCAATGTGAGGGGTGGACGAATGTTCTGGTCTCATATGTGCTATCAAAACTTCCATATACTGGTCCAGTATAACTGAAGGAGAATCTCCACCCCCATTGTTCTGCCTGAACACTGAGGTCCAGTGCCGAGGGCCTTCTGCTGGTTCCCTCGCTGCAAGAAGCCAAGTTACAGGGAACCAGGCAGAGGGCCTTCTTGGTAGTGGCACCCACCCTGTGGAACACCCTCCCACCAGATGTCAAGGAGAAAAAGAACTGCCAGACTTTTAGAAGACATCTGAAGGCGGCCCTGTTTAGGGAAGCTTTTAATGTTTAATAGATTATTGTATTTTAATATTCTGTTGGAAGCTGCCCAGAGTGGCTGGGGAAACCAGATACTACTACTACTTCTTCTTCTTCTTCTTCTTCTTCTTCTTCTTCTTCTTCTTCTTCTTCTTCTTCTTCTTCTTCTATATGATACCTCCTAGAGAGTCTGTGTACAGATTGGAGTGCAGGACTAGGACCTGATTCAAAGGTTCAAATTGCTACTCCAGCCATGAAGCTCATCATGTCACCTTGGTCCAGTCACTGTCACTCAGCTTGGCTTACCTCAAGGGGTGGTTGTGAGGATAAATATGAGGGGTAAAAATTGTGAGGATAAAATTGAGGGGTCATGCATGCATGCTGCCTTGAGCTCCCTGGTGTGTGTGTGTGTGTGTGTGTGTGTGTGTCCTTTCCCTTTTTTAAAAAAAATCAATATTTTACAAGCTTCATGTGTTTTTAGCAAAAGCGCATTCCCTTCGCAGTTGTGCTGCATGATGGGCTTGATAGTCAGAAACTGCATAGCTACTTAGTCTCATGCATACTAGAAAACATTTTGAAGATTAAACCTAGCATTATGGCAGCCCATGTGAGCCCAAACAGAATCCATTGAAGTAATGCACACATTATGTGTTCAAACAACCCACCAGTAGGGAACATAAACTGCTGTGGTTTAGTACTATTTTAAGACTCGCCATCTTTTTTGCACAATTCCCTCCTTACCAAGAAAGGCCTTATCAAAGAATAAAACGCTGCTTTTTTTCTCTGCTGAGGATTTATCTCAAAATACAACCACTGCGCACACGCAGATAGATATAGGAAGAGTTAAAGCTACTCAGGCGTGTTTTATGGGCTCTCCCCTATGTCTACCAATGAAGGAAACAAGGCTAGCCGCAGCCAAACATGCATAGGCAACCTGCCGTAATAAAGCAGAGTGTGTGAAATGGAACAAAACAATTTTGAGGAAGGAACAAATTTTCCGTTTCATGCATCCAAAGGGAACTGCTTGGATTGCCAGAAGACCGGGGAGTGTGTGGGTGGGTAGAATGAAATGAAGCATAAAAATGTTCTTCCGGTATAATATTTTGGAATTAGCTGCCCGCACTTGCATTTCCAAGCATGCACACACAAGGAAAGAACAGAACAATATGAGAACTGCATGAGAAGAGCATTCCGCCTCCAATAGCGATGATAAAGATGGTTCCACAGAGGAGGATGGGGAGAGACACGTTTGGCGAGCTCAAACATCAGTAGGTCAGAGATAAGTAAACTCAGGCTTGGGGCCCAGACGTGGCCCTCCAGATCACTCTGTCTAGCCCCTCAGGACTCTTCCCAGGTGTCAGGGGCTGGACTGAGGAGGAATGGTGGGAGCCACTGCATCCTTCTCCTGAACCTTCCAAAGGGCAAGAGGACAGTATTGATTTAGAAAAGTGGTTTGCAGAGGGGCATAGTCCAGAGGGGAAAAGCTGGGAAATACTGGGTGAGGAACAGCTAGAAGAAGGAACACGAGGAGAGAGACAGCTGGCAGATTCAGTGTCCTTCTACAGCATTCCTGATCCCCCTTCATCTAAGACTAAATGGGCTTTGAGAGTGATAGAACAGAGAGCTCAGCAGCTACAAGCTCAGATTACCTGATGTAGGAATGATTTAGATTAATGGGGATGGAGGGGGTGAACCTTTACTGTGAGCAATGTCATTTCTAGAGAGATAAGCATTCCTTTGTCTCTCGCTGTGACTATTAAAGAAACTAACTGGTAAGAACTCTCCTTTCATTTTATTGGCTTATTTACTGCCACTGGGGGAGGGATCCGATTCCCCGAAGCCTGGCACCAGGACATCCCCACCCACAGCAATGCCCTTTATCAACTCTGTTTTGCATCCACCATACGTGTTTATGCACAGGGGCAAAGGAAGGCTAACCGGCACCAGGGGTGGGGTGTACGTAGCGCCGCTGCGCATGCATAGTACTTTGTTGCGGCTTTAGCAGCGGCGGGATCTTGCCGTCGTCTGTACAGTGCTCGACCGGCGCCATCAGCTACGTACGGCGCATGTTCATGCGACATATGCATGGCAAGCACACATGCACTGCCAGGCAGTTTGCCGACACTGATGCTTGAGTGCAGGACGGACTGCGGTGGGATCCCTCCACTGCAGTCATGAGCGGAGGATTCTCTGAACACGGTGGTGGCAGCCAAGCCCAAGGGGGCCAGGGCGAGCCCCCAGTGGGGTGACTTCTTGTCAACCCCCCTTAGAGATGGCACCTGGGTCGAACCACCCCCACCCCTTCCTCCGCCACTGTTTATGCCCACCTGAAACGTGTCCCTGAACTCTGAAAATGCCTTTTGCTTCCCTATATGGAGGGTGTGAGCAGAATCACAGAAACACAGAATTGTAGATTTGGAAGGGACCCAGATGATCTCCAGGTCTAACACCCTGCAATGCAGGAATACAGTGGTACCTCAGGTTACATACGCTTCAGGTTACATACCCTTCAGGTTACAGACTCCACTAACCCAGAAATAGTACCTCAGATTTAGAACTTTGCTTCAGGATGAGAACAGAAATCATGCTCCGGCGGCGCGGTGGCAGCAGGAGGCCCCATTAGCTAAGTGGTGCTTCAGGTTAAGAACAGTTTCAGGTTAAGAACAGACCTCTGGAACGAATTAAGTACTTAACCTGAGGTACCACTGTATGCAGCTGTCCATATGGGAATTGGACCTGCACCCTTCGTGTTATCAGCACCGAGCTATCCTAACATGCCTGTTGTAGGATATTTGCTTCTCTCTCCCCTTTTGCTTCTAGACCTGCCAACTATTAGCAAGTAGCACCCGGAATGTTTAATAGAAGGGCTAAAGTGGGTTCTTAAACCCTAGATTAGGCAGCCATCCAGCTCAGCCTGTGTCTGCTTCAAGGCATGTTTAAAGGGGGGGGAATGGAGCCCTAACAGTCCCTTTTGTCACCTGACCCCCCTCCCAAATGAAGTGCCTCCTGCTCTCAATGGGCTTTTTCTGACTGCCATTCAACCCCTACCATACATATTTTGCCTCTGGCAATCAAATAACTCCTTTTCCCCTAGATAATTCCACCTAATAGCTATCAATAAGCAATCTCCATGCATTTCCCCAATTCCTTAAAAGAAAAAGGAAAAGCAGCCAACACTACTGGCCATCCCCAGCTCTTGTGGCAGCAGATTCCCATTTATCTGAATGTTGTCTTGTTTCTCCACTTGTCCCTGACTTTGAAACATGTCCTCTTTTAGGCATCCTCACAATCTTTGCCGCTGGGATCTTTTCTATTGTGCACCAAACACAATCAATGCCTGCTTGCTCTGATTCGCACCATAACTCATTTCTATTATGACCCAGACATCTTTTTAAGAACTTGAGTTGACAATCATGGAAATGTAACAGCTGAGACTGTCAACAGGTTTGTGGGATTCAAAAAAAAAGGTGATTGCAGAGTCTCCTTTTTTTATCTATTCAAAATAAACTCCAGAAAGTACAGTCTGGCATCTTAGAAAGCTGTATTATCCATTATAGAGACCGAGAGTATGTATGGCAGCTTTAATGACACATCATTTTTGATGGGAGCAACACGGTCCATTCAAAGGGAGCAGAATGCAAAAAGGAAAGGAAAAGAAAAGAAAAAAAGGTTCAATCTCTTTCGTAAGTTAACTTTTTACCTTCAATATTAGGGACGTGGAGAATCATGTATAGAAATTTCACTCACCCTCTCCAAACATTTCCCCCCCAGCAGGTGGGCCTGAAGTGGTGAGTTCTACCCAATGCCTATGCCAATCCTCATACATCTGTACTCAATAAAGTTGTGGCCTGATTTTACCCCAAAACACTAGTTGTCATGCCTCTCATTCTTGGAGTTGAGGTAGTCCAAAGGACAAGGGAGATACCTTGCCATGCAAACCTCTGTCTTTTGCATGATTGGAATGTAGCTACTACATTCTTGCAAAGGTAAGAATCACATCCTTTGATCTACCCATTTTTACATTAGGCCCTGACCACCACTGCCATGTGGAATGTAGCCCTTGGGAATGAGCAAGGTTAGCCACCCCTCTGATAAGGAAATTGCTTCCTTTTTACATTTTAACAATATCTTTCTGCACTGGTTTCTTTAAGGGAGGGAGGGAGGGAGGGAGGGAGAGGGAGAGAGAGAGAGAGAGAGAGAGATTCAATTTTAAATAAAACTGCAAAGGGTGGTATTTATTCAATTGAGACCCACTGAAATTATTTCACCAAACTCAGAGTACAGTCATACCTCGGGTTACAGACGCTTTGGGTTGTGCAATTTCAGGTTGTGCACCGCACCGAACCCGGAAGTACAGGAACGGGTTACTTCTGGGTTTCAGCGCTTGCACATGTGCAGAAGTGCTAAATCATGCTTTACACATGTGCAAAAGCACCAAATCACAACCTGTGCATGCGTAGATGCGTCGCTGTGGGTTGCGGGTGGTGTGGGTTGCAAACGTGCTTCCTGCATGGATCACATTCGCAACCCGAGCATCCACTGTATAGCTTAACTGAATATCACCCAAATAGCAGTCAGCTCTGTCTTCTGAACTTACAGCCAAGAACATAATGGGCTTTACTAAAAGCACAGACCCTCAGGATGGCTGTAGAGTGCAGACCACTGGAGAGATAATTTGCAACTCGATAGCTCAGTTTAGTTAGAGTGTGTTGCTGATAATGCCAAGATTGGAGGTTCAATTCCCATATGAGACAGCTGCATATTCCTGCATTGCAGGAGGTTGGACAAGATGAATCTCAGGGTCCCATCCAACGCTACAGTTCTATGATTCTATGAAAGTAAGGATACAAGCACCCCTTGACCACATCAAAATCAGCTAAATATAATCACAAAAACCCTGCACTGCACCCACCAAGATCTTCACTGATATCTCCTCTTCCATAATTTACAAATGCCATTTCTTTTCTCATCAGTTGATGGGAAATGGTAACACCTTGCTTCAAACTAGGACAGCATCAATCTTTTCCACATAATCAACTGTCCTCCATCAGCTGGATGAGAAAGTCCCAATAAATTGACCGAGCTCATTCAGTTGCCTCAACTGCTTGCACCGTGGAGAAGAGGCTCCCTTTGTTACTGCGAAGAATGCCAAAGATTATCTTTAAGTGTTTCATAAAATTTTGTAGACAAATTATCTAGGCTGGAAGTTTGCTCGACTGGAAATTGTACATAAAGATTCTCCAACTTTGTTTTTCCTTGTGATCCTCTTTAATGTCACTCAGTGTTCCTCTGACATTTCAGGAGATTGATGAGTAGCCAAATATCCTTGTATGGAAATATTCCATCTCAGTGCTCTGACTACAACTCAACATATTTGACAAATGTGGCCTCCTTTGGATCATTTACAAAATCTATGGTCCTCTTTTTAAATTGGTGGTACCATTTACTTTTTTATGAGCTTTGTAAAACAGTTTTTTATTGGCTTTCAATAGGTGGAATTAAGCGAGTATGTGGGTGGAGTTTCAGCATTATCTTTTACCGGGTTGGAATTGGATTGCTTATCTGTATATAAATACAACCCCAAGCACTGAGGTTTATATGCACCGTAGCTTTCTTTTAAGCTTACCTTGAAGATTGTAAAATACTCATCCAAAGGCCTTTTCAGACATCCTAAATCTCCCACCACCACCAATTTGTGGGCCAGATTTGAAAGCTGGGGCCCTTTTCCCTTTCTTCCCACAGTTTGAAAGCTACAGTGTTTTGTAAGAACTAACATTTAGCTGATGTCCTAAGAGGAACTAGTGAATCTAGTGGCGTTCACTCTCAACAACATCAGCTGATGGCTGTCAGTGAGCCACTTTGATAGGAACAATCAGGAGCTCACTTTAACCAAAACTGTTTCATTGGAGCCACATCCTTACCTGCCCCACACCTGAGGTCATGTATGATAGCAGGCTTGGGGCAGGTGGTTCTGGTTTGTGGGGAGGAGAAACAGTTCCATGGGCCAAATTGGGACCTCTGCCAAGCCATATCAGTTTGAGGGCCAGAGGTTCCCCACCCCTTCCCCTATACAGTGGTACCTTGGTTCTCAAACTTAATCCGTTCCGGAAGTCCGTTTGACTTCCAAAGCATTCTAAAACCAAGACATGCTTTCCCATAGAAAGTAATGCAAAATGGATTAATCTTTTCCAGACTTTTAAAAACAACCCCTAAAACAGCAATTTTTACTATCTAAGGAGACCATTGATCCATAAAATGAAAGCAATAAACAATGTCCTGAACTGGGTTCCACGCAGTCACAAAAAGAAATTAAGTGAAAAAGCCCCCAAAACAAAAAAGCAAAATAAATAGCAAAAACAAAAGTGCCAAATATAAGCTCCAAATATCACTTCTGTGTTGTGTGGGTGCTCGGAACTCGCCAGCTGACAAATCTCAGCGTAGCACTCAGAAGAGATGTGTGGTGCTCAGAAGGGCAGCACAGCCCTCAAATCGGAACCTCCTTTTCTTGTTGATGCCACACATCTGACAACGTCCAGAAAAGGCTTGTGTTCTCAGTTGGATGGGGGGCAGGATAACCCCCTCCCTCCACTAGCCAATTACTTTCCATCGCAAAGAGAAGCCAGTGGGATTCAAAGCATGCCGAACTGCACCAGGAGTCTTCACGCTAATCATCAATCACTGCATTATTTTGCCTTTTGAACAATCATTTCCTCAAATGTGAAGTGCATAATTGGCACCTGTGATTACTTTAAACATAGCTACTGATTAGCACTGAAGAGACGGGAAACCTCCCAACAGCCAGCTGATCACATAGCAGATTACTGTCTTAAATTGTGGCTCAGTCCTAAACCCTGTCCCCGATGGCTGAACAATTGGTGCATGGCTGACTACTAGAGCAGGCAAGTGGCCAACACTTTGAGGCCAGTGAGCACATCTGCAAACAGGAGAACCCTTTGCAACCCACATACCATACTTTATCCATTATTAGCTAGCACTGAACTTCACATTCGGTGGGTACTTTACAAATCCACTCTGGATGTGAATTCTTAATTTGTAGGCGTCAGCCTGTTTAATTCTAGACTTCACCATGGCAGGGAACCCTTTTGTCCCAGTGGGCCAAAACTAAGCAACCAAGCAGGATTGGGGCCAGATCATGCTTTCTTTTTTAAATAAATTTTATTTTCCATTTTTTTAACATAAATTCCATACATTCCATATATTTCCCATATATACAATACTGGGATTTTTTTCAATCCTTCAGACTTCCAAATTTAACCTTATTTCCTTCCCTAATTATATTTATCCATTCTATTTATTATCCTTTCTAAACATTAACTTATACAGTGGTACCTTGGGTTAAGTACTTAATTCATTCCGGAGGTCCATTCTTAACCTGAAACTGTTCTTAACCTGAAGCACCACTTTAGCTAATGGGGCCTCCTGCTGTTGCCGTGCCACCGGAGTACAATTTCTGTTCTCATCCTGAAGCAAAGTTCTTTACCCGAGGTACTATTTCTGGGTTAGCAGAGTCTATAACCTGAAGCATATGTAACCTGAAGCATATGTAACCTGAGGTACCACTGTATTTACTTCACAAATGTTATAGCAAAGTTATAAAATTTCTATATAACCACCGTGGCTTTTAAGATATTCTATAAATGTTCTCCACTCTTGATCAATTTTTCCCCCCTCATCTTTCCAGAGCGTGCTTTCTGCAGGGCTCCAGTGTATGGGATAATTTACTATGGGGAACTCTCATGCACACACAGACCCATCAGCTTTTCTGCAGGGAAAACAGACACATCTCTGCCCACTCTACGTCCAACATCATATATAACATCAGGTGTGGGGTGGGTGGATATGGTTTGGTGAAATGGTCCCCTGGACCAAATGGGACTTCAGCTATTGCTGCTTTAACTCTTGTGTTTGTTGCCCGCCCCCCATAGAAGTATCTATAGCCTAGAACAGTGGTGGTGAACCTATGGCATGCGTGCCAGAGGGGACACTCAGAGCCCTCTCTGTGGGCACACATGCCATCGCCCCAGCACAGAGTTCACCAGACATTAATTGTTCAAAAACATGCCAAATGCAAATTTTACCTTTCAATAAAAAGTTGTTTGTATCATTGAAAGCTCTGTTACTGTGTTTTTCTTTTAAGACAAAAGAGGTTAATGTATGAGTTGTTTTTTTCTAAACTAAAACCTCAGTAAAGGTAAAGGTACCCCTGCCCGTACGGGCCAGTCTTGACAGACTCTAGGGTTGTGCGCTCATCTCACTCTAGAGGCCAGGAGCCAGCACTGTCCGCAGACACTTCCGGGTCACGTGGCCAGCGTGACAAAGCTGCTCTGGTGAGCCAGCGCAGCACACACGGAAACACCATTTACCTTCCTGCTAGTAAGCGGTCCCTATTTATCTACTTGCGCCCGGGGTTGCTTTCGAACTGCTAGGTTGGCAGGTGCTGGGACCGAACAGCGGGAGCGCACCCTGCCGCAGGGATTCGAACCGCCGACCATGCAATCGGCAAGTCCTAGGCGCTGAGGTTTTACCCACAGCGCCACCCGCTCCCTAAAAACCTCAGTATTCAGGCTAAATTGCCATGTTGGCACTTTGCGATAAATAAGTGGATTTGGGTTGCAGTTTGGGCACTCGGTCTCTTAAAGGTTTGCCATCACTGGCCTAGAAGGTGCTGTGTGTGCATGTGTGTGTGAAAAATCAGATTCTATAAAGTTAAGATGATTTTATTTTCCAAATCGCGCGCTCTCTCTCTCTCTCTCTCTCTCTCTCTCTCTCACACACACACACACACACACACACAGCATTTCCCTCACAGACAGCCAAAGTGAATCACTTGAAGACTGCATGTGTGGTCTAGTGGTTAAGAGCAGTAGACTTGTAATCTGGTGAACCGGGTTCGCGTCTCTGCTCCTCCATATGCAGCTGCTGGGTGACCTTGGGCCAGTCACACTTCTTTGAAGTCTCTCAGACCCACTCACCTCACAGAGTGTTTGTTGTGGGGGAGGAAGGGAAAGGAGAATGTTAGCCGCTTTGAGACTCCTTAAGGGTATTGATCAAGTGGGATATAAAATCCAAACTCTTCTTCTTCTGCATGGATGCCATATGTCTTGAATAAACCACATGTACCAGAAGCAGCCACCACTATTCAGTACTGAAATGATCACATGACCCTGCCTGCTGTTGTGCAGTGCCCCTGAGCTATGCAAGGTGATATGATATCAGTGTCATATTTATTAATCAACATTGAAATCAATCCTTAGTGAAAGAGAAGCCACTCTGGGCAGGGGGAACTCCAAATCAGTGTATGGAATATTATCAGACCTTGTGAGGGGGGGGGGGGGAAACCCCACTAGTCTATTCATCTGGGCTAACTAAATGCTTTTGGACAGGCTGGTGAGAAAACATCCAGGGTATTATTATTATTAAACCCTCTACATCATCAATCATGATAGTGGAAAATCAAGCAAGAATGTTTCCCAGCTCCAGCTTGCAAATGTTCATGACAGTCTTCGCCACGCTGTATTAGTCCGATTTGATCATGTTGCCCATTTGCTGCGGAGCCTGTTTTTAGTGGCGCTTCCACGGAAATGACAAGCAGTGCTCATATCAATATAGCATTCAGGCAGTGATTGCCGAGGCTTATGTTCCAGAACATCAACATGAGCAAAGGGGGGCGGGGAGGGCAGGATGACTCACTGTAGCAAAGCACACCTTTTCATGGCAGATTTGTGCAAAGAAGCCATTCACGCAAAATGGATGACTTCCCCTCGCCTTTTTTTGAATGATGGAAAACGTAAGACAAGTCCATGATGCGCCAACCTAATAATCAGTGTTTTTTCTTTCTTCAGGGGGGCACTCAAGGGTACGCAGTACCGGCACCCCTTCTGTTGTTGCTAAAAAGTGTGGCACTTACTGTCGCACAGCGGTAAATTAATCAACGCAGAGTCTTCTTCATAAACAGAATAAAACTTTTCCTTGAGAAAATAAAGTTGTCCATAAACAGCATAGTTAAAGAGCATGCACAGAGTGCTCATAGCAGCTATCTGCCTCGTCACAGAGGCATAGTCTTAGTTACTGATTAACTAGAGTCCTGGAGCCACTCTGTCTGCAACAACACAACACACACCGGCTGAGACCCACACACAGACTGGCTGAGACCCACAGAGAGGCTGGCTACTTTTATAGGGAGAATGAGTCATCACTCAAGATGAGTCACGAGTCACAGGGACTTAGCAGTTTGCTGTTAACAGCAGTTAGCAGGCTTGAATAATTGTGTAGGCCTTGTAGGCCTTACTGCTTCTGCTCTCAAGAACCTTTGTCTCATGACACTTACTGTAACAACTTCATGGTGATTACCGGCACCTCTTTTTCTAGAAAACAAGCACTGTTAATACAGTTATACCTCGGGTTACAGCCGCTTCAGGTTGCGGACAGCTGAAACCCAGAAGTAGTGGAATGGGTTACGTCCAGATTTCGGCATGCGCGCATGTGCAGAAGCACTAAATCATGGTTTGTGCATGCGCAGAAGCACTGAATTGCAACCCGCACGTGCGCAGACACGGGTTGCGAACACTGCGGGTTGCGAACGTGCATCCCGCATGGATCACGTTCGCAACCCGAGCGTCCACTATAATGAAGTTTGAAGTACCAGCATGACTGAACTGCTTTTGGCGCAATGGGACACTGTGATAGAAGCCCAAGCACACAAAAATGCCATTTACCTTCCCACCACAGTGGTACCTATTTATCTTCTTGCACTGGTATGCTTTCGAACTGCTAGGTTGGCAGAAGTGCTGCAGGTGGCGCTGTGGTCTAAACCACTGAGCCTCTCGGGCTTGCCAATCAGAAGGTCGGCGGTTCAAATCTGCACAATGGGGTGAGCTCCTGTTGTGCTGTCCCTGCTTCAGCCAATCAATTACATTGTACCCCACACTGGGATTATTATTTTTAATGAAGAGCAGGTTAGAAATCCAAATAAATAAATAAAATAGGGTGGGGAGCATTGCCATATTCTGAAGCCATGACTAGTAGTCACAAGTTTTCAGGCAAGGAGTCTGAATCAAGCCACAAACCCCGCAAAACCCTTTGCTTTCTCTGAGATCTCAGAAGAGGCAATCATTATATCCTGAAGCTATTTAAAAGGTATTGCAAATCATTAAATCAGAGTTGAGGAGTCTTTAGACCTCACTGTCTACCACTTGGAACTCTTCCCAAGGCATGCACACACCTCTCCTCTCCTCTGGCCCTGCACTTTAGTCCAAGCTTTTGTCGGGAATTTGTATTGAGCTCTGATAATGCCTCTTCCTTGTCTGGATGAAGGACAGAGAGCAGGTGTGTGGGTGCAGAAGTTCTCCTATGGTATGAAACTATCATTTACAATCCAGTTGGATGGGCAGGGTATAAAAGTAAGTAAGTAAGTAAGTAAGTAAGTAAGTAAGTAAGTAAGTAAGTAAAATAATAGCTCTACCAAATTTTTGTGGGGAATTGCATATTGACTGAGTAGGTAAAGCCCAGGTGAAGCTCCACTTTATTGAGACTGGGCAGACTGGGTTGATGCCAGGTCTCAGTGCTACCTGTGTCTCCCTCCTTGGTCGTCTTCTGACTGGCCATTTTGCACCAATTCATATATGAAGGTGCTTCCCACCTAATGCCTGCATTGTAGTTCATTGGGCTGCAAATGGCCACTTCACTAGAGATTATTCCAATCCACAAGCAAGCTAAGAGACATCAGATCAGTCCACTTGAAAAACAAACTGAACAAATTAATCGTCAAGGTCAGAGAATAAGTACTACAAATCTACAGTTCAAATAATATTGCCATGGTGAATAGCATAGGTTGGGCTGCCTATCGGAGAGAAAGCACTGATGTTGCACCAATTGTGCTTGGATTCATTTATTAAGAATAAAATACATAAATTGAATAATTATGGCACACATCTTGCTCACTGTCCCTTGATGATATATCTGAGCTACTAAATTTCTGAAAAAAATATTAATTCTCTATTGAATGAATTCTTACAAGTGTAGGTACTCCTCTCCCCTTTCCACCTTTTGCTTCAGCTCACATGGCATTTGCAGCTTGGCTGGTAATATATACCTTCTCTGAATGTAAAATACCCCCCACTGTCTCCCCTCCCTTTAACCACCTGGGTCCTGGCTTGCATATTATCCATGCAGGAATTTTGTTAAGCAGGAAAGATACTACTAGAAAGTGCCACTTTCCACTCCGCCGGCCACTCTTATTCCGAATGACAGACTGCAAAGAGCTTCGTCCACCTTACAGCTCAGGCTGAATTTTGACTTCACTATTTCTCTCCAAGAGGGCATGCATGAACACAGTCTGGATCAGAGATTTCTTGGTCAATACATCAATCTCCTCACCGCCATCACAATTCCAGCATCGCAGAACAGCTGTAGACAAAACTACTAGTACATGTGAAACCTTTTCCCAGTCCTATATATAATATTAGAAACATCTAGTGCTTCAAGCTAGGCTACGTTGCCGAGACTGTTATTGTTTCTCAAGAATTTAGAGGAGTGGTGTTGGGTTTTCTGCCTTCAGCAAGCACTTTTTCATCTATACCAACTCATTTCCCATGGTACTCCTTTGTATTGTGTGTGAAGCAGAGCCGGCCCTACCATGAGGAGAGTGAGGCAGCTGCTTCAGGTACCAAATGCTGAATGGTGCACAGAAAGCAGAGCTGTGTGCTGTTACTGCAAGGTCGTTCCTGTACCCACTAAGAGGGAGCTGTTCATTTGCTAGTGCTGAAGTCAGAAATGGCTCACCAGGCTGGATGGAGCTGCTAAGCTAGCTTCCTGGCAAGTGGGCCACAGTTGCTTATCAGGAGGGCGAAGGGAGAGGCAGTGAGGAGGTATGGTGCAAATACACCTGCAGGAGCAGCACACCGGCACAAAGAAAGAGTCAATTGCCAATCAGACTGGCTTTTGTTCATGGGTTGGGGAAAGAGACAACTTGCCCTTCTCCTTGGACAGGAAAATGTATTGGGTAGGGCTTGATGGATTCTGGGCATTCTTCAGCCCTATGGTTGGTTCATGAATTACATTGCCAAAGCCTGGTGGGCCACTCTGGTAGCTTTGTGTGAATTGGAAGCACATCTCTCCTACAACAGGCAATGGTCATAGATAGAAGCGGTCATAACTGGGTGGTATTGCAGCACATGCGTTTATGTGAATTGATTTGAGGACAGATGCATTTGTGGGAAATGCAGTACATGGCAATGCCTAGATTCCTACATTGAGCAAGGAGCTTCAAGGGCCCCGCCCAATTCTATGACCATTCTACCAGCTCCATCTGGTACGCAGGCTGAGAACCTACCTGCCTGCGGACTGTCTCGCCAGAGTGGTGCATGCTCTAGTTATCTCCCACTTGGACTACTGCAATGCACTATGTGGGGCTACCTTTGAAGGTGACTCGGAAACTGCAATTGATCCAGAATGTGGCAGCTAGACTGGTGACTGGGAGTGGCCACCGGGACCATATAACAACGGTCCTGGGAGACCTGCATTGGTTCCCAGTATGTTTCCGAACACAATTCAAAGTATTGGTGCTGACCTTTAAAGCCCTAAATGGCCTCGGCCTTGTCCACCCCCATCGCTCAGCCCAGATAATGAGATCCAGTGCCGAGGGCCTTCTGGCAGGTCCCTCCCTGTGAGAAGTGAGGTTACAGGGAACCAGGCTGAGGGCCTTCTCGGTAGTGGCACCTGCCCTGTGGAACGCCCTCCCATCAGATATCAAGGAAATAAGCAACTATCCTACTTTTAAAAGACATTTGAAGGCAGCCCTGTTTAGGGAAGTTTTTAATGTTTAATGCTGTATTGTGTTTTTAATATTCGATTGGGAGCCGCCTAGAGTGGCTGGGGAAACCCAGCCTGATGGGCGGGGTATTAACAACAACAACTACAATAACAAGAGTTGCCAACTTAAACGCATTCACATCCCATGCAAAGCAACATGGGGAGACTGTGTGCTTTTATTGAAGGTGCATTCAAATCAGCATTGGATACACATCCTGCGGTTCTCAATGTAGCAAGTGATATGTGTGCATAAGCATGTCTGTGTGCATGGCTCTCCTTAGGTGGATTGACGTGTGCATGTGTTCATTGTGTGTTGGGCCATCCCAGGTCACCAGAAGGTAATAACAGTTCACATTTCCAATCATTAAAATCTCCAGCCCTTGGTCGGATGCAATCTTTAGCCCCAGATTATTTCTTTTCCTAGGCTGTTATTGCTGTGCTGAAATTTAATGAACAGTGCTATGGGTACACATACAGCTTGAAAATGATGTATGGTACAAGCAAACCACTGATGCAGATTATTTCATCCATTTTAATTAAATTTTAGTTTGGGGCATTTTTATGTTTATTTTTAGATTGTGACGTTTGAGCACTGAGATAGGTCTCCAAACCTATTGGTTCACATGCTGTTTTGGAATGTACAGGTTAGGTAGATTTGCCTTTAAATCTGAACTGAATTGAATTCCTCTTCTATCCCTACTTACAATTGGCCTCTAGTCAGGTCTTCCCAGTGTTGGCTTTGTTATGTTAAGCCAGGGCAAGAGTGCTCCATCCAAGCTAACTAGACGAAGACCCTTCCAGAAGGTGGGCTAAAGGCAAGCAGGATTCTACTCTCTCCTGATTGGTGGGTATCTCATTGATGAATGCAATAGAAGGAAAGAGCTGGCAGTCAGGGTTGCAATGAGGAGCTGGAAACACAGGTACGCTCTCCTTGAGAAGCTGAAGCCTGGCAGGTGCAAGCCAGTGCAAGGGCCTCTCCTAGCAATAGGGGGCTTTCTCCATCTCCTCTCCTTGTACCTCCCCCAAATCCATTCTAGAGGGTCAGAAACACCCCCGGAACAGCATGCAGAGGTAGGAGTGGGGATTATTCCATCTCATAAGCAGAAAAGCTTGCACTGAAGGAACCACCAGAGCAACAGGGCATTGAATTTATCCCAATAGCTTTGATGTTCAACCCTACAGAAACCTAATGTTCTGTTGGAGTGTTAATGTTGATGAACCTTTCATCTTGTGCTCAGCCTGTGTACACACATATACACACATAGATAACAGACTGGTTTGAACACTTTAGCCCTGCTTTTCTTTGCAGAAATCCAATCTTACACATAAAGGTTGAAAGGTCTGGAGAGGCCCCAAAACGATATGTACAACTACCCTCCCCCAAATCACAATAATATCAAAAATAAATCTAGCCTCTTGCACTATGACCTCCATAAGACTGGGCCGACATTTTGAGGGATAGTTTCCTGTTCTAATTTCTGGGTGGGGGAGACAGTGAGCCAAACCTGCTTACCTTTATCGCTGCTGTCATTTTGCAGCAGATGTGGTCCTCCTAGTGGCCAAAAGTATTCCTCCTCCATCCCTCCAGATTCCCAGTGTACATTATTTCAACAAGTAGGATCATTTAGAGAATTACTGGGACGAGGGGAGTGAATGGCAGCAACCAGGCTTTGAACAGTATCTGTCACCAAACCCTGGCCCTTTTACTCTCTGAAAATCACAACAACAACAGTAACAACTACAGCAAGAAAATGCCCCCAGCTTTGCCTTAAGTTTCTATGGCAAGTCCTATTAAGAGCTGATCAACACAATTCAATATAGTCTCACCAGCAAATTCTTCTAAAGCAAACTTTGAGAGAGAAAAAATCTATTTGGGAGCTACCTTTCGAGCAAAACCCTGAGGAGCCTTGGGGGAAGACAATGAAATTCCAATAAGAGAAGGAAATTTCTCAGGGGAGTTCTTCCCCTCACTACTCTGTCCCTTGATTCCACCCAAACCTTATTTCAAATTGAATTTGGAGGCTGCCCCTACAGATGAAACATCTGAGGAATTTTGAGTTTAGATTACTTGCAATGTTACGAAAGACTGTTTTGCACACCCCGGCAGTGTTTTTCTTTCTCCCTTCGCTTTCAGTACTATGTTTTGCAGGACACAAGGTTGTTTCAATATTATGATAGGCCACTTAGGATAAACCATGGAGTATTTTTTTTGTAATTGTTTTCAGATCAGTTTTTCCACCTTTTGGCAAAATGCACACTTTAGGGGCGGAATTCTCCTGCTTACAGACTGTGAATTTTTCCAGAGTGGGAGAATGGCTCAGCACCAGTGGGTTTTCACACCTCCTGAAAAAATATTGCATTAACTCAGAAGCGACGTGTGTGCAGACTGGCTAGGAAACAATTAGATTTGTTTTTATTCTGAAACTGTTTCTCTCTCCCTCCCTCCCTCCCTCCCTCCCTCTCTGCACCACCACACAGGGATAGAGCCACAAATAAGCCTAGGTGACTACAAAATATGGAAGCATGATGCATGTAGCAAGCCCCTTCTTTACAACCATCCAGTCTTCCCTAACCTGGTGAAACAACCCATTGTCTTTGACATTGGCTGGGGTTGGTGGGGTTGTAGCTGAAAAGGGCACCAGGTTGGGAAAGGCACATATAGCATGTGCATGTGTGTGTGTGTGTGTGTGTGTGTGTGTGCATTTTCTCCCTGAAGGTGAGATAACCAAAAGTACAGATAAGAGAAAATATTGTGTTTGGAGAAACATGTAGCCTCCCATCTGGGAAAAATTCCCCCATGTCATTTCCCTAGGAGATAAATTGGAGAACAGCACTGCATTCCTCTACCTATAGGAGATGTTGGTGCTTTTGCTAAATTGGCAGTCATTACACCAATGCCACCTTCATTTCATATCTCACTGCATGCCTCCCACTAAGGGAAAGGACAACTCTGCATGTTGAACATGAACACAGGCATACAGAGATGAGCAACAGCTAGAATGGCAGTGCATACCCTAAGGTAAAAGGTAAAGGTAAAGGGACCCCTGACCATTAGGTCCAGTCGCAGACGACTCTGGGGTTGCGGCACTCATCTCACTTTATTGGCCGAGGGAGCCGGCGTACAGCTTCCAGGTCATGAGGCCAGCATGACTAAGCCTGTTCTGGTGAACCAGAGCAGCACACGGAAACACCGTTTACCTTCCCACCAGAGTGGTACCTATTGATCTACTTGCACTTCGTGCTTTCGAACTGCTAGGTTGGCAGGAGCAGGGACCGAACACAGGAGCAGGGACCGAACAACGGGAGCTCACCCCGTCGTGGGGATTCAAACCGCCAACCTTCTGATTGGCAAGCCCTAGGCTCTGTGGTTTAACCCACAGCGCCACCTGCGTCCCTATACTGTAAGGAAGTAGAGACAAATAATCCTACTTCTGGTCTTCCTTTTGCTCTCCCAAGTATTATTAATTACATTTACATCCCACCTTTCCTCCAAAGAACCGAAGGTGGCATTCATTCATACCCCATCCTTTCCCACTAATTTTTCTTCACAACAACCCTGTGAGGTAGGTTTGGCTGAGATACAGTGATTGGCTCAAGGGCACACCTCGCTCCACTGCCTCCCCTAATCCTTCCTTCAGCTGCTTGGTCTTTTGTGGCATTAGCAGAAAACCGCTGACGGGATTGAGACTCTGCCCACTTCACATTCCTCTCACAGCTACACCCTCCTTCCTTAGCCATCAAAGTTAGACCTGCCTCCAGAGGCCACCTCAAAATGACAGCATTCTTAAGCTCACAAAGCTGTGGCTGAGAAGCCCAGCAGCCATGAAATGAGCCCCAGAAGGTATGGGAAATGAGCGTCCAAGCTCAGGGGTAGTCAACACTGTGCCTTCCAGATTTTTTGGACTCCCAACTCCCATAAGCAAGTTGGGGGGATGTTGGGAGTTGGAGTCCTACAACATCTGGAAGGCACTAGATGATGATGTCAGTATTCAATGACAATTTCATAACCTGCTCAAAGATTCAGCAAAAAGAGTGTGAAAGGCATTTATAGCCTCTTAGGAGAATACTCAGCTCAAATTAAAATCAATCAGGCAAGCCACTCCTTTACAACCATTAGGTGAATCAATTTATGAAATTAATATGACCCTTTATATTTTCCCGTCTAACTAGCCCGCATTCATCTTGCACGTCTTAATCATCTTTCGGCTAACAATCTTTGAACAATTAGCCTTAATACTCAGCCCCATTCTGCCTCCTTTTTTTTTTTTTTATTAAGGTGGGGATTTTCTTGTTGCCATTTTAGCTAGAGGGCAAATCTCATCCATTTTTAACATCCCAGTTTAATGAGATAGCCTTTTATATCATCTTCATGATTATCTTTATATATATATATATAATTTTATTTACTTAATTGAAATAAACAAAAGAAACATTCTTCATCATCCATTAATACAAAAATATAAAACAAATCAACTAAAATAAAAAAGAATCTAATAAAATAGAATAAAGAATACAGTGGTACTTTGGGTTACAGATGCTTCAGGTTACAGATGCTTCAGGTTACAGACTCCGCTAACCCAGAAATAGTACCTCGGGTAAGAACTTTGCTTCAGGAATGAGAACAGGATTCGCGTGGTGGCAGCAGGAGGCCCCATTAACTAAAGTGGTAAGTCAGGTTAAGAACAATTTCAGGACCTCCAGAACGAATTAAGTTATTAACCCAAGGTACCACTGTATCACCTTACTTTACATGCAACTTCCCATCCACTCCATATTTCACATATTCATTATTAACTTATTGCCTAAACTTGTCAGATTAACAAATATTTAATTATCTGTGGTCTCGATTCTTACTACCAACTACTACAGATGTTATTCAAATGCTACAACAGAGTTTAGACTGCAACAATTATTTTTCAAATATATTTTAACTACTTCCCACTTAGAAATGAATGCATGCTTTGGTTTATTTTTCATTTCTCCCCCGATAAACTGTCCAGTCCTCTTCATGTTAATCATTGGATGAAGGAGCGGAGAGCAGAACACCAAATTTTGACACTCTGTGTAATATATCCCTACTTAATCTGGGTATTCTTTAACAGGAAGTTATCAGAAAATGAATACAGATTGATGGGAGGAAAGCCCAGTAGTAAGTGATTAATAGGAGCAATATTAGCATGGTCTCTCCTTTAGCTAAATATATTTGTCTGATGCCCAGTAAGTAAATTATGTGTGAATAGTGGAGGCAATAATATTAAAACTCTACACACATACACACACAAACATCAACACTTCTGGAGGATACGCATGTACAAGATTGATGAACTCTCTGGATTAGCAATGCTGCAGAGCTAGAGAGAAGGTGGAGTTAGTAGCCATCAATAATAACTTCCTATATGGATCAACATTCATATTCAGTATAAGGAGGGCACAGCCAATGGGATGCACTCAGTTGATTCTTTAAAAAAGAGTCCAGTCATAAATTCTGTTCTCCACAGTTGCACCAGTCTGTGACTCATGGAAATTTGTCAGCATTTTAGTGTGAAGTGCTCTAACGCACACATTACTGTATGCAATTTTGGCCTACGTCCATGTATTGCCCCGAATCCACATTTTTGCAAAGCAATTTTCTGCAATGTACCACATCCTTGGGTGTCATTTTCACAAATATATTTATGCACATTTGACTCTAGCATATGTGTTTCTGTACAAATTACTTGGCTGGAGAACTGCGCTGCAAAATTCAGAAGAGCCCAACTTTCAAAGGACGGCTGTGTTTCGGTACACAGATAGTTTCGGAAACTGTGGGTTAGGCAGCTTCACCTTTCAGCCCTAGGGTAGGAGACAACAGTAATCAATGGGCAAAGCTGGTCAGCACCCAGATGAGAAACTGTGATAGAACAGCCATGGCCCCAGCCTGGTGGAACGCTCGCCCACAAGAGACCAGGGCCCTGCGGCATTTGACATCTTTCTGCAGGGCTTGCAAGACGGAGCTGTTCGGCCAGGTCTTTGGGCAGGATGCAGTTTGACTTACTTTCCTTTGTATAAAACAAGCCTGAAGGAGGCCCCCAACACGCTCACAGGTCCTTGTATGATCAGTGGAAACAGTTGGTCCTGGCAGCAAGTATTAACCACTCTCAATTCCAACCTGATAATTGCCACCTGCCCAGATTTTAACTTGTCTGAATTAATTTTAAGATGTATTTTAATTAACTGATGCATATTGTGTTGTTTTTATGATGTTAGCTGCTCTGAGCCCGGCCTTGGCTGGGGAGGGCGGGATACAAATAAATTAATAATAATAATAATAATAATAATAATAATAATAATAATAATATTCCACCTTCCAGAAGCAACAAGTCAGTCAGTGCATTGAACAGAGAAACCATCACAGCCAAACTACACGTCTCAAAACTTGGCTGAGAGTTATCAAGAGCATAAAGCATTAGCCGTCATGGCAACCATAATGCCATTTTAACCATCCTATTTAGGGCTCAAGTCAATAGCGCCGAGCCGTGATTGCCGGCCCACAAGCCAGCCTGGGAAAAGAGCAAGGCGCTCGGAACAAAATGGTGTTTTCATCCTGTCCTAAAAGAGATTAGAAATGGTGGTTACATAACCGGATGAGCTCCCTTGGGAAACTAATGGGAAAAAAAATACACCAAATCATATTAAGGCTTTAAAGTTGCATGTTCGTTAGAATGGTCAGTGCCTTACAAAGAAAGGGATAAGCAGTTGTTTGCATTCCGGGCTTGAAAAGGAAATTACACAGCGTCCCGGGATTATTATGGATCTTGTCAAAACTACTCCAGAGGCAGACGGTGGGATTACAGCAGAATTGACTTTCTCTGGATGGTTTTAATGAAAAGTCAGATTTCTGAGACGTTATAATGTTTCCTCTTTTCCTCTCAGCCTGGAGCATCCATTCCCCACCCCTTTTCTTCTCCCAGCGTGTCTTCCTAAACTCTAATCTGTTCTTTGATGTTCTTTTATATATATTTCTCTCTCCAACTGAAGCTTGTTCCTTTGGCATACATATGATTTTCCAACGCACCATTATAGGCATGGCATGTCAGGCGAAGATCAAAGATTCACACTGTTCGCTTGTCTGTGGGGAAACAGCCGTTTGTACTTGAGCCGGAATGACATAGTGTGAAATTGCCTATGCTGAATATACCAGAATAATCACATATGTTCCTTTCAGATACCCAAGAAGGAGAAATGTAATGCATATATGGATGAAGAAACGCTCTCTGGTGTTGATAGACAAGAAGGTACCTGGCACGTTCATAAATCATGCACCTATAATTGTTCTGAGCGACGCGCGTAATATTTTGCAAGTGTAATTGAGCATAATGCTCTTCCAAACACACACATACATCTTTCTTGTGTTTAGAGCAGGTTCTACATTGCTGCATCGGTATAATTAACGAGAAAACCCAGACTTAACTCATATATATTTATTTGCTAAACTAGGGCTCAGTGCGTGGTTTGGGGTGCATGAAACAATAGCTTTGCTGAAGCTAACCTGATCAGTTCCTTGAATGCAAGACAGCAGGAAGACACATCTACGAGCTGGATATATTTAATAACACTGAATGCTCACTGGGTACCTAAAGTGAAATCTCTCTCTCTTTATATACAGTGGTACCGCGGGTTAAGTACTTAATTCATTCCAGAGGTCCGTTCTTAACCTGAAACTGTTCTTAACCTGAAGCACCACTTTAGCTAATGGGGCCTCCTGCTGCTGCCGCGCCACCGGAGCACTATTTCTGTTCTCATCCTGAAGCAAAGTTCTTAACCTGAAGCACTATTTCTGGGTTAGCAGAGTCTGTAACCTGAAGCGTATGTAACCTGAAGTGTATGTAACCCGAGATACCACTGTATATACACATATATGGGTGTGAGCTGATAAATAAAATGAATAAAAATCCATGCCCAGCTCCCGAACACCTCCGATTTGGAACATTTCGGCTCCCAAACACCGAAAACCAGGAAGTAACTGTTCCAGTTTTTGAACGATTTTTGGAAGCTGAACAACTTCCAGGGAGTCCCCCCCCCTTTTTTTTCTTCATTGATTTTGCCAACTGCCCTTTGATCCTCAGTTTTCAAATGTTTCAGAAGTTGAATCATCTTCTGGAACGTATTATGTTTGACAGACGAGGTTTGACTGTATAGGTATACCAGAGTCTAGAAGCATATTGTGCCTCTAGTTTCACCCTGACAAAGTGATTAAAAAAATAGAAGAGTGGAACCCCAAATGGGGTGGACTGGTTCATTCTGGAACCAAATTCCACATTCCCGACAGCCTCAAAAATGATTCATTCTAATCCCCATCCCACAAGCCTTTGTCCATATCTGGAAAACCATCTCCTTCCCTACAGACCCTCTCAGGTGTAAAAATAACCAGAGAGGGCCCTCTTGGTAGTTGCATCGCCCTCAGAAGTTAGGCTGGTAGTGGCCCAGTAGAGGGCAGCATCTAAGTTGTGGAATTCCATCCCCACAGAGGTTAGAATCATAGAATTGTTGGAAAGGACCATAGAGTTGGAAAGGACCATGAGGGTCTTCTAGTCCAACGTCCTGCAATGCAGAAATTGCTCGCCCAACGTGGGGCTCCAACCCATAAGCCTGAGTTTAAGAGTCTCATGTTCTCGTGACTGAGCTATCTGGCTTCTTCACTATACAGTTTTCGGGAAATGTTGGTGATACACCTCTTTATCCTGGTCTTTGACACATCAGGTGTTTGTTTTTAGGATCCCCCTCTATACTTGTGATTGTAATCTGTTTTAGCTTCTTTCAATTCTGATTTTTAAATTGTTGTCACCTGCCCTAGGTGCAAAAGCAGAGACATCACCTTGCCAACAAAGGTCCGTATAGTTAAAGCTATGGTTTTCCCAGTAGTGATGTATGGAAGTGAGAGCTGGACCATCAATAAGGCTGATCGCCGAAGAATTGATGCTTTTGAATTCTGGTGCTGGAGGAGACTCCTGAGAGTCCCATGGACTGCAAGAAGATCAAACGTATCCATTCTTAAGGAAATCAGCCCTGAGTGCTCACTGGAAGGACAGATCGTGAAGTTGAGGTTCTAATACTTTGGCCACCTCATGAGAAGAGAAGACTCCCTGGAAAAGACCCTGATGCTGGGAAAGATGGAGGGCACAAGGAGAAGGGGACGACAGAGGACAAGATGGTTGGACAGTGTTCTTGAAGCTACAAACATGAGCCTGACCAAACTGCGGGAGGCAGTGGAAGACAGGAGTGCCTGGCGTGCTCTGGTCCATGGGGTCACGGAGAGTCGGACACGACTAAACGACTAAACAACAACAACAACAAGCCCTAGGACCTGCTGGTGAAGGGTAGGAAATATAGTCCATCATCACCTACAACATTTAAATACCCACCCTCCACCCCACAAAATAACTTCCCTTTATTTTTATGATTTTTTTTTAAAGTACTCATGTGCGAATGCTTTATAAATGCTTGTGAATGATAGTGGGGGGAAAGCAATTCAGGAGAAATGATATCAGCTGCACGTGGCAAAAGCATCAGTTCAAATCCTCTAGCGACTGATAATGTTTTTATGGAGGGAACATTCTTCATATCTTTGATTCTTCCATTGTCAAATACATTATTACTACCTTGCCTACACAATTTTCCCTGTCGGCCACAAATGTCCTACATTTAATAAGAAACAATTTAATACACTTTTTGCCCAAGAAACAAACAATACACAGTGCATCACATGATTTAATTCTCCTGGTATTTAAATTTAAGCTTGGAAAGGGGCACAATGAACTTCTGATATTTAGTACTCCTCATTCAGTGTTATCTTTTTCCTCCAATGGAATATCCTCCCATCACTGAGATTTCACAGGAATTGAACTAAATAAAAGACATGGGGAGAGGGTTTACTGACCAGTTGTAAGCATATTGCAATATTAAGATGAAAAGCCCTTCTTTCCTGGATTGGAGGTGCCTTTGAAACTATCTAAGTTCTCAGTTTGGGAGTGCCTGTTGTTGTTGTTTAGTCGTTCAGTCATGTCCGACTCTTCGTGACCCCATGGACCAGAGTACTCCAGGCACTCCTGTCTTCCACTGCCTCCCGCAGTTTGGTCAGACTCATGCTGGTAGCTTCGAGAACACTGTCCTAGATGAATCCATTTCAGAGCAGCTGTGAAGAAACTTTAAAGGGGCAAGGCAACAGGGCTAGGTGGTTTTGGAAGCAAGTTTTAGAAAACACTCTCAGACTCACTAGTCCCACAACTGACTAGACAATTTCTGCTTCTCTGAATTTTGCGATTCCTTTTCTGTCATGGACTGGCTGGAAGAAGAAGAACGATGGGAGATGCCAGCCCAAAAACCTTCCAAGGATGACACAGAGGAAGAAGACTGAGACCCAAGACAGTGGTGGTGGGACACTGAGGACAGGTCAGAGGAGGGGGCAAGCTGGGAGTTTTGAGTGAACACAGGGAGTCAGAAGAAAGAAGATGTTCAAGAACATGGCTTGGTGCTAAGGGTCTCAGTTTGAGCGCAGACTCTGATAGAGAGGAGCCAGATGCAGCCTCAGTTTCACAGCAGTTGGCCAGTCCCTCTGCAGTGGGCTCTCCGCCTCCACTGATCTGGGGATCACAAAGAGCCTTGAACATTAGTGAGCAATGGGCCAGACAGGTCCAGAGGGGGGTCCCTCTGCCTCACCATAGTTTACATCTGCTTGGGAGGAGTCCAGAGGCAGATTGCTAGAGAGGGAAGGAGGGACCAGAAACCTGTCTCAGCAAGGTCTTCAACTAAGGCAGTTGAGCCTAGGCAAACTCTGCTGTGTTTTCTAAATAAAAAAGCTGACTTCACGTTGGGTCTCGAGTCTTCATTCTGACCTGTGGATGATCCTGCCTGCCTGATAGCCCTGACAATTTTCCACCCAAATAATGTGTGCACATAGCAGGGTACAGTATGCAAATCACTGCATAAATTAGCTAAAATACTATAAAAAACAATGTATTTTTTTAAAAAAAACTGCTTTGCAAAATACGTATATGTGACAAAATTGTATTTTTCACCCTTTTGTATAGAAAGGCAGTGTCGTGTACTGGTTACAGTGTTGGGAGACCAAGGTTCAAATCCCCACTCAGCCATGAAGTTCACTAGGCCAGTCCCCTCAGCCTAACCTACCTCACAGGGATGTTGTGGGAATTGAATGAGGAAATGGGAACCATGTGCAGCATCTTCAGCTGCGTGGAGAAAAAGGTGAGATATACATGAAATAAATAAATAGGAGAATATTGCACAGGAATGCTGGTTAATTTTTATGAAGGCTTTGTTTTCATTTTTAGAGAAGCAAATTTAGGAGGCTGCCTTATTATCAGTTCATAAATTGTTTCTGAAAGTGCAAATTAGATAAATCCGTCTTTTAAGACAAACTGAATCCAATTTCTTCCCCCAACCCAATTTGTCAAATATCAAAATTGCATTTTTATTACATGTGCAATCCTGCGCATGCACTAATAGAAAAGCCCTGCTGTGTGAAACAGTCCTGAATAGCAATCTGCATAACTACTTGGAACCCAGTCAAGGTGAGCAGAAGCCGCTGTTGTGACAACCTCGAAACTCTCGATTGGCCACTAACCCTTCCATATGCAGGGCTGCAAACGTGAGGAAAAGGTTCCATGCAGCAGCCGAATACAAACTGAGAGCTGCTAAGAAGATGCTGCTCCTCTCGAGATGACATCTTGCACTCCTTGTAACAGCCTGTGATTGCCTGCGGTAAACAAGGCATATAGATAGACCTCCTAGAGAGTATACTGAGCTCCAGAAATCAGGTGCAGGTCCTGTTTGCTCCGAGACAGACTCATCTGACATGCTGAGAGCAATTACAGTCTCTAAGAATTACTATCTGCACAGCCGGTTATTTCAAATATGTAATTTGCTCTGATTAATTGTTTGCTGAGGGATCCGGCTGAAACCCAGAGAAAAATGGCACATTCGCCAGAAGAACTTGGAAAGAGGAGAAGGATACACAAGGGTGCAGTCCAGTCCAATGGTGCTACCTTATTATTACCCCCGGGAGAGAGATGGGAGGGGGGAAATACCACAATTGAGAGGTGTGGCTGCCAGCCTGTGCCTGCGAGCTAATTGTGGTAAGATTCTGTGGAATGTCCTTTGGGGATAAAGTCTTATCATCCCCTCACAGTTTTGCATACTACTATTTTAATTCAATGGGTTAAACCACAGAGCCTAGTACTTGCCGATCAGAAAGTCGGTGGTTCGAATCCCCGCGACGGGGTGAGCTCCCGTTGTTCGGTCCCTGCTCCTGCCAACTTAGCAGTTTGAAAGCACCCCAAAGTGCAAGTAGATAAATAGGTACCACTCCAGCGGGAAGATAAATGGCGTTTCCGTGCGCTGCTCTGGTTCGCCAGAAGCGGCTTAGTCATGCTGGCCACATGACCTGGAAGCTGTATGCCGGCTCCCTCGGCCAATAAAGCGAGATGAGCGCCGCAACCCCAGAGTCGGTCACGACTGGACCTAATGGTCAGGGTCATTTTAAATCAATAAGAGTTGTTTGGCAGTGGAAAAGACTGCACGGGAAGCTGGTGAGCTCTTCTTAATTGAGGGTATATAAACAGAGTTTGATCAATCATCTGTCAGAGATTCTTTAGTTGTGATTCCTGCGTTGCGGGCGGTTTGACTAGAAGGCCCTTGACGTCCCTTCCAACTCTACAATTCCATTGTTCTAATATTCTCTTTCCTGTTCAATTTCAAGTTGTCCAATTAGGTGAGGGGCTGATATTCAATTTATGAATTTCTTCCTGTCGGTGGTATAGAAATATATTAAATGCATACACACACACACACACACACACACACACACACACACACACACATATATACACATTTTTATCCTACCATACAAAATATTTGGTTGGTGTAAAACATTTAAAAACACAATTTAAAAAAATACAAAAAAATAAATTACCTTGAGCTACAGACAATGCCTGAACCTCCACCCTCAACAAAAACCTTCAGAAATCTTTCTGCAATATATTCAGTTCAAACATTTTTATATCACCCTTCCTCAAAACTGATTCTAGGGATACAGAAATAGGGACAGCATTAAGGGAGCTATGGGGAAACCCAATGCTATTTTTGAGACAAAAAGAAAAAAGTGAATCAGGAAAATATACAGCTCCACGATCCCTTTGATACTGTCCAAGACATATTTTATTCCTGGTCCGTTTTTCAGGAAATGGAGAGGAAAATATATTGGAGCATAAGAAATACTACACCACAACAGAAATGCCTGCATCACGCAAAATGATAACATTTGAACCAAAGTCCTTAGAGATGGCTCTCATTGTGTTCGCATGCGTGTGTTGGGGTGTGTGTGTTCTATGCAATGTGTACCTCCAGACCTACAGTTATTCTCCTTTTCACATCCATAATTTTGAAGTTGTTTTTACTCATGGTACAAATTGTTGAAGTAATAATCATGAAAAGCTAAGCTGTGAAAAGACCAGCAAAGCCTGACAATGATTGTCCTTGGCTCATTATTATTATTTTTTACTTATTGCCTTTTACTTTGTTAATCATCACCTCACTTTTCACTAACTGAAATAATTATGTTGCCTTTTCAGACAACAATCAAGCTGATTCCATTCTACTAGACCTGCCTCAGCCTCCACAAATTCATCAAACTCGTGCACCAAAACTACACACATAGGAACAAAGGAATCTGCCTAATACAGAGTCAGATCATTGGTGTATCTAGCTCAGTACTGGCTGGACTGGCTGGAGATGCAACAGACTGAACCTTCCACATGTAAAGCAGATGTACGAATGGCCCTTCCCCAAATCATATGCACATAGGCTTAGCCCTTGATATCTGTTTCCTGAATTTCCTAGGGTACGAGATTGTGCACACTGTGCATCTACAGTTTCACAGAATCATAGAAATGGAAGGGATTCCTGAGGATTATTTAATCCAATCCCTGGCAGCTCAGGAATCTCGACACGCAGTCGGCCATCCAATATGAAACCAGACCAGTCTCAGCTTTGCAAATGTGCTAGTGGTTTGATCGCTGCACAGACAGAGGTTTTAGAATGGGGCCAGCAGGCACGATCCAACTCATTGCCTCACCAACTCATTCATTCACCTTGGGTTGGAATCTGGAAAGGGCAACGTGAGAAGTACAGATGGCAGGGAAGTTCTCTGTACTTGGACCCATAAATTGGCTTCAGGGATTCTTGCTCGGATTAACATCGCCAACCACTTTCAAGGCTACAGCCACTTTCAATCTATGTATTGAAATCATTGGGAAATGCTGCAGCCATTGATTTCAATAGGAAAAACTCAACAGGCTGCACCCAGGCAAAACTGGTCCTGTAAGGGGGCAAATGGCCATCTTCTGCAAGGGCCCCTTGTGGTAGTCATCTGTTTGCATAATGGCTGCTCTGAAAAGCTGCACCTCAAAACATACACAACTGTGAAATTGGGCTAGTTTGGAAATTAGCTATTTCCCAATCTGGGTAAGGAGTTTGATCACCTCTAATAAGACAATAAGTGTATTACAGACCTCCTTTCCTGATGCCTGTCGATTCTAGAGAATGCTAAAATACTTCCCACACATGCTGAAGTTTCTTTAAAGGGTTAAAAATACAATGAATTAGATTGAGACAGAGGCAAGGAGGCAGACAGAGGGAGTAAAGCTTGTGAGTGCAAAGTTGTTTTAAAAGACAAAATGAATAGCACATCAGAGCGTGGCATAAATCAGAGAGTGTCTCCTTCCTTCCTCTGCATGAACTTTGCAAGGTCTGTGAGTCTTGGCAGTAGAATTTAAATCACGCTTTCTTCAGTGACACCATGGGCTATACAAGGCCTTTAAGGGGTAATGTTCTGATCTGTTGCTAGTCAGCATGCTTGGAATTCCATCCCAGAGCAGGTGCTTAAAATATTCATGGTTCTGGAGTTTGCCACATGTTGATGTCAGCCTCTATAATGAGAAGATCAGAAGTCTTTCTCTTCTGAAGGAGACCAGAGAGCCACCTTGCTTGGCAGGTCCAGCACCAGCACCTGGCATTCTTGGGCAGTTGCCTCAGCAGCTAAGAAGGGGACAGCACTGATGGTTGCCCTGTCCTCCACCGCCCACCACACATTTATTCTCAGCACTGGACATCTGGGTCTGGGAGGCATTTTGCTTTCCCACAATACAGTGGTACCTTGGGTTACAGAACACTTCAGGTTACAGAGGCTTCAGGTTACAGACTCCGCTAACCCAGAAATAGTACCTCGGGTTTAGAACTTTGCTTCAGGATGAGAACAGAAATCGCATGGTGGCAGTGGGGGGCCCCATTAGCCAAAGTGGTACCTCAGGTGAAGAACAGTTTCAGGTGAAGAACGGACCTCCAGAACGAATTAAATTCTTAACCCGAGGTACCACTCTACTCCCGAACAACAGGCATTGTGAGAAATTAAGATGGAGGCTAGATAGAGATGCTTGGTGCTGGGTGTGACTGCAGCTCACCTGTACAGAAACCCACCAGCGGTAGCACCTGGTGAGCTGGAGCGTTGTTGCTCTCCCAGCTTCCCAACACAGTGTGTCACTGGTGCTTGCTGAGAGGGTGAGACGAGGGAAAGAGAGCTTGGCACTGTGCAATGCCAAACAGATGCTCATGCCACAATGCACCCCACAGCACTGAGCTTCCTGAGCCTTGCCCATCCTTCCAAGCACCAGAGACCCACTGTGAGACATCCCCCTCTCACCACCAGCCCCTACTGCCCACCAGTGTCCACTGATGGAGAGGGTTACCAGATGACACTTGTGTGCAGGGGTCTCTCATCATCGTCGTCATCATTTTATTTGTATGCCTACTACCTTTCCATAGTTAAAACCATGCTCAAGGCAGCTTACAGCATGAAAAGGCTTACATAATGACAAAAGTAGTCAAACAATAAATAAAATGCAGCAAAAAGTGCACTGCAAAATCGAACAATTCCCACATAAATCTTAAGATCTAAAAATAAAGATACAAAAATTACAGTGGTACCTTGGGTTAAGAACTTAATTCATTCTGGAGGTCCGTTCTTAACCTGAAATTGTTCTTAACCTGAGGTACCACTTTAGCTAATGGAGCCTACTGCTGCCACCGCGCCACCACCACACAATTTCTGTTCTCATCCTGAAGCAAAGTTCTTAACCCAAGGTACTATTTCTGGGTTAGTGGAGTCTGTAACCTGAAGTGTCTGTAACCTGAGGTACCACTGTATTATCAATAAGAGCAGCAGCAACCAAAACCAGCAACACCCCCAAACAATACCCTAATCATAGGCAATGGCCATCCATATCCCTCTGAGATGCTCACAGGCAAAGCATGAAGGCAAAAGCCCTTGAATACTAGGGCAGAGTACACTGCCTCTGGACCTTTTAAACACTATGCTTACCAGAAGACATCATTTTCTCATAGGGTATGTTTCCAAATCCTTTGACTCCCATTGTAGGATTTAATGTGCATTGTCTATTTTTTAAGAGAGAGAGAGATGATTGTGGGCTTTGAGCTTTTTGGAGCTTTCTTTTAATCCCCAACAACTACAGCCAAAGTAATGAGGTCTTAACAATGCTTCCAGCTATACTTACAAACAAGAAGAATAAGACTTTTCCGCTTCTAGGCCTAAGGCTTGTTCCTCCCACTCTGTAATTGTGTTGCAGTTTCACTGCTGTTTGGAACAAAAATGCTGGTTTGGTTCCAAGCACAACTGAGAGTGCTGGTTACAGTTATAGCATTTAGAATCCTATATAGTTTGGGTTTAGGTTATTCTAAGGAGTGAATAGGAGGCTTCAGTGCCAGAGGCAGTAGGCCTCTGAATGACAGTTGCTGGGAATCACAAGTGGGCAGAGAACTGTTGTGCTGTGGTCCTGCCAGTGTGGTGTAGTGGTTAAGAGCAGTGGACTCGTAATCTGGTGAACTGGGTTCGATTCCCCGCTCCTCCACATGCAGCTGCTGGGTGACCTTGGGCTAGTCACACTTCTCTGAAGTCTCTCAGCCCCACTCACCTCACAGAGTGTTTGTTGTGGGGGAGGAAGGGAAAGGAGAATGTTAGCCACTTTGAGACTCCTTTGGGTAGTGATAAAGCGGGATATCAAATCCAAACGCTTCTTCTTCTTCTGCTTCCAGGATTCCAATAGGCATCTGGCTGGTGACTGTGAGAACAGGTTTCTGGGCTAGATGGGGCACTGGCCTGATCCAGCATGGTTCTTCTGATGTTCTTCTGAGCCCATGGTGAAAAGCAGGATATAATGTTTTTAACAGAAGTGTTCCACAGGGAGTTGGTTTCAGGCACCAGAGGCATTGGCAGACTAACTCCATGTTACAAAGATATCTGCAAATTAGACATGAAGACTGGCAACATTGACCCTGCCCTGTGGGAATCCCTTTCAGATGACTGCAGTGCCTGGAGGTTGTGTATCCATGCCAGTGACCACAGGAGGAATGATAAGGTAAAAGTAAAGGACCCCTGGACAGTTAAGTCCAGTCAAAGGCGACTATGGGGTTGCGGCACTCATCTTGCTTTCAATCCAAGGGAGCCAGCATTTGTCCACAGACAGCTTTCCAGGTCATGTGGCCAGCAGGACTAAACCCCTTCTGGTGCAATGGAACACCATGATGGAAGCCAGAGCACATGGGAACACCGTCTACCTTCCCGCCGCGGTGGAACCCATTTATCTACTTGCACTGGTGTGCTTTCAAACTGTAATAATAATAATAATAATTTATTTATACCCTGTCCATCTGGCTGGGCTTCCCCAGCCACTCTGGGTGGCTTCCAGCTAAATATTAAAATACAGTAATTCCTCAAATATTAAAAGCTTCCTAAACAGGTTGGCAGGAGCTGGGGAGCTCACCCCATCATAGGGATTCGAACCACCAACCTTCCAATTGGCAAACCGAAGAGGCTCAGTGGTTTAGACCACAGTGCCACCAGCATCCCTTGTAGGAGGAATGACTGCTGGGAGAAGCACAGAGAGAAGAAACGCCATGGTGCATCTGCAGCAGCACAACCGGACGCCTTCATCTGCCCCAGCTGCAACAAAACATGTCTCTCCCATATTGGTCTCTACAGCCACAGCAGGCACTGTAACTCTCCAACAGTTTGACTTTACCCCCCAAAGATGCACTCTTCAATTGATTCCTGAGACATACGGATGCCGGCAACCATGTTTTTAACTAAATAAATCTGTAACCTTAATATGCAGCAGCTGGCTCATCACATCTGCTCATCTTGCCCTGAGCCACAGCTTCTCATTCAGCATTTAATTCAGCTCAATGTCTTTTTGCCCGCAATGTGATTACCACCTGGGTCAGGTAAGTATCACTGGGTCTATGAATGTTAAGCCCTACCTGCGCTAAACATGTAAAGCAGTAATGCCCCACTTTAGACAGTCATGGCTTCCCCCAAAGAATCATGGGAGCTGTTGTTTGTTTTGAGTGCTGTGTGTTGTTAGGTGTCCTCTATTCCCTTCACAGACTCACAGTTCCCAGAGGAACTGGTTTTTAAACCACTCTGTAGCTCTCTGAGGGGAATAGGGGTCTCCAAACAACTCTCGTCATCCTTAACAGTTCCCAGGTTTCCTTGAGGAAAGTCATGACTATTTAAAGTGGAATTCTATTGCTCTAAATGTGTGATGCTGGTGGGGCCTTGGACTCTATAGATGCTGATAAATGGGACCCCTGGGGATGGGTGAAGCTTCAGTGCCCCACAGAACATGGATGATATAAACATGGAAGTATCTCTTAAGCAACCACCTGACTGCGATCAACTAAACCAAAACCTGCAGATGTGAATTCCCTGTCCTCTGTGACGTTAAATAAAGAAATGCTCTTTTCAGGCGCCATGCCTTATTTAGGTATGTCCACCTCTCTTATTTTCTAAATCTGTGAAATATTCATTCCTAAGTTAAAATTGTGTGTGCCAGCCTTCAGCCCAGGTGAGTTCTTACGGATGAGTTATCAGCTCAGGAAAATAGAGTTTATAATGGAAATTTCAGGCAAGCGCTTAACTGCGGTCGCACTAGTGGCAGCCATGAAAGGCAATCGCTCATTTCATTTTACCAAATTGTATTGCTACACAGGAAATTAAAAAACTTAACTTTTTGCACTCCACTAAATTGCCCTCTTCTCTTCCTCTTCCAGAACTACTTTCTTCTTTTTCCCATTTCCCATTTTTTTTGTTTTCTTTATGTGTGTGTGTGTGTGTGTGTGTGAGAGAGAGAGAGAGAGAGAGAGAGAGAGAGAGAATTCAAAGCCATCCCTTTAGATCGAAACTCATTCTCTCTCTGCAGTACTCAGTTGCCAATTAACAGGAAAGTGGCATATAAAATGCAAACGCTCAGTCTTTGAAGTCAGAGCTGGGATTCTTGGTCATGGTGGCAGGAGCACAATGAGACAGTACAGGATCAGGAACCTGTACTGTCCAATGACTGGTATCCTTATTTCAGGGTTTCCCCAGACCACTCTGTCTGAACCTCAGGACTCACTGGGTACAATCTTCACTGAAACAGAGATCCAAGGCAAGGAGTATTGGGAAACAGTCCAGAAGAACCTAAGAGTGCAACATGAGCCCTTCACATGCCTTTGTGGAGGGTGTGGCATGTGATTACCACAAAGCAGGATGAGCAGAGTGGCTGTCACTAGCCCGGGACCTCCAGCTTTTGAACTTTGCTCTAATGTCAGGGACTGGAGTGAGGAGGAATGGTGAAGGTTTCCTGAACCTTCCCAAGAGCAGGACGATAGTATTGATTTAAAGCAGTGGTTTGCAGAGGGGCATAGTCCAGAGGGGAAAAGCTGGGAAATACTGGGTGAGGAACAGCTAGAAGAGGGAACACCAGGAGAGAAACAGTTGGCAGATTCAGTGTCCTTGGACAGCATTCCTGACCCCCCCCCCCACCTAGGACTAGATGGGCTTTGAGAGAAGGAGGAGGAGAAGGAGAAGGAGGAGGAGGAGGAGAAGGAGGAGAAGGAGGAGGAGGAGGAGGAGGAGAAGAAGAAGAAGAAGAAGAAGAAGAAGAAGAAGAATGAAGAATTTGGATTTGATATCCTGCTTTATCACTACCTTAAGGAGTCTCAAAGAGGCTATCATTCTCCTTTCCCTTCCTCCCCCACAACAAACACTCTATGAGGTGAGTGAGGCTGAGAGATTTCAGAGAAGTGTGACTAGCCCAAGGTCACACAGCAGCTGCATGTGGAGGAGCAAACCTGGTTTACCAGATTACGAGTCCACTGCTCTTAACCACTACACCACACTGGCTTTCCGCCAGAGTGATAGAACAGAGAGGTCAGAGGCAACAAGCTCAGATTACCCAACATAGGAGTGACATAGATTAATGGGGACGGAGGGGGTGGACCTTAACTGGGAGCAATGTCATTTCTAGAGAGATATGCATTCCTTTGTCTCTCGCTGTGATTATTAAACAAACTAGCTGGGAAGAACGCTCCTTTCGTTTGATCTGCTTATTTACTGCCACCGGGGGAGGGATACGATTCCCCGAAGCCTGACACCTAACAACTGGGGACAAGTTTGCCTACGAGATCACCTTACCCCACATGTGTCTCCTTGACCACTTTGATCAGAAAATTGGCACTACTACAAGTGCCATGTAATGCCCATTCCACATTTGTACGGACTCAGTGGCTTAGTGGGGCAGTGTCTACACTCTGGAACTCCCTGCCTATTGATATCAAGCAGGCTCCTATACTTTACTCTTTGGGGCACCTGCTAAAAACATTCTTGTTTAGATAAGGCTGCCCGGATGCTTGGAAAGTTGATATAATTTTAATCTGTTTTAGTCTTTTTAACTTCTGTATGTTTCAAAGCGGGATTGCAAATTGATTTTATTGTCTTGTCTTTTTGTAAACCGCTTTGAGGTTTCTTACAATCAAGCAGCGTATAAAGTCTTGGGCCAAAGGCAGCCCTCCAGATCGTCTTCCCTTCACCAGCTATGCTGAGTGGTTTTGCCTGGCTGGACTGTGTCCCTGAATTGTGATATTGCCCCTTGCTTAGATGGAGGATAGAGGAGAGTGTGTGTTTGTGAAAAATAGCATACTATAACAAAGGTGAAATTTACATCCATTCCTCTGCACATTATTGCCTCTACCCAGTGCCAGATTTATGTACAGTGGTACCTTGGGTTAAGTACTTAATTCGTTCCGGAGGTCCGTACTTAACCTGAAACTGTTCTTAACCTGAAGCACCACTTTAGCTAATGGGGCCTCCTGCTGCTGCCGCACCGCCGGAGCACGATTTCTGTTCTCATCCTGAAGCAAAGTTCTTAACCTGAAGCACTATTTCTGGGTTAGCAGAGTTTGTAACCTCAAGCGTATGTAACCTGAGGTACCACTGTATAAGCTAAACAAGCTAAACAAGCACTCTCTTGGGGCCCCCAAAATATTTAAATGGATGTACATTTCCAAAATATAAGATAAAAAACAAATAAAATAAAACCTACATACAGCAACAGTGTTTTGTGTTGTGTAGGCTCCTATGATGTAAGTAATGGGCCTTGCCTGCTAGCCTGCTCCCTAAAATGTCACTGGTTTGTTGCTGACAAAGGACAGCTGGACATATAAAGGGCCCCATTACCTTCAGTGGCTTAGGGCCTCATCAAACCTAAATCCGGCCCTGCCTCTAGACTCACCAACTGCTGGTATGAAGCCCCCAGAAGGGAACGTGGCTAAAAAGGTTTTTCTGCCCCTGAGAGATACAAGATAAAAACACATAGATTCATACTGATCATGCTCATCTAGCCTGGCAGAGATCCATTACTTGATTAGAGAGTTGCAACTGTGCTCTACACAGCACATGTCACAAAGAGTTATAACCCCACATGCATTACTCTCAGACAGATGAGCTTCCTCTCCAGGACAGCAGTGTTTGTTACAGGGAACCAGCCATCCAAAGGACCCACGGAGCTGAAAGATAAATTTTGTCCCTGAAAAAATTATATAACAGATACATAGATAAATGGGGCACAACCGTATGGTCTGCCTGTCCGGTATAATGAAGCAGAGACCCAATAGCCGAGTTCTTAGTGCCAGGAATTTGATACCTTTCCAAACTCTCTGTGCTGGAATCCTATCTTGTCATTTTATATTACAAACGGATCTTAAGGCAGTATTATTACTGCTATTACTCTGCTGCAAGCAGCTGCATAATGCACCTTAATCATTAAAACAGGCTTCCTCAAGCTCGGCCCTCCAGATGTTTTGAGACTACAGTTCCCATCATCCCTGACCACTGGTCCTGCTAGCTAGGGATCATGGGAGTTGTAGGCCAAAAACATCTGGAGGGCCAAGTTTGAGGAAGCCTGCATGAAAATATCCTACACTGCCCCCATCACCACAACTACAGGACTTTGAAAAGGGTTTTATGTCACTGGTGAATACAAAATGTCCAAGTTTAAAAGAATTAATACGATTACATAACATGTGCAAGTTAAATTAAATTTAATTAATTTAAAGGAATAAACTTTGCTTTGGAGAGGATGTCAACAGTTAGGCTTATATTTCCATAAGTGATGGGAATACAAGCCTGTACAATTACGTTTGGAAAACAGTATTTGAGTAAGTTTATTCTATTATGGTGGTCCCTTCTAACTCTGAAATTGTATGATTGTCTGTCCAGCTTACAGGCTTCCCATTAAAACATCTGGTCATTCCAGGGGGTTGAGTTAGATGATCTGTGGAATTCATTCCAACTTTACGATTCCATGATTCAGCCTGATCTGAGGCTGGCTTTATTAAATCAGTTTCTTTATTAAATCAGAATTTACTGTAAGGACAAACTAATATTTTTTTTCATGTCTGCAACTAGAAATATAGTAACACAGTATTGGAAAACAATTACTAACTTAACTCTAGAGGCATAGCCAGAAAGGCTAAGGAATATAACTCTTATGGAGAAACTAACAAAGCATCTAAGAGTGCTCAGGACACAAAGACCAGCCACAATTTCAAAACTGTATGGTATATATTAATTCAGTACATTGGAAAGGACAATGCTGTCCCCTCACCACCAGCTACCCCTGGCTCGCACTGGGACAAGCTGTTAAGACAGAGTAAAAGACACGTAACTGATGTAATCAATTCTAAACAAACTCACTTAATATTTGACTGCGTTCTTTACATTGTATATGCATGGAATGTTTTTTTTTTAGGGGGGCATATGTTATATATACCTGAAGGAGCATCTCCACCCCCATCGTTCAACCCAGACACTGAGGTCCAGTTCCAAGGGCCTTCTGGCAATTCCCTCCCTGCAAGAAGTGAGGTTACAGCGAAACAGGCAGAGGGCCTTCTCGGCAGTGGCGCCTGCCCTGTGGAGCCCTCCCATCAGATGTCAAGGAAATAAACAACTATCCAACTTTTAGAAGCCATCTGAAGGCTGCCCTGTTTAGGGAAGTTTTAAATGTTTGGTGTTTTATTGTTGTTGTTTTTTAAAAAAATATTCTGTTGGAAGACACCCAGAGTGGCTGGGAAGGCCCAGCCAGATGGACAAGGTATAAGTAATAAATTATAATTATTACTATCACTAATACTACTTATTTATTTATTTTATGTATTTTTAGAAAATGGAAAAATAAAGTTGAAGAAGTGAAGAAGAAAAAGAGTACCTCTTGTTATCCATCCAGGTGATATCACCAAAAGCAACCAAAAAAGCTTGTAAACCAGAGCTCTTGTCTTATTAAGCCTTTCCTTTGAAGCATGAACAGATTTCAAGTATGGGAGGTCATGATGTCATCAAAGAGGTTAAACCGAAACCAGGAGAGCATGTGAACAGGTCACAAGAGCACTCCACTCAACACAATTAGATTAACCTTTCCAAGTCCCTCTGGTAGTTGTCTCAAGTCCCCACCCCCCACCCCTCTTTTTAATGAGGTGAATGAGATTGAATTCCAAAGAGTATGTGTTTGGTGGTATATGGAGGTTTTATTGTTACCCACCACACGGTAACTTTCCATGGCGAATGAATTCCATCAGAATCCCCCTGCAGCGAACCATTTTTGAGGCTTGTCCTTTGAGCACGTGATCGATAGTACCTGTTGCTGCCTTCACAAAGCAGATTTTCTTGGTCAACCTGCCTGCAGGAAGCCATGTTGCACTATAGGAAGGAAAGTTAAGTGGCAAAAAAAGAGGCAATATGCGCCCAGTTTTGCCTGCTGAAATAAATTTCCCAGTGGTTGAAATCTCAAGTTAGATATTGACTTTAATCCCTGTTCTTTCTTCTCTATCTCCCGAGAGAGAGATTGGTATTCTTGCTGCAACCAACAGGAGAATGGAAAAACCGTTCCTATACATTTAAAGACATACGTGGCTGCTGAGTGTCCATTCCTGTCTATTACTCCTTGGGGATAACTCAACCCACTTTAATCCAGGCGCCAAGTTTCAACTCTTCTGAATACCACAGGAGAGGAGAGTGATCTTGTGCTTAGATCCACTTTGTGGGTTTCCCAGAGGCATCTCTTCAGTCAGTAGAAGAACAGGATGCTGGAATAGATGGGGTGCTGGCCTGATCCAGCACACTCTATTTCTGTTCTACTGTTAGGATAACAAAGGGTCACAGGAGGCAGGCCGGCGGTGGGATGGGGGGGGGGGGGAGAGACAGCTGCTTACCTTGGTTAGGTTAGTTATGCAACCAACAGCACTTACAGCCTTAAGGCTGCCAGCAAGTCAAAAGTGACCTTTTAGGACACTGTGGTCTTGCACTTGACTTAGCAACCTACAGTCTGGCTTCTCCATCTGGCAGGTTACAGCTGAACAAATAGCCTAAAGGTCGGCAAATGCCATTTGGGTGGACCGTGTAGGAAGAGAAAGAGCAGTCCAAGAGCAAGTCGAGACAGAAGGCTTCGAGGAACAAAATGCTGACAACATACGTTAATATCCTTGCTCATCTACAAGGAGACAGTTCATTGGTGGGGAGAGGGAAAGTGGTTACGGAGAAGGACAAACAAAATGATTCAGGTGGGTGGAAAGATCTTTAGGATATATTTGATGCTGCTTTGCAACAGAAATGTTATGGATATTCAGAGTAGAATACATGAACAGACTGAGGACTCCCCTCCCCCCCCCTCCAAAGAGCCTTTTTATTGTAAATTCATGAGGACTTGTACTTATGCTGGTTTCTAGACAGTTAGACACGACGAGTCTTTCAATACTGTTTGTGCTGCAAAGGTTCAGAGCAGACACAATGTCTCATTTCCGATCAGTGCATGTCCTGCAACTTCCTGCTGAATTCTGTCCACCTCAAAACATTATTCTGCAGACTATAGTGTAGGCACTGAGCCCCCAGAGCTTTCTACAATGCAAATATGACCAAGCCAGATATGGAAAGCAAGAGCTAGCCCTTCTCAGCAAAGAAAAACATCTGTAGTCAAAGCCCAATGATCAGAATTTTAGCTCCAGTTTTCAGTTTCCCTAAAGAAAAGGATGGAAGGACAGATCGTAAAGCTCAGGCTCCAAGACTTTGGCCGCCTCATGAGAAGAGAAGACTCCCTGGGAAAGACCCTGATGTTGGGAAAGATGGAGGGCATAAGGAGAAGGGGACGACGGAGGATGAGATGGTTGGACGGTGTTCTCAAAGCTACAAACATGAGTCTGACCAAACTGTGGGAGGCAGTGGAAGACAGGAGTGCCTGGCGTGCTCTGGTCCATGGGGTCACGAAGAGTCGGACACGACTAAACGACTAAACAAACAAACAAAGAAAAGGAGGGATTCTTGGCTGGAAAACCCCAAGGCAGATCTGTATCCTGGGTCAGTCACACCCATGACAGCTGATAGTCTCTGACTATAATGTACAAAATCTGAAGGGAAAGGATAAATAAGTGTGGGAGACGGATTAAGGATTAAATCTGTAGATTAAGATGTAACCTCCCCCAATCTCACGTTTGTGGGAGAAATACAAAAATAAGCAGGCTGTGAAGCCTTTTTTAGCAGAGTTAAAACACATTTTGCAGCTCACTGAAGCTTAGGAGTAAGACAGTTATACCTTTTCATCCCCTTTTATTTGTGGTCTGCTGACTTTCCCCTCTTCACCCTTGTCGCAGAAGATGAACCACACATTTTAATAAGATAAACCAAAAGGTTTACTTACATTTCAATGCAGGCAGCAAATACAGCAAGGCAGTATACAGAAAAATACTTCTAAGTTACAGTAAAATAAAAGCTGGGAGTCTCAAAATAGGTTGCATGATTCTGGAGCTCCCAAGCACAGGTGTGCTTAGCTTGGAAACTGAAAGAGAAGGAGTCTCCTCAGAAATTGAACGAAGTGTAAATAATTATCTCCTTTATTACAGAATTCCCACTCAGAAGAGGCAAGAAAGTGGCCACACAGAGACTCTCCTCTTTAGAATGTATTAATACCTCTCTTAAGTGCTATCCCTGTGCTTGTCTAGCAAAACATGCATTTGTGATTTGGCTGCAAACCTCTCAAGTAACAAAACTCTCACACATTGGAAGTGCATTGAGAAATCACAAAACTTTTAAAAATGCTGTGCAATAAACACACGCACAATAGAATAGTATTAAGAGATTGACTTGACAGTTCTGTTGGGTCCTTTTCTATAAGGAAGTGATAGAAACCTCATCACCTGCCATTAAAAAAACAAAACCTCTAGAAAATGGAGGGAATCATTCTTTTCAGAGAAGAGAAACTAGTTGGATAATCTAATAGCCAATCTTCCAGGGCTATGATGTATTGCATCATGTCTTAAGTGTTTAATTCACTTAAACTGATGCCCTGGTTGCTGTGGCTTCTATGTCTATTCTTTGAGGTGGTACTACTGCTGATCGATCATGCACATATATTTTAAAAAACATTAGCCTACACTGAAAAAGCCTAGGGGGCAAACACCTATGTATATTAGTCCTAGGAATTGCATGCAAATATAAGTGCATTTGCATAACCAGTGTAGAATCCATCTTTTTTGATTTAGTCAACGTTGCTGATGTTTGTTTTCAGGAGTGAAAATCACATGGTCACCGCCACAGCTAAGTGTCCCAGATATAGTAACAGGGTTCTGAAGAGTTATGGCAGACCTGCCAGCATGCTGGAAAGAAAAGCATTTTGCAAACAGTCCTGGTATGAGAAAGAGCTGGGATCTGGTGCAGCAGCATGTGGATCACATATAGAGCTATACAGCTTTCTTTCTTGGGGGAAAAAGGCACTTCAGCTAACATTGCACAAACCGCTGTTTGAGTCAATATTAGGGATGGGGAAATAAAATGCAACTAAAATTTATAATCAGAGCAGGGATTTGTATTTCTGTTCCCCCACCCCACCTCTGTACAGCACCAAGTACATCAATGGAATAATAATTAGCACTGCCATCATAATTTCCTTTGGTTCCATGACACATTCCTGACCACTTCAAGTACTTAGGGAGTACAGTATGCATCCCACTGTGTCAGAAAGTACAATAGCAGAATGGACTTCTAAAACAAATCCAGACAACATGAACATCAATAAAGTTCAGATCAGGAGGAGAATTTATAACAGGAACACCCGAAGCTCACAAGGTTTTGCTTAGCTGTTGCATTACTCTTGGTACTGTTTAACAGACCTAAGCCCAGTTATCAACTCAAAAGAGGCAGAGACAGAAGTGGAATCATACAGCTTTGACACATTATTTGCTAGATCTCCAATTGGACTCAACAGGCTTGTAACCGCCTCCCCAAAATTGGTAAAGATATAAAAATGTTCTTTAGGCCTTGAGAAATCTGCAGCTCATGATTAAAGTGACAATCCTCCACACCAGAAAACAACAAAATAAACACTAATTTGCTCCCTATGCTGTATTTGATGTACTTTACAGGTACCTGGGAATCCGAGAACCTACTTAAGTTTCAAATCCGCTTACCAGCTTCTCCACAGATAGAGAAGACTCCTTAAAAACACTGAATAAGGAGCTTACTGATAATAGTGAAATAAATGCAATTAACACCTGCCTGGGTTGTTCCAGTTCGATGGGGATAATTAAATAGCCTGATACCAATTTAAATGAACCTAACAGATTAACCTACGCACACTTGTGACAAGGTTCTGAATGCATCACTCAAATGCCTCAGTTCACAAAGAGGTAAAGGGTTAGCACAACTACATTCAGCCTGGAAAAATCAGACACGCAACCGCTAAGATTACTTCAGGAAAACCTGATCACCTAGGTCTCCAAGCAGTGTTAGTTAAGGAGGACCAGAACTTCACCTCTCTGCAAGCCTCAGAGATGAAACATTCCAGCCAGCCTCAGAACCAACAAAAGAAATGTAACACAGGATTCTCCACTAAGCTTGCTTTTAGCCACTTCACTGATGGAGGAGCATTCACATTTCCTCTGTTAAAGCTATTGCTTTATTTCCAATGTGAGGCTTAGGAATATCACACCCTTCAACATTTATCTGACAAAAATAGGATGTCATATGGCAGAATAATAATAATATTTTTATTATTTATTATTTATACCCCGCCCATCTGACTGGGTTGCCCTTGTCACTGTGGACGACTTCCAACATATATAAAAACATAATAAAACATTAAACATTTTTTTAAAAAAAACCCTTCCCTGTACAGGGCTTCAGATGTCTTCTAAATGTTGTAAAGTTACTTATCTACTTGGCTCAGGGGGTCGCATACACTCCAACATTTCTCCGATGACAACAGGGACGTCCTAAGGAAAAGCGGGGCATTCTGGGATCAAATCAGAAACCAGGGAAGCTTCTGTAAACCAGGGACTGTCCCTGGAAAATAGGGACACTGAGAGAGTCTGGAATATTCTATAGACTTATGGGCATTATGGCCAACATAAGCAATGTCCATAAATCCATGGAATATTGTCCAAACCAGGGGCAGGATTCAACTAAGCTTCATCCAGAGTAAACTCATTGAATTGAAATTAATGCACCCAATTTAGTCATATTCATTATTTTCAGTGGGTCTACTCTGGGTAGAACTTAGTTGAATACCATCCTGGAACCCAGAAACTTTTGCAAAATGTTAATATAACTATAAAAATGGCAAGAGCTGCTCTGTTTCATATGGATTGCCTTGCCAGATGCAATCGTGATGCAAACAGCATTCACCACCAACTGGGTATGAACTGCCCCCTTACTTTAAATACAGTCCCCTAACCCAGATCTTGTAAACAGCAATTATGCATTGTATCAGCATGAGTCATTTATAGCACCAATATAAGAAACTGGGGGGGGGGGATCAAGTTTTTTTTCTTAACCCCCCCCCCAATAGAATATACTGCTAAACAGTTACTTATTTTAATAGGGTAGCTATTAAACAGACATGGCAATATTTCACACACATAAAATTGAAAGGGGGAAAAGCACCTGAGAATAATATAACAAAACCAACATTAAAACCTAGCCTTGGAATAAAGCCTGTTTGGGAAGTAAAAATAATTCATGTTAAATATCAGCTGCAGGAGTTGCTCCAAAAGCCCTCAAACAAAAATTTGAGATTACACGTGCCATTGTTCCTATTCAATACAATACAAAGCCACTATTATTCTCCATACTTGCAACGTAACAAGATAATTCCTAAACAATTATTGGGACATCTTACAGAAAGAGGTTTGAAATATCAGATCTGCTCTCAAGTAAATAAAAGTACTACTAGAAAACCATCATCAACAACAACTATTCCTCAGAGGGCTTCCCAAAGTCCAACATGCACACATATTCAATGGACTGGGCATATTTACAGCTTAAAATTATATTGAGTATGTGGTCTAAAACCGCTTCACTCCAAGCCTGAGTGTGAAGCATATTAGATTTGCATTAAAAGAAAATCCATAGCAGGGAGATATTGATATGAAGTTCATAAAAGTGCAGCCATCCACGTAAATTTGCAATTGGCTAGTCACATTTCCCTCATGGATTGTTTTCCCCTTTGCATCGTCTGTTGCCAGGATTTAGACATTTGTTATTTCAGTGCTATCAAACAAATCAATTTTTAAATGTTGCAAGAGCAAAAACCCTTGAAAAGGGAGCCATTTTTAAAATGCTGCACCTGTTTGTTATTACATATTAATGCATTGGTGAAAAGTGCAATGGGACGTATAGCCTCGGGTTGCCAATCCTGGCTGACAACTTGGGCTGAAATTAGGGCAATGCTGCAATGTGCTCTATGTGGGGCTACCTTTTAAAGTGACCCAGAAACTACAACTAATCCAGAGTGCGGCAGCTAGACTGGTGACGGGAAGCGGCCGCAGAGACCACATAACACTGAAAGACCTACACTGGCTCCCAGTATGTTTCTGAGCACAATTCAAAGTGTTGTGCTGACCTTTAAAGCCCTAAACAGCCTTGGTCCAGTATATCTGAAGGAGCGTCTCCACCCCCATCATCCAACCCAGACAATGAGGTCCAGCTCCGAGGGCCTTCTGGCAGTTCCCTCCCTGCGAGAAGTGAGGTTACAGGGAACTAGGCAGAGGGCCTTCTCGGTAGTGGTGCCTGCCCTATGGAACGCCCTCCCAGCAGATGCCAAGGCAATAAACAACTATTTTACTTTTAAAAGACAACTGAAGGCAGCCCTGTTTAGGGAAGTTTTTAATGTTTAATAGACTACTTTATTTTAATATTCTGTTGGAAGCCACCCAGAGTGGCTGGGGAAACCCAGCCAGATGGGCGGGGTATAATATATAAATATATATATGCTAAAGCCTCTCCATTTTGATTTCAAGCCTGCTTAGAACAGTGGTTTTCACATTTTCTTCTTTATGGAAATGTAGGAACGTCAAGAGTCTACTATCAGGTCAAGAGTCAGCGAATTTCCAGGTTTATCAGGCAGAAGACCATTACTATCTGCGGTGTCAGGGACTGGCTAGACAAAGAGGAGTGGTAGGAGGCACCAGCCAGAGGATTGGTGGTTGGACACTGGGGAGAGATCAGAGGGAGATGATGGCTGGATGCTGAAGGGGCAACAGAGTTTAGTGAGCAGGGGCAGCAAGTGACAGAGAGCAGTTCAGACTCCGAGGCTGAAGCAGAGGAGTGGGTCTCAAGAGGCTGCTGAAAAATCTAATGAATATTCCTTGTGACAAGTTCCCTTCCCCTGCGGTCTCCAAGAATGCGCAGAATAATGAGGAGAGCAGAACTGAGGCCAGAAGTGTGCAGGTGCAGTTTGAGATTGTCCTGGCAACTGCTATATAGGGGCATGACCTTCTAGGAAGGGTTTTCTGAATTGTAAGCCATTTCCTTGTATACAGAGCTAACTTCACTGATAATGGAGCCCTATGTCTTTCATGCTGACCCACTTTTGGCTCCAGCCCCAACAACCAGCTACCCAAGCCTTTTAACTGAAGATGTCAATGAGTCAACCTGGGACTGTCTTCCTAGAAAGCATGTGCTGTGTCACTGAGCCAGGACCACTTCCAAGGACAGTAGTCTTTCAAGAAAAACTTGTGTCCAACACAGGAATTCCAACAAGGGCATGTTCCAGTTCACACGGGATTGTGAACAGGGGTTTTCCCCCCCCCCAGGGGGTACTCAAGCTGGAATTTGAAAAATAACTTCTCCCTGTGGGATCAGAAACTATCAATAACTTGAATACAATTTCTTTCTTGAAATGGGCTTTTTGTGTGTGGATTGTAGTTCTTGAGGGTTTATAGTATTCACTGTTATTTGGGATTCGGCAGGTGGTTGTAAACTTCTAAAATGTAAGCGCTATGTACCCTGAACACTTCCTTGAACTTATGCATTGCAGAGGAGAGGAACAGTGTTGAACAATATCTCTTTCAAATAAACACCCACTATTACTGATAGTGGCATGCCCCTAAGCAGCTTTTGTGGTGCCCCAAACACAATTATGAGCTCATGAGGAAAAACACTTCAGCTTTATATCTCCTTTTTAATTTTTTCTCACCAAGGTTATGTTTTTAACATGTTTCCAGAAAATGGTATCTGTGAACAAAATCACCAATCCTTAAGCTCCCCAATTAGAGAAAAAATAAAAATGGAATCAGCGTAGAACACCTGGTCTGAATGTGAAGGAAATTATGCCTTACTCAATCAAATTAGCAGAGCTGAATCACCTCTGCAATTATCCTTCTCATCATTACCAATGCATGCAATTGATACATGAAGAAAAATGTCCCTTTCTCCTCCCTTCCTCCCCAAACACCCTCAAGTGACCAATGCTTATGCTGGCAACCAGAGCCCGAGAAACCTCAGTGCATTGACCCAGGAATTGTTGATGAAAAGAAAAACCAAATGGTTTAACATAATGTCTCTATCTTCAGACCTACCAATTACGAGAAATACCAATAATCAGTAGCCTGTTAAATTGGGACTTTTAATAAGATGTTAAAGTAGGAGGCAGCCTCTTAGTTTCTCTTCACTGCTCTCATTCCCTCTCCAGCCAAGAATACTTTTTACAAATGGCGTTTGCAGAGGCTTGGGGAGCCCTTGAGAAAGTCCTGGGAAAAGATGATTTCTGATGCCCTGTCAGCACTGTGCACAAAGCATCTTGCCTAATTAAAAAGATGGATCCCACTCCTTCTGTTCTCTTGGATGCAAAGGTATTTTTGCTCTGTTCCAGGTAGTGAGACAGATGGGGGTTCCAGTCCAAGCAGAACTGCAAGGCGAAGGAAGGCAAGGCCTCACTTTCCAGGTAGCACCCTGGACAGCTCCGATAGAAGCTGAGGCTAGAGTGAGATGTCCAAAAGGCGGCCTTTTTCTACCACGACTCTCTGCTTGTGGAATGCATTCCCTAGGGAGACTTGTCTGGCGCCTTTGTTGCTTTGGCCGCTAGTCAAAAACATACCTCTTCTCCCAGGCCTGTGGCTAATCAAACCATCTATGGCCTTTTAATCTTTGTGTAGTGGGGTGATTGTTTTTGTTTGTTACTACAGTGGTACCTCGGGTTAAGAACTTAATTTGTTCCAGAGGTCCATTCTTAACCTGAAACTGTTCTTAAACTGAAGTACCACTTTAACTAATGGGGCTTTCTGCTGCCGCCGCACCTCTGGAGCATGATTTCTGTTCTCATCCTGAAGCAAAGTTCTTAACCCGAGGTACTATTTCTGGGTTAGCGGAGTCTGTAACCTGAAGCGTCTGTAACCCAAGGTACCACTGTATTCTTTATTCTATTTTATTATTTTTTCTTTTAGTTGATTTGTTTTATATTTTTGTATTAATGGATGATGAAGAATGTTTTGTTTATTTCAATTAAGTAAATAAAATTATATATATATAAAGATAATCATGAAGATGATATAAAAGGCTATCTCATTCAACTGGGATGTTAAAAATGGATGAGATTTGCTCTCTAGCTAAAATGGCAACAACAAAATCCCCACCTTAAAAAAAAAAATGAGGCAGAGGGGGGCTGAGTATTAAAACGTCTGTAACCTGAGGTACCACTGTATGTTAAGAACTTTTGTGTTTTTATATTGTATACTGCCCTATGATCCTTAGGTGAAGGGCAACAGAGAATAGTTGTTGTTGATGATCATCATCATCCATACAAGCAGAAAGAAATACTGCTTCTGCAAATGGCTGTGCTAGACTGAGACGAAAATACTGGGGCAGTCTCTAGCTCCTCCTCCATTGGGAAAAGCCTCTTGTAGTTAAAGGGTTCTTGTTTGTTTTAGGAGATGGTGCTAGGAGTTTGGTGGCTCTGCTGTAGCATTCAGGCTAGAATCTTCAGGCTCCAAGGACATCAGTGCAACTGCCTCAAGTCAGAGAGGTAGACACAAGATCGGCTTCTTACTTGTTGGAGTTTGAGCAAGTGGGATCTCCATCACCTCTTCAAAGTCCAGTGCTCCCTGTTCAAACTGGGAACTTTTGCCATCAGTTGGCTTTCCTGATGCTGACTCACCCTGGCTATTGTGTTGTACACACCAGATTTGACAATGGTCTTTCGACAATAGCTCCCAATTTTGAATTACTTCGAAATTCCAAGGAATGCCTCCAAATCCACTTCAAATGTTGGTTTGTTTGAAATTTCGCTGGCAACTCGTAGCTTTAAACAACATTGCACTTGCAAGGCTCATGTATCTACGCTAAGTAAAATTGACTGCTTTCATCAGGAACTGGTTTATGAACTACTAATGCTTTGAAAATTAGATGAAACCAAGCACATGCTCGCTCTAGGAAGAAAATGCGTTTGACTTAGTGGGCCCCTGTGGTTTGTCATTCATAACCACGAAAGACATTGATTTAATATGTTACCAAGACATAAAAGCAAGATCTTAAAATGCTGCAAGCAGGCCTATTGTCTCTGAATGAGAGTCTAATATTAGATTGTAAGGATTCAGTGACCAAACCCATCCCCACTATATGAAATATTAAAGGGCAAGTAATTTATTTTAATCTCTTTGATAGTATAATATTCTTTTTTTTAAAAAATGCATCAAAGCAATTTAACATTTAGTAGCATGAAAGTTCCTCATCCCATACATAAAAATCCTCCAGAAAATCATTACTTCTTATGGAACCCATTTAGAAAAGGTAGAAACAGACTTGGTATTTTAGCAAAACCTGCTTTAGGATGCAATTGCAGTTCTGCAACTATAATGGAAATACAGAAGACCTTTGTAATATGAGGAGTTAGTGGTGTACAACAATGTTTCCTCTCATGCTTAGACCTCCCTTCTGAAGTTAACCAGCTGCATTTCCTATCTTGTGCTGTGTGTACACTAATATTTTCTTGGAGGTCCTTCTTTAGGGTTCCCTCACCATCCAAGGTGATGCAAGTGGCTTCTGGGGGAAAGGGCCTTCTCAGTGTAGACACCTTCAATGTTCTCCTCAGGGATGCTCCTACACTTGTTGTCTAGGCTAATCTGATTTCAGAGCCAGCTGAAGACCTTTCTTTTAATTTTTCTCAGGTCTTTTATTTCTGTCTGATCGGTCTCATTTCGGTTGTGTTTATTGTTTGCATGCTACTCATATTTTTACTGTTTTATTATATATTTATATGTTTTTATTCGTATATTTTAAATGTGCTTTGTGGTGGTTTTAAACATGGTAAGCTACCCTAGGAATTTTACTGATGGGCAGGATGTAAATCCCCTCAAACAAACAATTATATACCTAAAACAGAATTGAATCTGTTGCCCACTCTCTCCCCCTTACTATAAGGTTATTTTCAGATACTTTCTTGAATGCAGAACAAAGTGTTGGGACAGTTTCAGCACATGAAAGACATGGTTGTCCAACACCCTTGGATATATCTTCAGACCTCCATAGAAGGAAAGAAGCAGTCTGACTCTAGAAAGTAGAAACTTGGTGTAAGGCACAAAAGTACACAGAATGAAGACTCTCGTCAAGGGATGACATTCTCCAACAGAGGCAGTACAAAGAATTTCAGCATGAGAGTTTATACCACAAAAAAATGTGTCAGTGCAATAGCCTGTGGTTTCAACTTCACACAGCTTGCTCTACGAAACTCAATACTCATTTTTACCTGACAGCAACTTACTTCTGATATAAACTTACTTCTTCTCCCTTCCACAGAAAATATCTTCTTTGCTACATGGCCTGCCTAAGGGCTTCCCAGAGACATCTGATTGGCCATGGTGAGAAATAGGATTCTGGGATTAGACAGGTCATTGTTCTGATCAAGCAAGACTCTTCCTGGATGAGCTTCTGTTGAAATTACATGAAATTAGTGCACGCAGCAGGAGGGGGTAACATGCCCATTGGCTGTTCCAGTCCTCCATGCACTTATCAGATCTTGTGTAAAAGCTTTACATATGCAGGGTATATTTATGTGATCTGTGTCAGTTGCAGATTTTGGAGGGTCTTCAGGCAAGACAGGCTCCAAGGACTCCCTCTCCCCCGGTGACCCCAGCTCGTCACTGCAGCAAATCTAAGGGGCTATTGTCAGGGATGCCCTCAGCAAATGCCCAAACAGCCAAGTTTTGATGCTGGCCCTTCATGGAGGTCATATCCAGTCTCAGTGCTTTGATTCTCCATGGATTCTATGCCATCTGCCCAGTGCAATGATGACCTAGATGGCTTTAGAAAAGAGTTAGACAAATTCATAGAGAAGGGGGCTATTGATGGCTACTAGCTATGATGGCAGAAGGCAGTTGAAGGCAGAAATACTTCTGAATACCAATACTTCTGAATATCACAGGAGAGGATACTGCTATTGTGCTCAAATCTTGCTTGCTGGTTTCCCATGGTGAGAACAGAATGCTGGACTAGATGAGCCATGGGCTGATTCGGTAATCTCTTCTTATGTGCTGGAGTTGTGTATGAATATATGAAGTAGGCAGAGGTTATCTGCATTAACAGTTAGAAAACAGGTTAAGGCACAGCTTAATTCCAGAATATAACTGTAAGCTGATTTTCTCATAAGCAAAGAGTTTTGTTGCAACACCTCAGGCCTAGAAAACCCCTCCTCCTCCTCCTCCTCCTCCTCCTCCTCCTCCTCCTCCTCCTGCTTCCCTTCAATATGGCAAGCAGTATTTCAGAACAATTCCAAACAAACTTGCCAGCTCACTTAACTGAGAAGGCCAAATCAGCAATGCTTGTGAAACTCATGTTGTGCAATCAGAAGCCACAGGAGTCTTCCTTCTCAAAAGGGAAAGCGAGCCAAGGGAATTTGGGCAGGCTGGAGCCCTCCCAACTTGGTTAAAACTTTTCTGTTTAGATGTCTAGTTCCCTGTAACCCCACTTCTCGCAGGGAGGGAACTGCCAGAAGGCCCTCAGAGCTGGACCTCAGTGTCTGGGCTGGATGATGGGGGTGGAGACGCTCCTTCAGGTATACTGGACCGAGGCCGTTTAGGGCTTGAAAGGTCAGCACCAACACTTTGAATTGTGCTCGGAAACGTACTGGGAGCCAATGAAGATCTTTCAGGACCGGTGTTATATGGTCTCAGCGGACGCTCCCAGTCACCAGTCTAGCTGCCACATTCTGGATTAATTGCAGTTTCTGGGTCACCTTCAAAGGTAGCCCCACATAGAGTGCATTGCAGTAGTCCAAGCGAGAAATAACCAGAGCATGCACCACTCTGGCAAGACAGTCCACGGGCAGGTAGGGTCTCAACCTGTGTACCAGATGGAGCTGGTAAACAGCTGCCCTGCACACAGAATTAACCTGCGCCTCCATGGACAGTTGTGAGTCCAAAATGACTCTGCTGTGGTTTCCTTTATGCCTGTATCATCCTGTTGGAAATGGTTGCAATGGTAGTGTGGGCTTCTCTCTTACATTAGCGTTAGGACAGGAAGGAGCTCACCTTAGCATTACAGGACAGGAAGAAGAGGCACTGGGGCTACTCCATACTATTGGTGCAATGGAAAAGAAGGCACCCAAGAGTCCTCTCCTATTGTTTGTTAAAGTGGACCAAGGAGGTAATGTTTCTCATTGGATTATCACCCGTCACTCTCCTTGTTCAAAATATTTATTATATATCAACTTGTTGCGGAATCATTCTGCCAGAAACAAGTAGAAAGTTTCTAGAAGGTGCCAGAGTTTTCCTTTAAATTTGGAAGTGGCACTCTGGGCTTAACTAGTGTCAGCTGGAAGTGCCAATAAGAAGACCACTAGGCTTCATTGTTGCAGACACCTGATAGCAAACATCTGTCTGAAGAGTGTTGCCTGTAAAATCTGCTGAAGGACTGTTGCTTTAATTTAGAAGGAGATAAGACTTCGGTTTGATAGTGTGCTGTTAACTGCTGTTTATGTTAACAGTCAAAAATATCTTTGCTACAGTAATGCTTGTACCTGGTCTGGGAATAAAACCTCTTGACCGAGACTTCATAGAGTTTGTTAGTCATCTTTAGTTAGTCATCATATCTACGGGACCACCTCTCCTGGTATGCCCCACAGAGGACCTTAAGGTCCATGAATAACCATAGTTTAGAGGTCCTGGGCCCTAAGGAAGTCAGACTATCCTCCACCAGGGCCAGGGCCTTTTGATTGATGGCTCCGACCTGGTGGAATGCTCTGTCCCATGAGACTAGGTCCCTTCAGGATTTAACCTCCTTCCGTCAGGCCTGTAGGACAGAGCTATTCCGCCTGGCCTTTAATTTGAATTCAGCCTGATCTTTTATTTCCCTTCTCTTCCCTCCCCCTCCCCTTTTATGAAGATCACCCGCTCTAGGACCCCACAGCTAATTCTCCCCTGGCCTCCTTGCTGGCCCAAGTAGGACCAATTCAGCAAGCTAGCCCTGGGGATTATCTAATGCTTATTTCCCCTAAATTGATTTTTGATTTTTATTGCTATTCATGTTTTTATACTGTATTTTATGCTGCTTTTATAATTAAGTGTTTTAAATTTGTTGTTAGCTGCCCTGAGCCTGGTTTTTTAACCAGGAAGGGTGGGGTATAAATAAATTTATTATTATTATTATTATTATTATTATTATTATTATTATTATTATTTTAGAATAACTTCATCATTGTTCATCACTTCCATGAGAGAAAGAAGATAAACTCTGCTAAACTCCACCTGATCACTAGTACCTGTGCAGCGAAAGTGTATGGATGGTAACCTCTAAAACAGCTTAGGGACAGAGTGTTTCCCAGTTATTCTTTAAAAGAGGAAGGGAGAGGACATTTTTGAATGGAACACAATGCCCAGGTAGCATTGACCTGTGACGGGGGCTTCTCAATGGCAGTTCACCATTTGTGGAATGCCCTCCTGGAAAGGTGCCTCTGTCTCTCCCATTATAAACATCCCTGATAGGGCTGCACAGCAGATTTAGCAAATCACAAACTGAATCCTTGGCCAAGTCAGGTGGAGACAGCCCCAGATTTCCCTGGGTCAGATCAGGCTTCATGGAATGAGCCTGTGCTGTCAGGTGGTGGGGTGTCAGGCAGGAGAGAGAGGCAGACATCCCCACTGAATTCCCCATGCTAGGAAAGCAGCAGACCCGATCAGGATTGAATCCTCTGCTCACCAATTTTAAAACCCCAAGGAAAGATTAGCCCGTCCTCCAAAATTGATTTTGGGTCAGGTCAGATGTTCCCCAGGTCAGCCTGAATTGGGTGGGGACTGTGCAGATGCTGTTCCTGGAAATCTCAATATTATTACTTGTGAAGCTACATGATTGTTCTTAAATGTTTCTAGATATTCTTCTTATTTTTATTTTATTTTAACTTTACAATTTTCACATTCAAAGGGTTTGCTACCCTGGGTTCCTTTATGAAGAGAGGTGGGGTAGAAATTTAATCAGTAATAATAATTGTAAAAATAAAAGTAATCATCATACATTGTGCAAAATCACCCAGTCGCCTGTTACGTATTGCTGCAATATCTTCTCATACCTCCATAGCCTCTTTCAGTGGGAGTTAAAATCGTCTATCACTTGTTGCGACTGCCGTCCTGCCTGGATAAGCACATGTGGGCAACTCTGATAAACTAGACCAATGCTTCTTCTAGTCTGTTGTCCTATTTCTACAAATAGCCAGCCAGATGATCTCTTAAAGCCAGCATGTGAGGCATGACAGCAATTATGCCTTTCTGTAAAACTGGGGGTTTATTTTATTTATCTTCAGTCTACTGCCAAATCAACCCAAGTTTGACAGGCAGGAGGGAGCATTCTCTGCACCAACTTCCTCTGTGCCATGTATATTTTAAAAAAAGAATCTTTCTTATGCCTCATTAGTTGCATGAACTTACCCCAAGCAACAACCTTACTCTGGAAGTAATACTTTTTGCTTTGCTTTGCCTTACAGATGCCAAGATAAACATGATACCAGGTCAGCCCTTCAATTTTTTTATTTTTTTTATCCTTACACTTTCTCTCTGTCTCTCTTTTCTTATATTCCATCTGCCCTGTGCCTTAAGACAGGAACATGCTGCCAATATTTTAACGAGGGTCAGCTCAAACACATTTCCAGTTCAGCTAGCAATATTTATCTCTCATGCAGAGGGAAATGTTTCTCTGCAGCTGAATGCAGAAATTCTTCCCTTGCAGCCTCCGACATGTTCCCCAGCACACTAAAAATCATTTAACCCTCTCAAACAGCAGGCGCTCCTAATTTCTAGCATTTCAACGATTCCGTTAACAGGTGAGGGAAGGCCATCTAGAATGAGGGTTAAAAGTAAAGGGACCCCTGACCAATAGGTCCAGTCGTGACCGACTCTGAGGTGGCAGCGCTCATCTCGCTTTATTGGCAGAGGGAGCCGACACAGCTTCCGGGTCATGTGGCCAGCATGACTAAGCCACTTCTGGCGAACCAGAGCAGCTCACGGAAACACTGTTTACCTTCCCGCTGGAGTGGTACCTATTGATCTACTTGCACTTTGACGTGCTTTTGAACTGCTAGGTTGGCAGGAGCAAGGACCGAGCAACGGGAGCTCACCCCATCGTGGGGATTCGAACCGCCGACCTTCTGATTGGCAAGCCCTAGGCTCTGTGGTTTAACCCACAGTGCCACCCGCGTCCCAAGAATGAGGGTTGCGATGCACCAAATGTAATACAAATTAATAAATAGCACTGCCCTTCTAGCAGTATTAATGGACCATTTGTCCCAAGTGTTGACTGCGGGGACTTTCACACCACACTGTGCAGTTGGGCAAGGTAGAAATGAGAGAGGAAGTGGGATTGCAAGTGATTCTGGAGTTTATGCTAAGCTTCAGAGGGGTATGGGGAAGAGAAAGAGGGAAACTGTGTGAAACTGGAAAGATCAGAACAGCCTCAAGTTTGTGATTCTGGTTCAAATAGGGATTGGCAATATATAAACCAATCTAGATGAGCACCTAGATGAGCATTAGCCTCCAGCATCATACCACTATAGCAGCATCATACCACTTCAAACAGCCATAAAGGTAAAGGTAAAGGTACCCCTGCCCGTACGGGCCAGTCTTGCCAGACTCTAGGGTTGTGCGCTCATCTCACTCTATAGGCCGGGAGCCAGCGCTGTCCGCAGACACTTCCGGGTCACGTGGCCAGCGTGACAAGCTGCATCTGGCGAGCCAGCGCAGCACACGGAACGCCGTTTACCTTCCCGCTGGTAAGCGGTCCCTATTTATCTACTTGCACCCGGGGGTGCTTTTGAACTGCTAGGTTGGCAGGAGCTGGGACCAAACAACGGGAGCTCACCCCGCCGCGGGGATTCGAACTGCCGACCATGCGATCGGCAAGTCCTAGGCACTGAGGTTTTACCCACAGCGCCACCCGCGTCAAACAGCCATAGCTTCCCCTAAAGGATTATGGGAAGTGTAGTTTGTTAAGCCTGCTGAGAGTTCTACAAGAAAACAATGACCAGAGTGGTGATACAACGACTACTGTAATCGACACAAGATAATACCACCAAGGCAACTATCTGTAACTAAACGTCCATAAAAATGGGGAAAGTAGTTTCGTTCCCAAATAGGTTTTATCTTAAACAATAGCAAACACAGTAAATAAAGAGTTCACTTCTGGTTCAGTGCTCATTTCTTCTCTTTCCGAATTAGATTTTGTCTTGAACAATTGCAAATGCAGTAATAAAGAGTCCACTTGTGATATACCCAGCGCTTTTTTTCTGAAAAAAATGTTCAGGGACACTCTCATTTTGACTCAAGGAAATCACCATTTTATAGTTCAAATTGGGAAAAACAAATACAGTCAATGGTCAAAAGTACAAAAATTCACAAAATGTTTAGGGGTATGCGTACCCCTGAGTCCCCCCAGGAAAAAAGTACTGGATATACCAGTGGTTCAGTGCTTGGACATTGTTCCAGTAATCCAATGTTTCATTGCTAAAGAGCTTAGTCATCAAGATTTGTAGTAAATAATAACAAGAGAAGACAGTATGTAAACGATTTAAAGCAGGGGTATATCTGTCCCCCATCTCCATGTTTCCATCGGGAGGAGAACAGAAAGAGGATGACATCCTTCAGTTTGTTAAACCTCCTAAACTACCTAGATGAGCATTAGGCCCCAGCATTTAAGCAGCATCATACCACTTCAGACAACAAAGAATTATGGGAACTGTAGTTAAGGCTGCTGAGAGTTTTGCAAGGGTGACACTGACACAAAGGAGAAGGAAGCTGACAGGCAAAGCCACCCCACTCTGGACTGGTTGCAAGTTTGTAGGTAGAGGCTGGTTGAGGGCAGTCTCCACTGATTGTGGGGAAATTATGCAACTTGGCTTTATTTTTCTAGGAATAAAAAGAGAGGCGGGAGGGAGAGGAAGAGGGACTCTTGCAGGGGAGGGATTAAAAAACTTTCGCTTAGTACCCCAAACCAGCAGTGGGGCAAGGTTTCCCTGCAAATCTTCATTCACATCAGGATTCCTTCTCCACAGTCTTCATTCATTATTTGGGAGGTTCCATTCAAGGTTCTATTGATTGGCTAAGCTAATATAGATCACGGCTGGAAGACACTTCTAAAGTACAAGACAGCAGATTACCAAGTACAAATGGTGGGATTCTTTTTAACATCCGGATGTAGCAAAGTCTTGGATTTGGCAACCTTCACGAGGGTCATGAATCTGAATTCAAGTATTTGTTAAACACCCTAAATCATCTTGCGATTTCAGAAGTGGCCAATTTGCGTCAGCTCTGTACAAGAGGCACTTCACCCAAAAATGAGCGGCAGAAACTAATGCTGCTGAATCCAGTAAGTTCTCTAATGAATTCCTGTCACTCTAGAAAAGCTAAGTAGGGGGGGGGGGGGAGAGAATACTAATAAAAGTACATTTCACATTCTGCAGAAGTTTGGTATTTTGTTTTTTTCTGACCCTGAATTAATCTGGAAAGCAGTTAATTTCTAGCTTCAAAGACTGCTTCTTGTTTTTGAAGATAATAAACATGCTTCAAATATCACACAGCAACAAAGGGTTGATTAGACATATTTAAGCATGAATAGTAGCTTGTCAGAAATAAATTACTGTGGCAGTAATGTCATGTCTAACTTCATTTCTGTGGAGGAGAAATACCACATTTTTTTTAAAAAAAGAAATGATAAAAGTTTTCCCTTTTGTCCTGACAGTTATTTAAAATTAAAAGTTGATTGCACGCAAGAAGATTTCCATCACTGTTGTACTCTAGACGAGTTTATCACTGGTACACTGAAATGAGAAGTAGTGTTGCTGCTAATATTTGGGTCCTAAGCCATTTAGGGCCCCAATGGTAGGGAACAGCACTCAGCACTGGATCCATAAAATGAACAGGCAGCCATTGAAATTATTTCAAAATTTGGTGTGATGAGCATAAGCCTGTCCACACCAGTCAGAAGTCTGGTGGCCACATTCTGCACCAGATGCATCCCTAGGAACTGGTGCTCTGATTCTACAGCACCCTCACACCACATACTACAATTTTAGGCTATACCTTACTCCACATTTACACTGATCTTTGCGAGTGTCAAACCCAGCTCTTTGGTTGGGGGAGGGGCAAGATGAGGCAAGGTGAAAGGGACACTCTGTAGCCAGCAGAAGAAGTTCAGTTCCCCCAAGTCTGCAGACCAGAGAGCAAGCCAGAAACAGAAGTTTTTATTGTTTCTCTTAATTTCCTCTGACCTATTGTTGTATAGAGGTATCCTTGATTATTTGTCTCATCTCCTTGCATTTCTCTCTTTTGGCCACAACAGTCTGAATTCTTGCTTTCCCTGGATTAAGGTCCACTATGTGCTTCTGTCCTAGCAAGGATTAGGAAAAGCATTAACCCAAAATGCACAAGCAAAACAAGTCTTAATCCATGAGAACATCCTCTCACCATGCCAGAAAGAAAGAAAGAAAGAAAGAAAGAAAGAAAGAAAGAAAGAAAGAAAGAAAGAAAGAAAAGTGAGCTCTTACCTGCTACAGAGACTTTGGCTGTCCGACTGATGATAGCTCCAATACCTTCTAATGATGCTTCACATTGATAAAGGCCCTCATCAGGTTTATGGTGTCTGGAATGGACTATGTTTTGTATCAAAAGAGATCCATTGGGAAACTGCTGCCTTCTCTCATCCACTGCCAAGTTTAAAAAGACTCCATCCTTTTTCCATTTGATGACGGGAATCCCTTGATCCGATTCTGCCGTGCAGTTGAGCAACACGTTACTTCCTCGCATGGTGACAGCATCCGAAGGCTCAATCAGGAACCGCAATGTTGTAAATCCCTTAACTTGTGTGCCTGTTGGGATAAATGGTGAAGAATAGACCAGTTAGTTCACTACAATCCCCAGAAAGCAACTTTTTGGGTCTGGGGAACGTTGAGATTGCCTCTGAAGAAATGATGCTAATGGATAAATTCCTTTAATTATGGTTGAAATTCCCACTGACATTTTGCCTGCGTTAAGAGCATGCAAATCCACCTTGAATCTTGCTTTAGGAAAAAGTCAGACACAACTTATGGTTGTGTGGTCCTTCCAAGAAAATTAAAATCATCCCTCGCCTCACCTTGTCAATCTGCCTTGAATTTTCTTTTGGCAGGAAACCGGTGGCAATTCTACAAATGCTATTTTAGAGAAGCTTCTCTTTCCGAGCAAAATTTCAACAAGGATATATTATTACCTTATCAACCTATGCAAACCAAATAATGAGAGAAGGGAGACCAATTTGTAATTTAAGCAGCCAACCCAATCTCCCCACAGCCTCCGCGTCTCCAGCCAAGATAGCATACAGAAAAATGAGCAGTTAACATCAGATTCAGCCAACAGCAGAGGCCCAGCAACAACTTCTGCTCAACTTATTTCTTATTTAGAGGGCTTAGCTGGGATTTACTGTAAGTGGTTTATTACATCTGCGCCAGCCCTCTGCACCGAGATGAATTTTACTCCCAAGAGGACTGCTGTTATTCGATAGAGCTCTCTCAAATGAACAAATTCCTAGGGAAGAGAAAGCAAATTCTGAATGCCACCAAGCCGCTTGGGTGGAAGACCAAAGTACAGTACACATCTCACTGCCTGCTGTTCTTTGCAATTTCATAAAATCCAGTGCAACAGCTTCCCGTAAAAACTGAACTACAAGAAAGACACTAAAAAAAGGGCTCTATGAGTTTTCATATCACTAACCTCTATTACAAAGGTTTCAAACTGTGCACTTGGGGACCATTGGATTTCTCAGAAACTTATCAAAGGTTTCCGAGTGAAAAGATTAGACATGATGACTGTTGCAGGCAGGTTATACTAGCACCTGGCTAGAAACTTTGAAGGCATCAGTTTGCATTCAGCCGCAGACATGAATTGGTAAGGATGCTTCAAGTATTTTATCTTTGCGAATCCCCGTTCAGCCTGACCTGATCTGCACAGCCTTGATTAAAGTATGGACCAGAACTTAGTTATCTGTAAGCTTCTTCACTTTCTGAGCATGCCAGCTCAAAACCCTATCAAAATACATTTTATAAATGCATGTTTTGAGAGAAATATTTTAAAAATACTATTTAAATACTTATTTAAATTTATGTGAGGTTTTTTTGCCTTCTCAAGTCACATATCAGCATGGAAACAGGATCAAATAGGTGGGAAAATAGACTGAGTCACCCAACCTATGAATTGACTCCGTTCATCCCACTCAGTCCACAACCAAGGTTACAGGCTGGAACTGACAAGACAGCATTTCAGCAGTCAGATCCATGCTTTCTTAGTGTGCGTAGACCAGCCTTCGCCAGCCTGGTGCCTCCAGTTATTTTGGACCAGGGATGATGGGGGATATAGTCAAAAACATCCCACATCAGCCCTGACCCAAAACATATAGAAGGCACCGGGTTGTCAAAGGCTGCTGTGGACATTTCCTTTCTTTGGTGTACATCTCATCACTTACACTTTATACTATGAGATGTACAATGAAGAAACATGATGTCTACACATACTAAGAAGATTTGCATGTGGCTGCTAGGGTTAGTGGCAACTTCTCATCAAGTGTACTGTTGGTGAGAAATACATATTTGTGTTTTGCAGCCTTTTCTAAGTCTGCAGATGTTTGCATGTGGCTTCTAGGGTTAGTCTGCAGATGCGCATGTGGCTGCTAGGGTTAGTGGCAACTTCTCATCAAGTGTACTGTTGGTGAGAAATACATATTTGTGTTTTGCAGCCTTTTCTAAGTCTGCAGATGTTTTCAACTACAACTCCCAGCATCCCTGACTACATTGGCCACACAGGCTAGGGATGATGGGAATTATAGTCCAAGACATTTGGGACAGTTTCTCTGCCTTTACTAAGGATGGACAGTCTGCGTCAGTTTCGGATGCTTTCATTCAAAATTCCATTCCATTGTGCTATTAAATCAGATTACATTTTTTAAAAAAAGAAGTATGAAAAATGGTATATAAATATTTTATCTCAACGCATGCATTTATAAACTTATTTTACCCTAAAGCAATTGTGAAATAATACTGTTAATCTGTTTTAAATGGTACATTTTATGAGTTGAGAACTATAGCACAAAATTTGAAAAGGTGCAAAATCCAACAGATAATTACAATATATGTATGCATTGGTTTTGGTCTGTAGCGTGCAAAGTAGGTCAGTTTGTTTTAAAATGTGGACTGTGCAAAATTCTTCTTCCTCCATAGTTTTTATTGCACTCATACCTGACCCCATTCATAGTCCAACTTCTAAACTCCATAACACTTCCAAAAATAATTCTCTACTTTCACTGACACTTTAAAAACAATAGTCGTAGAATAATCAGGGACGTTTTGTATGCTCCAGTGAAGATGCCATTCGCTTTAGCAAAACCATTTAAGACCTTACGCCAGTGATCTATTACCGCAGGAAAACAATCCTCGTATTTTGAAATAGTGGTGCTCTGTCAGTTTTCAGTGTGCCGAGTACATAAAGTCGCAGGAGTTAAACAAAGATTAACTCTATTTTTTGTGCAATTACCCCAGCCATTGAGTCACAATTTCAGCTATTCATATTCACTCCAAAAGCTACAGTTAGCTGAAAATTGCTTTGGTAGACGATGCTTAACAGTTTGAGTGACTGGTGAAAGAGTTTTGGAAGGGGAAAGAAAGGGAAATCACCTCTGAAATACGGTGCCTGGAGAAACCAAGGTGAAGAAGCAAGAGTCACAGGGTATTATAGCACAGAAACTGTATGACTGCTACCCCAGGAGCTGCTGGAAGAATGTTCAAACTGTGCTTCAATTCCTTTTTACAGGAAAGAACAGGTGTGGACTGCAGGGAGGGATGTTGGCGCCATCACTGCAGCTTACTGGGAGAGACGAAGGGATGAAGTGATGGGGAGGTTGACACAGGTGCTTCAGGGAAAACACCAGCTAGGGTTTATCAGGATGCCCAAACCATGCCCACCTCCCTGCCACCTCAATACTCCCATTGTCTCTCCTGTTAAGCCCCAGCAATGTTGCTCCCAGGAGGCCAGATAGACACCACCACTCCCCTCTTTGACACCTGCTCCTGGGAAATTGCTGCCAGATGAAGACTTCCTTCAGGTTAAGAAAGCATAATTGGGACAAGATGACTACTGAACAACTCCCCTTATGGTCCAATATGGAACAGTTTTCTGAGCTAATGTCAACAACAATCCTCAGTGTGATAGAAGCCTTCAGGCTAGCTTGCTAGAGGTCTTCTAAAGGTTGACCTCTCCATGCCACACCTCTCCTTTCATTCCAGATTCTTCCTCAGGAAAAGCACCTCCATTTTCAGCTCAGTTATGTAATATATGAGTTTATTTGTTCCTCTCCTTTTGGTAGGTGAAGTCAGAATTGGATCAGCCACAAACACTACCTTTCTTTTGAAATGCCACCAGGCCTTATTGCTCAGTGATTGCAGGAGCAAAACTGATTACATGATAAACAGAAGGGAAAAGCTTGAGCTTGGCTGATCCCTAGGGATGTGCCCATCTTTCCATTTTGGTTTCCCTCGGTACCTTGTTGGCCACTCTGAGAATAGGCTGCTTCTCTCTCACCAGTAACCACAGCCTAAGATCTGGGAAGGTCTTGCCCAAAAGTTCTAAGAACATTACATATATTATACATATGAATGGCTATGTTTCATTCTGCTCCATGTAAGAAACAAGTTGTGTCCAGGAACTGGACTAAAAATAGATGACCTTTTAGATCCATTGAATGTAGTGTGAACAGCATAATAATTAATTTAGAACTTTGGGGGAGGGGAGTGATTCCCCACCATTAAGCATTCTCTGGATTTCTCATTATTGAAGTGAAGGTAGTTTATCCATTGTTAATTAAGAGTAAACTAATTAAGTCTAAACTATTATTGCCAACCTAGCAGTTTGAAATCACGTTGAAAGCAAGTAGATAAATAGGTACCACACCGGTGGGAAGGTAAACGGCGTTTCCATCCACTTCTCTGGTTCGCCAGAAACGGCTTAGTTATGCTAGCCACATGACCCAGAAGCTGTACGCCGGCTCCATCGGCCAATAAAAAGAGATGAGCACCGCAACCCCCGAGTTGGCCACAACTGGACCTAAAGGTAAAGGGGTCCCTTTACCTTTACTATTATTGCCAATTTGACAGCTACATCCCCATCTTAAAATATTATTGATGTGAATATATAAAGTTATGCACGCGTACACACGCTATAAGAAAGGTGATCTCACAAAAAAGTATAGTGGTACCTCGGGTTAAGAACTTAATTCATTCCGGAGGTCCGTTCTTAACCTGAAACTGTTCTTAACCTGATGTACCACTTTAGCTAATGGGGCCTCCCACTGCCGCCGTGCTGCTGCCTCACGATTTCTGTTCTCATCTTGAAACAAAGTTCTTAACCCGAGGTACTACTTCTGAGTTAGCAGAGTCTGTAACCTGAAGCGTCTGTAACCCGAGGTACCACTGTAGAGGGGAAATGACACAAACACATCCCATTTGTTTTCTATGCATTTGACAGAGAGGAGGGGAGAGCACCTTCAATCATTGGAAATGGTTGTTTCAGAAAGCAGTGGAAAAAAAGGAAGCTAGACAAGGAGCATGCACTTTTCCTTGTAATGAAATCATTAGAAATATAAGTCTGTAACACAATGTGTCGGATCCAGTTCTGTTCAACCCAGCAAGGACAAACCATTGCACGTAAGAGGCACAAATGGCAGAATGCTCAGCTTGTTCAGACCATTTAGCAAGGTTGCTCTGGAAGCTTTTCTGGCGGTATTGTGCTCTCTCTGTAATCTTCTCCTTTGGCCAGGGCTTGGTGGGAGCACACAGGTTAAACCCCAGCCTGACAGCCCCTAAATCCCTGAGATTTGCTGTAGGCTCAACAATTGTAAGCACATTGGTACAGCCCTATCTGTTCTTAATTCATCTCTCAATGTGATGATCTCACCCTCCTTCCACCCTCACACTGTTTTATCTGCAACTAGTTATAGAGTTAGGGGTGGGTCTTGCAGGCCACCTCGCTCAACCCATTCCCTTATACAGGGAACCCAGAGGTAAAACATCCCTAACAAACTTTTTAAAAGGTATCTCCTAATGTTCAGCTGAACTCTTCCCTCTTACAACTTAAGCCCATTAGATCTTTTCCCACCCTCTGGGGCAACAGCACTCTTCTATGTCTTTGCCTCCCTTCTGTGTGCAGATTTTCAGGTCACTGACAAGAGCTATCATGCATTTCCACTCAGTCTTTTCTTCCCCAGGTTAAAATTGTCTGCTTCTCTCAAACTTTCCTCTTATGACTTGTCCTTCCGCACATTATCTCATTTGCCTACATCCTTCTGAAAGTGTAAAACTGGGTACCACACTCCATATGAGGTCTGGCTAGTGTCAGGTAAAGTGGATCCATGATCCATGGGGCCGGTTCTTTTAGGTGTTGCTGCCTAGCCAGTCATGGTGGTGGCCAATGTCTAGCTGGCCAGCAAAGGAATTCTCCAAGACCTGGGCCCTGATTAGCTCATTTGAACTTGGCTACTAGCCAGAAGGTAATGCAACAGCCAAGGGGAATACCCCTTCAGCTGGTGACCACGTGGGACTGGATGGCTAGGAAGGAGGCAGAGAGTGAAGGTCCACAACCAACACCCACCAGGAAAATGGTGAGCCTCCATTAATGGAGAGAACTCAATTGTGTTCATTAATATCAATGGCTCTACACAGTAAAATTTAGTTGAATACCACCCACTGTTTCCCAGGATTCACAAAGTATGGTGCTATCATTGCAGCATAAAATTGCATTCCCTGGGCATTTCCTGTCCTTCCATCCAGTTTTCTCTCTTTCACAGTTCTCATCTTTGCAGCACCTCCATGGTAGTTTAAGTAGATAAGTGGCATGGACTTCCCCAAGGTCATACAGTGAGCTTCATAACTGACCAGAATTTTTGAATCCCTGTCTCCCCAGAGCAAGAAGGATTCCTTAGCCAATAGGTTACACTGACACTGCAGAGCAGATGATTGCAGATGAAACGAACAGGCTTTGTACTTCTTCACTAATGACTTTCCCCCCCTTTCGTACATGGTGATCAGCAGAGCAGCTTTTAAACTGATCTCTCCCCAGGGGAAAGCTGACAGGAAAACCACGTCAGCTATCATTCTGGAATTTAGCAGGATATATCCCCTCCAAAGGGATGAACATGCCTGCAAACTTCACTCCCAAATATAAAAGTTATTAATGTTTCCAGATAGCTAGACAGAACTTTAGCAGGGGCTGGCACAAAATCCATTGGACCTGTTTATCTGTAATTTGGCAGGCTCAATCCATTCTGGAGGGCCTCTTATGCCTACAGATTTCATCCACTTCAATCAAAATGTAAAAAAAAAGAAATACGTCCTCTTTTCTGAACCAATATTGGTTTTATTTTATTTATTGTTTAATAATACTATCTAACTTTATTCATGTAGTTTGAAGTTTTTCTCCTATGACTTTTGCATTTTCAATATTTTTATTCGTAATTACAGATAAATAATAAATACTGTATAATAAACATTCAAATGAAAAAGCAGTTATCGTCGTTTTAAAAATATTTTAGTTAATTTAGTTAATTTCATATAAGGTGGGTGGGGTAATTAAGCCACTTCTACACACACGTATGTCAAAGCATCTTCAGATCTCAAGTGAAATTAGGCAACCTCTGAAACACATCAGACCAAGGTGGACTGTTTTACAAAGCATCAGGTTGAGGTTCAAACATTGTTATCATCATTTGTTTGTACCCTGGCCATCTGACTAGGTTGCCCCAGCCACACAGGGCGGCTTCCAGTAGAATATAGAAATACAACAAAATATCAGGTATTCAAAACCTCTTGTGGTCAGAGCCCAGCACTGGAACTCATGAAATTCGCATTAGATCTGACTTGTGGAGGGGACAAAGGCATGCTCAGAAATATGAATCAAGGCTCTGTGGAAGACAATCTAACACGGGATGAAGCTCTATGACAGCCTTTCTCAACCTGTGGGTCCCCAGATGTTGTTGAACTACAACTCCCATCACCCCTAGCTAGCAAGACCAGAGCTCAGGGATGATAGGAGTTGTAGTCCAACAACATCTGAGGACCCACAGGTTGAGAACCACTGCTCTAAGAAGTTATCTGTAATTATCAAGAAGTGCCATCAGCTGAACAGTTGATGAAATGGAAGTACAGTTGAGGACATGCTTCTTTTAAAACAGCTAATTTGGTTGATAGAGATTGGGTGGCCACTTGTCATGGATGCTTTAGCTGAGATTCCTGCAAAGCAGGGGGTTGGACTAGATGACCCTTGGGATCCCTTCCAAATCTGAGATTCTATGATGAGGTTCCCTACTTGAGATGGTTGATTCAATGAGGGCAGCAACAATGGTTGCAAGAAGCAGAGCTAGCAAAATCACCCTTCACAACACTTCCCTGTTGTGAGTTTACTTAACACTTTCCACAAATGGTAGAAAGGGCTTACATATGTGTGCGCCTCTGTGTGTTTGCTTTGCTGAAGAAAATGGCATAGTTCAAACTTTTAATGGCATACTACCCATTTCAAAAAGTTATTGAGACATCAGACTATACCCAACTCTGCAACATAAGACTGCATTTTTTTTTATTGACAACAGTATAAGCCTTGAGATCAATACTCAAGCAGTTTGAACATGTCACCAGAAATAAACTCTGGAAAGAAAATACAGCCCTGTATTGTGTACAGTTGGGTGCGCTTTCTTGTCGATAAGACGCAATAAAGTCAAGGAGAAAAGGGCTTTTCTGTCTCCAAATACCTGTAGTTCTCAACAGAGCTTCACAGCTGGGCTTCTTCAATCTTTCAAAAATATGTTATTTGTGTACAATAAGAAAAAAAAAGAAAAGCACACCCTTATTTTGAATACTGAAGAAGTTTCTGTTGTGACAGGTCTTTGGCACTGTGCTGCCAACCTTAAAAAAATCTATTTTTGCCTGAGTTTCCAGTTTGTCCCTTTAAAAATATGAACAATATGAACTAGCAAAACTTCAAATTAAGTTGAAACTCCACACATAAGGAAGCTCAGAATGTGGGCATTTCATATTGAGTGGATTACCCTGCTTAAAAATGTATTTAGATGGTGAGCAGAGATAGATTCTTGAATAGCTTCTTTCTCTACTCCCAACACCCTGACTGCATATTTAATACTTACCGCCTCCCTGTTTGACAGCTCCAGATTACCCCAGGTGGGTCTGATCCAATCCAGGGCAGCCTTAACCTGCTCCAGACAAATCCTGGAATGGCTGGGATCAGTCCTATTTGCTCCAGCCTCCAAAATTCACCTAAACCGGATGCAGAGCCCCAGTGCATGGATTAGCAATCTCACATTTGCTGCAACTCTCACACTGAAACATTTAGGTTCCAGTCCTACCCATGCTACTTGTATAAAACAGCAAATAGCTAGCAGCCTCAAGTGCTAGCTAGGCAAAAGCCAACTGTGAAGCTTTGTTACATTTAAACAAATTAATGTACCTATGTCCTGATAATGCGAAAACATGGGGTAATTCAGACAATCAATAAGCACGACAAAACATGCAGGTTTATTACCTGAAATCTATGGTTATCTTGGATGCACGAGGCTGCTATCAAGGATCAACGCAGCCTGATAAATGCATTTCCAGACTGACCTGAATGGATCTTCCTTTCTTATCATGCTCCATCCTTCCTCTCATGGGTTCAAAGTGGCATGACAGGATGATTGAAGAACAATCCTTGATCATGTGCCCAATGAGAGGCACTTCGCAACAGGAGACAATAAGGCTACAGCTACCATCTGTCCACTAAGACACGTTGTGCAGTCAAACATTGCATTGGGTATGGCCTGGTGCAATTATGTGCGCCTTCGCTACTATGATGCTAAACAGGACAACGTGGCTCTTGACAGATAGGGCGCCACAGAGGCTAACAGCAAAAACCTTGAAGGGCGTAGCTCAGTGGCCAAGAATCTGCTTTGAATCCAGAAGGTCTGTGTCCCACTCCCTGAGATCTCTAGGTAGGGCTGGGAGAGAATCCTGCCTGGAATGCTGGAGAGCAGTTGCCAATAGTAAGCTGGATGGATAAACAGTCTGACTCAGTATAAGGAGGTCTCCTATGGTCCTATGAGGTCTCCAATTTTAAAGGGTCTTAGGAAGCAGAACTGGGAAATATCCCTGCCTAAGAACTTACAGCAGGCTTCCTCAACCTCAGCCCTTCAGATGTTTTTGGCCTACAACTCCCATGATCCCTAGCTAGCAGAACCAGTGGTCAGGGATGATGGGAACTGTAGTCTCAAAACATCAGGAGGGCCGAGGTTGAGGAAGCCTGACTTAGAGAATCTTTGTATGCCAGAGTATGCAGTGCAGGAAGAAATGCAAGAATGGAAGCTTCAAGATATGAAGGCAGCTGTTGTCAGTCTGGTGTCTACAGATGTTCTGGTGTACAATTTCTGTCATCCCCCATCAGCATGGCCACATAGGGTGGTGCTAGTGGGATTTGTACTCCAACTCATCTGGAAGACACTAGGTTGTTGTAGGCCACTTTAAGGCCATGAGAATTTAAAAGAAGGGGATCGATTCCCAGCGTTTCTTTGATCCACATCTGTCAAAAGGGTCAAGAAGTGTTTAGTCTGGGATGGAAGCATTTAAATCCAAGAGACAGTTTACCTGAGACAAAAGTTAATGTGGGAGCAAGTCAGCAAGAGTAAAATCAGTATGCTTCCCCCACTTAAGCTCCAGTTGCAGAGCGTTGATCCTCTTAGTTATCCAGATTTTTCTCTTTTAATATACCCAGACACAGCACTTCATCAACTAAGCAGCACATCACAATTCAAATCTTGTGATGTCGCACAACCTAATAATAATAATAATAATAATAATTTATTATTTGTACCCCGCCCATATGGCTGGGTTTCCCCAGCCACTCTGGGCGGCTTCCATAGAAACCAAAAAATACTAAAATATCATACATTAAAAACTTCCCTGAACAGGGCTGCCTTAAGATGTCTTCTGAATGTCAGGTAGTTGTTTATCGTTTTGACATCTGATGGGAGGGCGTTCCACAGGGCGGGCGCCACTACCGAAAAGGCCTAAAAGAAATGGAGTCCCATTCAGGCACAATCTTTGCTTTTGGTCATGCCTCTGATAGGTTCTTTCCTTCTTCAGGGTAGTGGGGGAATTTAGTGAGGCAAAATTTTGATTTGTACTTTGGAGTGAACTCTTTAATCCAGGCTTCCTCAATCTCGGCCCTCCAGATGTTTTGAGACTACAATTCCCATCATCCCTGACAATTGGTCCTGCTAGCTAGGGATCATGGGAGTTGTAGGCCAAAAACATCTGGAGGGCCGAGGTTGAGGAAGCCTTCTTGAATCCTTATTTGTTCTCTCCCTCCTCCCAAGTCCCATGCAGACTCCCGAATTCGCATATATTAGCATAAGGAGACATTAATTACACTGCACCACGGCTAGGACAAGCCCGGCGCTTCAATCAATCTCAATGAATCACATTGGGAAGGTGAACAACACCGGCTAGCCTTATCAAGACAACATAATAGACACAAAACGCATGCTCTGTGCCTGTTGCAGCTGTGATTTATCCCTAACACCCAAAAACAAAAAGCGGAAAATTACCAGGGGACTAATAAATATCAATTATCTTAATGATACACGGATAAATTGTGTGCTGCTGTATTTGCTAGAGCTGAAGACTGCGCTTACACAAGGGGGATGAGATGGGACGCACTGGTACAGCGCCGGCAGCAGAAGGTCAGCTGTCTCCTAAGCCTGCCCCCTGCTGCACCGTAGCACAAGAGGCTACATAGATCTCCCAGAGTAAAACTGGAAGCAAGCTTTCATTTCGTGGCCCTTTGGGAGTGGTACTCCCAAAGGTACAGCTCAGTTAAACTCATGCAGAAAAATCATAAAGCAGAATGCCTCCTGAGAATATGAGAGGCAGGGTGTCATTAGGCTGGAAAGAGGTGTGCGTGTGTGTGTGTTTACATTGTTTGGTGTACACACAATACATTTTTTCCAATACAGTTAACTGAGATCACAAGCCACAAGCCAAGCCAATCAGCACAAAACTAAACTGCAAATCTAACTGCAACTTTCAACAGCTTTGCCAGCTTCATGGAACCCACACTGACTTTCCTTAATGTTTTTTCGGTAGAATCCAGTAGCAACTGTAGACTTGCCAGCCCAGGTTTCAAGGATTTGTCAGGTTTCACAGATTTTGCTGAGTCACAGTCTGGACACACCTTTTAAGAAATGCTTTTGTTTCTTTGTTTAGGTATCATCTGTAAAAAATAGCTCAAGGAAACATAAGTAATAGTGTGGTTTTTTTAATTAAATGAGGCAGAAGCCGATTGAGGAAGGTGCCATGTCAGACAACAGCGACAGAATATCGCAATGGATGAAATCAAGGTGGCTTCTTTGTTTTATTTTGCATTTCTTTGAAGAAGCATTAGTTTTGAATTGTCTATGTTTAAGAGTCTCGTCACTCATTGACTGGCTTCAAAAGGTTGTGGCAAGGCTCATTATGTTTTGGAGTAAATGGGCTTATATGTGGCTTAAAGAATTAGCAGGTTGGATAGTCTGTCCATAATTTACAACGTACTGTTTCTTTCTAACTTAACTGTCTACAATGTGTATAACTTATATAATATTTTTTTTCATTATTTCCATACACATATTTGCTCAACAAATCCATGCTGATATACTGCGTTTTGAGGGAAACTCTAGCTTAGGACTTGTCACACCTACCTATTTGCCCCACATTTTCTAGGCACAGGTCCTAGAATTTTAAAGCTCCATATCTGAGCACTTTTTCTCTTCCCTGCCGCTTTCCCCAGGAAAACCCGCTCTTTAATGCTAAATCAGAATAAATGGCAGTTGAGGTTTTCTGCAGGTTGCTGTTTGCTCTGACTCAGGGATAAAGAGCAGGTTTGCACAGGGAAAGCACTGGGGCATAAATAACGATAATAAAGTGCTTCGAAAGCACAGACTTGTGCCTAGGAATGTGGCATAAAAGGAAGTCTGGCTGAGTTTTTAGTATATAGATAGGTACTGGTATTGATATGGACAAGGGCTGCTCTATGGGACGCGGGTGGTGCTGTGGGTTAAACCACAGAGCCTAGGACTTGCCGATCAGAAGGTTGGCGGTTCGAATCCCTGCGACGGGGTGAGCTCCCGTTGCTCGGTCCCTGCTCCTGCCAACCTAGCAGTTCGAAAGCACGTCAAGTGCAAGTAGATTAATAGGTGGGAAGGTAAACAGCATTTCCGTGCGCTGATCTGGTTCGCCAGAAGCGGCTTAGTCATGCTGGCCACATGACCCGGAAGCTGTACGCCTGCTCCCTCCGCCAGTAAAGCGAGATGAGCACCGCAACTCCAGAGTCGGGCACGACTGGACCTAATGGTCAGGGGTCCTTTTACCTTTACCTAGGGGCTGCTTCCTTTGCTGGCATTGCTCCCCAACCTGCCTACCCCATCTCCTGCAAACCCCACCTCCCTTGCCAACCTCCAAACGCCTTGCCATCCCCTCCCTTTACACCTCACTCAACCCCTTCAACCCTCCACATTTTCTTTACATCTCCAATCCCCACATCCGCTCACAGCTCCTTCAACAAACCAACACCTCCATCCTCCACACAACCTCACACAGTACCAAGCAAGAGTCCCAGATTTTCAGAGGCCAAGATGACACACCACAAACCTCAAAGCAGACGGTCATTAAAATACAGCACTATCCAGTTTAAACTATTACACCTGGGTGCTCAGCCCTGACCATATCCTATTGCACAGGGAGCAGCTATACTATCCAAAAAGTTCTCATCTGGACATAGCTGTCAACTTACAGATTTGAAAATAAGGGACCAGCAGCCAAAATAAGGGATTTTAGTCAACCAGCTCCTGAGCCAAAGGCAGAAAGCCCAGTCAGCCCACCAGCCAAACAAAGCCTCAAGTGGTGGTTCCCACAGCGCAGCAAACTGGCAAAGGGGGTGCAGCAAGGAAAACGACTGTCACCTCTCCGCTGGGAAGCGCTGAGCAAAGATGAGTCCCCAGGCAACACGGCCAATTTGATCGGCACAAGGCATGCAAGCTCCACCCCCCCAGTCGTTCTTAGACTCCTTATTGGGTGAGCAATGCAGCCAAGCAACACAGTTGGAGCCTCCCTCCTCCCTGGCCGGCAGGGAGGGAGGGAGAGGAGCTGCTTCCTTTGAAACCCGGGAAATTTAAGGGACATCATCAATAAGGGACAGCAGCGGGACACGGCGCTGGGATAAGGGACTTTCCCGCCAAATAAGGGACGGTTGACAGCTATGCATCTGGAGAGAAAC